>NC_090273.1:165260410-165576839 GCF_040414725.1 Anabrus simplex
GGATGGGACTTCTCCTGTCTCATACATCTTGCACACTAAATGAAATAACCTTGCCATGCTGGTTTCTCCTAAGGCAGTCAGTAATTCAGAGGGAATGTCATCAATTTCAGGTGCCTTGTTCGTATTTAGCTCGCTCACAGCTCTGTCAAACTCTGACCTCAAAATTGGGTCTCCCATTTCATCAGCATCAACAGCCTCTTCATGTTCCGGAACCAAATTATCTACATCTTTACCTTGGTACAACTGTTTGAAATGTTCCTGCCATCTTTCTGCTTTGTCTTCTTACCCTAGAAGTGGCTTTCCATCTGAGCTCTTAATATTCATACACCTAGATTTCCTTTAAGTTTCCTTGATTTTCCTGTATGCAGCATCTACCTTTCCTAGGACCATACAGCCTTCGACATCTTTGCACTTCTCCTTCAGCCATTCTTCCTTAGCTACCTTGCACTTTTTATCCACTTGATTTTTGAATCGCCTGTATTCTTTTCTGCCCTCTTCATTTCTAGCATTCTTGTATTTTCGTCGTTCATCAATCAGATCTAGTATTTCCTGAGTTATCCACTGATTCTTAGATGATCTTTTCTTCCTTCCTAACATTTCTTCAGCAGCCCTGCTGACTTCATTTTTCATGACTCTCCACTCTTCATCTTTTGTGTTTCCTTCAGCCTTTTCATTTAGTCCATGTGCAACATGTTCCTTGAAACAATCCCTCACACTCGTTTCTTTCAACTTGTCTAGATCCCATCTTTTTGCATTCTTTCCTTTCTTCAATTTCTTCAACTTCAGATGGCATTTCATGACCAACAGGTTGTGGTCTGAGTCCACGTCTGCTCCTGGGAAAGTTTTGCGATCCAACACCTGGTTTCTGAATCTCTGCCTAATCGTAATGAAGTCTATTTGATACCTTCCAGTGTCTCCATGTCTTGTCCACGTATACAGCCATCGTTTGTGGTGTTTGAACCAAGTATTGGCAAGGACTAAATTATGATCAGTGCAGAATTTAACCAGCCGACTTCCTCTTTCGTTCCTTTGTCCCAATCCAAATTCTCCTACTGTATTACCTTCTCCTCCTTGGCCTACCACTGCATTCCAGTCTCCCATCACAATTAGATTCTCGTCACCTTTTACATATTGTATTAAATCTTCTATCTCCTCATATATTCTTTCGATTTCTTCATCATCCGCTGAACTAGTAGGCATATAGACCTGCACTATTGTGGTGGGCATTGGTTTGGTGTCTACCTTGACGACAATAATTCTTTCACTATGCTGGTCGTAGTAGCTTTCCCGCTGCCCTATTTTCTTATTCATTATTAAACCTGTACCGGGCGGTACACCTCCACTCCGCTAATTTAAAATGTGCGCCTGTTGAAACTCCTCTGCTGGAGGAAGTCTGAACTTTATTGACAGTATTAATTTTCTACCGTCTCAGAAGATGTCACCACGTGGAAAATTTTGAGTTTTTGAACTGTGTCATTTTTGATGTGTTTTTGTTTCGCTTGAAGTAAGAAGTGTGAACTTTCTCTTCTAGAGGACACTACTGAAGATCTACAATAGTGCAACCTAGTGCGGAGTCAAAGAACTATTTTTTGGAGAAAATTTAATTTCAAGAGTTTGTTCTTTGTTAAATTTTTTTTCTATCATTGTTTAAGTTGGCAATATTTACCCCTTTCTTCCCCTTGTTATGAATGTATCCAATCCCGAATTTCTTCAATTAATTTCTATCCAATCAGATGTATCTTCCCCCAACTTGAATCTGTTGCGGGGTCCTATCCAATAAAGAGTTTGTGGGAGGGTGTTTTCTTTCCCCTAACGCCTAGAAACTTCCGCGAGAGTATTTAAACTGCTGATTTTTGGGTCTCTAGGCCACTTCTGTTCCATCTTTCAGTGTGTTAAGTACATAGCCGGGGGCGGGAAGCGCCTCTTTCTTCTCCAGCCGTTCAACACAAGGTAATGGCCGATTAATAACTTCTTTCTTTGCTAGCTCAGCAGTTTAACTTTCGGGGCGGGTTCTAAGCGTTCAACCATGTAACCTTTTCCTAAAATGTAACTTCTCTTTTCATCTATCCTCTTGTAAAACGACATATTGGGATAGAGAGTGCTAACCCTCTCGAGCTCCCACTCACATTGTCTTGAGGTGAACTTATTTTCTCAACCTATTCTTCGTTAATGTAAAACAAATTGTTCTTTTCTTAAGTCACCTCTTTAGCATGGGATTAGCCCTTGTATTAACGGCCTAGTGCCAAGTAGGTCTTAATCAAAGTGTATTAGGAGTGCAAGTTCGCCTCCTCTCAAATTGTTATTTTAGAGGTCATTTAATTAACCTGCTTTTCTTTTAATAGACCTCAGTAGATTGGGTATTTTACCCCTGTGTTTATGTCCGTTGAGGACAACTTGAAGGTGGAGTTTGGTGTGGCCTGGGAGAGGCTTAAATTTTGAGAGCGAGTGGCTCTTTTGAAAATTCTGGGTTGTATGCCTCATGGAGGTTTTTCAGTGTAATTTGGAGCAAGGGCTCCTAGGTATAAATGGGGTTTTCTCCCCCTCTGTTAAAACTTGTGTTTGAGGTAAAACTGAGCTGATTGCCCAAGCATTGTGAAGTCAGGGCGTGAAGCCCAAATTCTGTAAATATTGTAACTAACCCCTTTTGAATTGCTACTTTGTACCTGCCCTGCTTGTTATTCTTTGTTTTCGAAAAGAAAATATAACCTTGTTAACTTTTAAATTAATTTTACATTGCACTATAATTTCGTAGCTTGAAACCCATTCACACCCGCACCTTCTTTCACCTCTACCTACCATGGAAAAACACGGTAACAAGTGGTAGCAGAGCGTGGTTGAATGGGTCTCAATTTAGCCCCTTTTTGACGGCTAAATATTGTTTGTTCCGAACTCTAACTATTTTCCCTGTTGCTGGAATTTTTTGAGTTTTTCAAAATTGGTCTGTCATCATGCCCGGCCCTCGCGATGTTCTCCTTCTTAACTATTTGCGTAAGGAGGAGTTGATCTATGAATTAACTATCAGAAATGTGCAATCTGGAGGCACGGTTGCAATAGACACTAACAAACTTAGAGAGTCCCTTGATTTGCCCATTTCTATCCCCAATTTGGGAGAGAAAGAAATTGACGACTCTCTTTCCACGATCACGGAGAATATTACTGGGCTAGCTTCTGTAGTTAGTTTTTTTTATGAAAATGATCCGTCTCCTAATCAAATTAAGCGTGTGCAAGGCAGGCTATATCATTTTTCGAATAGGGTTAACGATCTGTTGTCTCTAAAACTGAATGATGTTCAGAGGAAGGAAGCTAGTACGCTCCTGGAAAATATTTCCGAATTATCTAGTAAGGTCACTCAATTGTTAACTGGGGAAGTTCCTCCCAAATCTGATCAACCCACCATAGTAAATGCAGGTAGTGAGGAAGCGCCTCCCAAGGGAGAAGTTAATAGAATAACCGTTTCTGCTCAAACTATTCCTGCCCCATTGGACAACGAGTCTGAACGCCGTGCATCGCTGAGTAACATCCGTTCTGAATTAACTTCCTTGCCATTGAAACCTTTACCTACTATGTCACCCGGGTTTAGTAGCTTGCCTCATCCATTGGCAATGTTGCTCAGAGGTATATCTAAGTTTTCCGTTAATACCACCAGTGACGTAATTTCATTTTTAAGATTTCTAGTGGAATTTCAGGATCATGCCCTTGTTTTTTCTCTTTCTCCATGTCAAATTTTGCAAATTATCTATCCGTATGCTATTGGTATTCTCTCTGATAAAATCGTAAGAGCCATTGCCGAGCAATCATCTATTGAGGATTTCCATGCCCATTTGCTAGCTAACTTCATCCCTGCTAGGGCCAGGTCCTCCCTTATTCAGAAGTACTATTATCGTGTACAGCGCTTGGATGAAAACTTGGCTGATTTCATACAGGACATTAAGTTTTATACTAGGGTGTTTGCCCTTCATTTTCCTGAAGATCAGATTGTACAGGCTATTGTAGAGAGAATTTCACCTCCCTATAGGTCATATTTGTGTTTCGCGGCGTGCCCGCAAACTTTCTCGGAACTTGAAGCATTGGCCGTCTCAGCGGAAGGAGTTAGATACGCCGATTCTTTGCGTGTCGCGAAAGAACCCCCGCCTTCCATTAGTAATACTCGGCCTCCACCTCGCCGATCAGTCACCCCCCGTAAATGTTATGCTTGCGGGTCGCCTGACCATCTGCGCAATAAGTGTCCTCTGATCAAAACTAGTAGGGCAAATAATGGAGCTGGTTCATCACAAGGCTGTTTTAAATGTGGGGCTTTCTCACATATCGCAAAGAATTGTCCCAATTCGAATAGCACCCCCTCCTGCTCAACTTCTGGTGTAACTTCCAACAACAATCAAAAGTGACTAGTGGCTGCGGCTGAGTCAACTAATTCTGCTTCCCAAGGCTCATCCCCTGGCAAAAAGGTCGAGAATTCAGGGAACGATAAGTCTTCGAATACATCTTTTGAATGCCCCAAAGAGTGCCTTAGGATCGCGGCGGATACCCCCGCACCTGTTCCTTTTCTTAAGATTGAGTTAAATAACGAGCCTATAACAGCTCTCTTAGATTCAGGCAGTGTTTGTTCGATTATTTCGGCTGAATGGTATTCTAAATTGAAAGCTGTTTGTAAACTACCTGACTACGTCTCATCTTCTATTCAATATGTTTCGGCTAATTCATCTCCATTAGAAATTCTAGGTTCCGTACTGGTCAAAATTCGTATTGTTAAGTTTACTTGGAAAATTAAATTGTTTGTGGCTAAGCACCTGTCTTGCCCCATCATACTGGGAGCGGACTTTATTTCTCACACTGGTCTTGTGCTCGATCTTCAGAGTAAGTCGTGCACATTCAAATTTGCGTCCAATTGTAAAATTCCCTTGTTAAAGTGTAATTCTGTGTCATGTTCATCTATTTCGCCTACCCAGGATGAGATGTTGTTAGACCTTAGACATCTACCTGAGGAGCAGGCTGATAGTATTCGTAAATTATGTCAGTCATTTCCAGAGGTGTTCTCTGATACTCTTGGTGTTACTGACCTTATTGAATACAAAATTGAGGTCACGGATTCGATTCCTGTCCGTTTTCCACCTTATAGGCTATCTCCACCTAAAATGAAGGCTCTGAAAGAAATTATCGATCAGATGTTGAAGGAGGGTATTATTAGGCCCTCTAAGTCGGCGTATTCATCGCCTATTTTTCTAGTCCCGAAACCCCAAGGAGGCTTCAGGCCTGTCATTGATTACAGGGCTCTCAATCGGAAGGTGGTGTTGCAATCTGTGCCCCTTCCTGACCTTCATTCTTGCTTTTCATGGTTTCGTAAGGCCAAGTTCTTCACTATCTTAGACTTGAATCAGGCCTATAATCAAATTCCCCTTGCCGAAGAGTCTAAACACCTTACAGCGTTTGCCACGGACTGGAATTTATACGAATACAACCGCGTGCCTTTCGGGCTCCCCACGGGGGCAGCTGTGCTCACTAGGCTACTAGATAGGGTCTTCTCCGACATCAAATTCGAGTACTTATATCACTATTTAGATGATGTCGTCGTATTTTCAGAGACTTTTGAAGAACATCTAGATCATTTGCGAGAAGTTCTCGATCGCCTTCGTAAGGCTGCGTTAACTGTTAAGTTGTCCAAGGTTGCCTTTGCTAAGCCCTCTATGTCATTCCTAGGGCATATTGTGTCACCCGATGGTGTAGCAGTCGATCATTCTAGAACACAGGCCATCCGTGATTTTAAACCTCCCAAGGACATTAAAGGCATCGCCAGGTTTATTGGTATGGTGAATTTCTTCAGAAAGTTCATTCCTAACTTTGCTAATAGAGCGGCGCCCTTAAACCTCCTTCGTAGGAAAGGTATCAAATTCGAGTGGGGACCTTCTCAACAAGCCGCTTTTGAAGATCTTAAATTAGCACTTTGTAATGCCCCTGTACTTGCTATGCCTGATTTCTCGAAGAAATTCATCGTCCAAACCGACGCGTCGTTGTCAGCAGTAGCTGCAGTCCTTCTTCAAGAGACTGAACTAGGGAGGCGACCTATCGCCTATGCCTCTAGGACCTTGTCGGCTCAAGAAGCCAAGTATTCCATCTATGAGCTCGAAGGTTTGGCAGTCTTATTCGCCTTAGAAAAGTTCCGTCTCTATCTGGAACACGTCAAATTCGACCTGGAGACAGATAATCAAGCATTAAGCTGGGTCTTAGGTAGGCCGCGTCGTACTGGTCGTATAGCCCGCTGGGCTATTCGTATTTCCGCCTTCCAGTTTGATGTTAGACATATCAGAGGTACCGAAAATGTTGTTGCGGATGGACTCAGCCGTATGTTTTCAGAAGACGTTGAGAACCATGAACAGGTCGACAGTTCATCACCTCCCGAGTCCATGCTATCTGAGGTTAATGCCATCCTAACAGATGCTCCCATGCTTTTTAGGGATATTGAGAAATACCAACGTGAAGATCCGACGCTGGCTCCGATAATGGAAACCCTTTCTTCTGGGGAACATGTTGTCCCTTATGTTCTGAGGAATGGTGTTTTATGTTGCCCTTCGAGGCATGACAAGATGATGAAAGTTGTCGTTCCAGCTGTTCTGGTACCTATGATTTTCAAGTATTATCATGAGACCCCACTAGGAGGGCATCTGGGTATCTTTAAAACTCGTGAAAAGATTCGTGAAATGTTCATCTGGAAAGGTATGGACGGTGAAATCCGGGAACTTGTAAAAGCTTGTAAATCTTGTTTGCTCAGTAAACCCACCATGTCCACCAAGGTAGGCCTTTTGTCTTCGCATCAAGCGTCGCGCCCCATGGAACGTCTGTATATCGATTATGTAGGACCCTTCCCCCAGTCAAAGGGTAATGCTAACAAGTTCATCTTTGTGTGCGTAGATGGTTTTACCAGATTTTCTTGGTTATTTCCGACTAAGCTGGCTACCGCTCAGTCTACCATTACCTGCTTAAATTCTATTTTTGCTTCTTTTGGTCCGTGTCAATATATTGTATCTGATAATGCTAAGGCTTTTACATCTAATTTATTTCGTAAATTCTGTTTTGACTTATCAATCTCTCATGTAACTACTTCTGCTTATTACCCTCAACCATCTCTGGCTGAACGGGTTAACCGTAATCTCAGGTCAGCACTTATTGCCTATCATCATGAAGATCATTCCAGGTGGGACACGTCCCTGCATTGGATAGCTTTTGCTTTGAATTCGGCGGTTCATGAATCTCACAAGTTTACTCCAGCTTCTTTGATGTTCAAGTTTGTTCCCAACTCGCCGCTCTCTAACCTCTGGTCTCTGAATGACATTCTACCCGAGACAATAGATCCGGATAACATTAAAGATCTTTGGAAGAAGGCTAAAGCCAATCTTAAAGTGTCTCATGAAAAGGTTAGGGAAAGGTATGATCGTGGACGGAGACCCACCCCTTTGAAGGTAGGTGACCAGGTTATGGTCAAAAATTTTGTTCCCGCGGGCAAGCTTGCCCCCAGATTTCATGGGCCTTGTATAATTCTCGATTTCCTCACACCGGTTACATTGTTAGTAAGCAATCCAGCCACCGAGAGGATATTTAGGGTTCACCTGTCCCAGGTGAAACCGGTGTAAATTTGGTGTCAACTTGCTTCATATAATTTGATAGGAATATGAAGGTTATATTTTTTTTTTGAGTTCCACTCTTAAGGCATTCTGCTCCTTCTATTGTATTTTATATGTAAGCATTTCTTGTAAACCTCCCCGATTGTTAAACTGCCATCCTGTCCTGACCTCGGCCATTACCACGCTCCCGTCTCCTGCTTCAATACACACAGTGGCATAACTTATGCCATGGATATTTGCACGCCGCTGGCCCCTCAACCTCTCCACAAGCCTGTACCCTCAAAAAAGATGATGGTCCAACACAATTCTGCCGCCAAGCTTTAATGTTTCAGTGCCCCCGCAGCCGCGCGGCGCCGTGCAGCAACTGGAGCTGAGGACGGGCCCCCTCGGCCCCAGCGAGGAAGACGTGTGCACGGCGAGCCGGAGCTCTCCTCCCGGCCAAGGCTGATGTGCGGCGCACAACCTGCTACTTGCCCGCAGCCTGTTTATGTTCACCGCGGGCGCGGCGTGCTTCAACACCTCTGCTCCCCTCATAGTGCGGGCGAGCGGTATCTCAGGGTACTTGAGGGGTCCGAGCGGCCTCCTTTGGACGCAAGCCGCAACGGCCGGTCTGGCCATCCCACTTCATCACCATCTACTACATGAACAGATACTATAAGTAATGACTACACTGGGGAATTCAACTGCAATATTTGGTGGACTTTGAAAATTTTTTTTCCTTCACTTTCAAGTATAAAAAGTTATCTTCAGAAATTCAACTTCTACAAATATAAAGACTTTACTTCATCTGCAACAACAAATTTTGAAACCAAATCAACCCAAATTAAGAAAATCTTATAAATTTGTTGGCAATCAATCTTCATACCCACAGCATAACT
Organism: Anabrus simplex; assembly: GCF_040414725.1. Taxonomy (NCBI): domain Eukaryota; kingdom Metazoa; phylum Arthropoda; class Insecta; order Orthoptera; family Tettigoniidae; genus Anabrus; species Anabrus simplex. The sequence continues at coordinate 165,268,902 of NC_090273.1, forward strand.
TGGACCTTGTTTCAAACTGATTTCATGTGTCATCCCTGGAGGAACTTTTGGGGGGGGAGGTCTGTACCGGGCGGTACACCTCCACTCCGCTAATTTAAAATGTGCGCCTGTTGAAACTCCTCTGCTGGAGGAAGTCTGAACTTTATTGACAGTATTAATTTTCTACCGTCTCAGAAGATGTCACCACGTGGAAAATTTTGAGTTTTTGAACTGTGTCATTTTTGATGTGTTTTTGTTTCGCTTGAAGTAAGAAGTGTGAACTTTCTCTTCTAGAGGACACTACTGAAGATCTACAATAGTGCAACCTAGTGCGGAGTCAAAGAACTATTTTTTGGAGAAAATTTAATTTCAAGAGTTTGTTCTTTGTTAAATTTTTTTTCTATCATTGTTTAAGTTGGCAATATTTACCCCTTTCTTCCCCTTGTTATGAATGTATCCAATCCCGAATTTCTTCAATTAATTTCTATCCAATCAGATGTATCTTCCCCCAACTTGAATCTGTTGCGGGGTCCTATCCAATAAAGAGTTTGTGGGAGGGTGTTTTCTTTCCCCTAACGCCTAGAAACTTCCGCGAGAGTATTTAAACTGCTGATTTTTGGGTCTCTAGGCCACTTCTGTTCCATCTTTCAGTGTGTTAAGTACATAGCCGGGGGCGGGAAGCGCCTCTTTCTTCTCCAGCCGTTCAACACAAGGTAATGGCCGATTAATAACTTCTTTCTTTGCTAGCTCAGCAGTTTAACTTTCGGGGCGGGTTCTAAGCGTTCAACCATGTAACCTTTTCCTAAAATGTAACTTCTCTTTTCATCTATCCTCTTGTAAAACGACATATTGGGATAGAGAGTGCTAACCCTCTCGAGCTCCCACTCACATTGTCTTGAGGTGAACTTATTTTCTCAACCTATTCTTCGTTAATGTAAAACAAATTGTTCTTTTCTTAAGTCACCTCTTTAGCATGGGATTAGCCCTTGTATTAACGGCCTAGTGCCAAGTAGGTCTTAATCAAAGTGTATTAGGAGTGCAAGTTCGCCTCCTCTCAAATTGTTATTTTAGAGGTCATTTAATTAACCTGCTTTTCTTTTAATAGACCTCAGTAGATTGGGTATTTTACCCCTGTGTTTATGTCCGTTGAGGACAACTTGAAGGTGGAGTTTGGTGTGGCCTGGGAGAGGCTTAAATTTTGAGAGCGAGTGGCTCTTTTGAAAATTCTGGGTTGTATGCCTCATGGAGGTTTTTCAGTGTAATTTGGAGCAAGGGCTCCTAGGTATAAATGGGGTTTTCTCCCCCTCTGTTAAAACTTGTGTTTGAGGTAAAACTGAGCTGATTGCCCAAGCATTGTGAAGTCAGGGCGCGAAGCCCAAATTCTGTAAATATTGTAACTAACCCCTTTTGAATTGCTACTTTGTACCTGCCCTGCTTGTTATTCTTTGTTTTCGAAAAGAAAATATAACCTTGTTAACTTTTAAATTAATTTTACATTGCACTATAATTTCGTAGCTTGAAACCCATTCACACCCGCACCTTCTTTCACCTCTACCTACCACGGAAAAGTCCGTAACAAAACCAACTCCTGCATTTCCCCTGTTTGATTTTGTGTTGATAATTCGGTAGTCACCTGACCAAAAATCTTGTTCTTTCTACCAACATACTTATACCAACTACATTTAACTTTAGGCTATCCATCTCCCTTTTCAGATTCTCTAACCTACCACAACGATTCAAACTTCTAACATTCCACGCTCCGACTCGCAGAATGTCAGTATCCATCTTCCTGATGATCGCCCCCTCTCGTGTAGTCCCCACCTGGAGATCCGAATGGGGGACTAGTTTACCTCCGGAATATTTTACCCGGGAGGAAGCCATCATCAGTACATCATTCATACAGAGAGAGCTGCATGTCCTGGGGAGTTAGTTACGGCTGTAGTTTCCCGTTGTTTTTAGCCGTGTAGCAGTATCAACACAGCTAAGCCATGTTGAGTATTATTACAAGGCCGTATCAGTCAATCATCTAGACTGCCGCCCTTACAACTACCAAAAGGCTGCTACCCCCCTTTCGTCAATTATCCAGTAGAATTCCTAAATACTCTTAATTCTCCAGGATTCCCATCTCACAAACTTCGTTTGTAAGTAGGAGCACCTGTAATGTTGTTACGTATTCTCAAACCACCTAATTTGTGCAATGGCACTAGATTATGTGTGACCTGGTTAAAAAAAATAATAGAAGCTACTATTATTACAGAAGAATTTCATTTAACAGTGAACTTGGAATACACGTGAAACTTTTCAATTCCGGTCGAAACCGGGACGGGAAAACACATCATTTACATTCATGTCTTACATTTCTTACGAAAGTCGATGAACGCATAAGGTTGGTTCGGTGGACTTCAAAAGAAAATGGGAAATAAAATAATATAATGGGACATAACTCAACTATGATGCGAGCGAAGCTGCGGGCATAGCGCTAGTGGATAATACTTCTTTCTCGGTAGCTGATCCTGATCACCTTCAGAATCCCAAATAGCTTGGTCCAATCAACATTATCAAATACCTTTTATAGATCTACAAATGGCATGTACATAGGCTTGTCTTTCTTAATTCAATTCTCTAAAATCGTATGTAAAGTCATGATTGCTTCACATGTTCCTACATTTCTTCTGAAGTCAAACTGATCTTCTTCCAACTCAGCTTCAACTTCTCTTTTCATCCTTCTATAAATAATATGCATTAAAATTTTGCAAGTGTGAGCTACTAAACAAATGGTGTGGTAGTTTTCACACTTGTTGGCTCCTGATTTCTTGCGAATAGGTATAACAACATTCTGTCTAAAATCAGATGGCACTTCTCCTGTATCTTCTTCTTCACTTTGAATCACCCATCTTTGGAGTAGGTATGTCAGATCAATCACTTCTTAGATGCTTGTGCTCTCTTTTTCTCCCAGTAGTTCTTCATTCTATCTGATCTCCTCCTTTCCTCCTCCTCTGATATCTGAATCGGTTTTCCGGTGTTGATCTCAACTTGAAAACTCTTAGTTTTATCTTTGGTCATGGTCTCGGCTGTACCATTCTTTAACATGACTTCGGTAATCCTAAGATCTCTCAGATCCTTTTCCACTTCCTTAAACCAATTGGGTTTAGCCTTTTGTTTGTAAAAGAAGTCAACGATCTGTTTAGTTAATCTGACAGGATTCATTCGGAATATGTGTCCATAGAAATCAATCCTTCTTTTCCTCGTGGTATCTGAGAGTCTCTCTGACTTAACGTAGAAAACTTGTTTGTTATTTTCGAGTTTGGGACCCATGATCTTCCTCAAAATTTTCCTTTTCTTGACTTCCAATTACTCCATTTGCCCTTTCCTCCCCATGACTAGTGTCTCTTCTTCATAGAGTGCTTCTGGCTTAATTACTGTGTTGTTGTTTGAGTCATAAATCCATAGACTGTTTTGATGCAGCTTTCCATGCCACCCTATCCTGTGCTAACCTTTTCATTTCTACGTAACTACTGCATCCTACATCTGCTCTAATCTGCTTGTCATATTCATACCGTGGTCTACCCCTACGGTTCTTACCACCTACACTTCCTTCAAAAACCAACTGAACAAGTCCTGGGTGTCTTAAGATGTGTCCTGTCATTCTGTCCCTTCTTCTCGTCAAATTTAGCCAAATTGATCTCCTCTCGCCAATTCGATTCAGTATCTCTTCATTTGTGATTCGATCTATCCATCTCACCTTCAGCATTCTTCTGTAACACCACATTTCAAAAGCTTCTATTCTCTTTCTTTCTGAGCTAGTTATCGTCCATGTTTCACTTCCATACAATGCCACGCTCAACACTAAAGTCTTCAAAAACATCTTTCTGATTCCGATATCAATGTTTGAAGCGAGCAAATTTCTTTTCTTAAGAAAGCTCTTCCTTGCTTGTGCTAGTCTGCATTTTATGCCCTCCTTACTTCTGCCATCGTTAGTTATTTTACTACCAAAGTAACATTATTCATCTGCTTCCTTTAAAACTTCACTTCCTAATTTAATATTTCCTGCATTACCTGCCTTTGTTCGACTGCACTCCATTACTTTTGTTTTGGACTTATTTATTTTCATCTGGTACTCCTTACCCAAGACTGTGTCCATACAATTCAGCAGCTTCTCGAGATCATCTGCAGATTACGTGGATATTTATACTTACTTCTTGATTAAACATCGATACGGTCATGAAATGGACAACTTGTAATCATCTGCAGTCTCAGATAAAATAACAATATCATTGGCAAATCTCAAGGTTTTTCCCCCTGTGGGTGGGGGCGGTAGAATAACACCCACGGTATCCCCTGCCTGTCGTAAGAGGCGACTAAAAGGGGCCCCAGGGGCTCTGAACTTTGGAGCGTGGGTTGGCGACCACGGGGCCCTCAGCTGAGTCCTGGCATTGTTTCCACTTGTGTCAGGCTCCTCACTTTCATCTGTCCTATCCAACCTCCCTTGGTCAACTCTTGTTCTTTTCCGACCCCGACACTATTAGGTTTGCGAGGGCTAGGGAGTCTTTCATTTTCACGCCCTTCGTGGCCCTTGTCTTCCTTTGGCCGATATCTTCATTTTTCGAAGTATCGGATCCCTTCCATTTTTCCCTCTGATTAGCGTTATATAGAGGATGGTTGCCTAGTTGTACTTCCTCTTAAAGCAATAATCACCACCATCTCAAGGTTTTGATTTCCTCTCCTTGGATTGTGATTCCCTTTCCAAATTCCTCTTTGATTTCCTTTACTGCCTGTTCTATGTAAACATTGAAAAGGAGGGGAGACAAACTGCAGCCTTGCCTCACTCCTTTCTGGATAGCTGCTTCTTTTTCAAAGCCCTCAATTCTTAGCACTCCAGACTGATTTTTATACAGATTAAAGATAATTCTTCGTTCTCGGTATCTGATCCCTATCATCCTCAGAATCATAAATAGCTTGTTCCAATCAACATTATCGAATGCCTTTTCTAGATCTACGAATGCCATGTACGTGGGCTTGACCTTCTTGATCCGATCCTCTAAGATCAGATGTAAAGTCAGGATTGCTTCATGTGTTCCTACATTTCTTCTGAAGCCAAATTGATCTTCTCCCAACTCAGCTTCAACTTGTTTTTCTATTCTTCTGTAAATAATACGTGTTAAAATTTTGCAGGCATGAGATACTAAACTAATGGTGCGGTAGTTTTCACACCTGTCAGCGCCGGCTTTCTTGGGAATAGGTATAACAACATTCTGCCGAAAATCGGATGAGATTTCTCCTGTCTCATACATCTTGCACACTAAATGAAATAACATTGCCATGCTGGTTTCTTCTAAGGCAGTCAGTAATTCAGAGGAAATGTCATCAATTCCAGGTGCCTTGTTCCTATTTAGCTCGCTCACAGCTCTGTCAAAATCTGGCTTCAAAATTGGGTCTCCCATTTCATCAGCATCAACAGCCACTTCATGTCCCAGAACCAAATTATCTACATCTTTACCTTGATACAACTGTTTGATATGTTCCTGCCATCTTTCTGCTGTGTCTTCTTTCCCTAGAAGTGGCTTTCCATCTGAGCTCTTAATATTCATACACCTAGATTTCCTTTAAGTTTCCTTGATTTTCCTGTATGCAGCATCTACCTTTCCCAGGACCATACAGCCTTTGACATCCTTGCACTTCTCCTTCAGCCATTCTTCCTTAGCTACCTTGCACTTTTTATCCACTTGATTCTTTAATCGCCTGTATTCTTTTCTGCCCTCTTCATTTCTAGCATTCTTGTATTTTCGTCGTTCATCAATCAGATCTAGTATTTCCTGAGTTATCCACTGATTCTTAGATGATCTTTTCTGCCTTCCTAACATTTCTTCAGCAGCCCTGCTGACTTCATTTTTCATGACTCTCCACTCTTCATCTTTTGTGTTTCCTTCAGCCTTTTCATTTATTCCTCGTGCAACATGTTCCTTGAAACAATCCCTCAGGCTCTTTTCTTTCAACTTGTCTAGATCCCATCTTTTTGCGTTCTTTCCTTTCTTCAGTTTCTTCAGCTTCACTCCCCCCTGTGGGTGGGGGTGGTAGAATAACACCCACGGTATTCCCTGCCTGTCGTAAGAGGCGACTAAAAGGGACCCCAGGGGCTCTGAACTTTGGAGCGTGGGTTGGCAACCACGGGGCCTTTAGCTGAGTCCTCGCGTTGCTCCCACTTACTTGTGCCAGACTCCTCGCTTTCATCTATCCTATGCGACCTCTCTTGGTCAACTCTTGTTCTTTTCCAACCCGACGGTATTACGTATGGAGGCCTAGGGAGACTTTCATTTTCACGCCCTTCGTGGCCCTTGTCTTCCTTTGGCCGATACCTTCATTTTTCGAAGTGTCGGACCCCTTCCATTTTTTCTCTCTGATTAGTGTTATATAGAGGATGGTTGCCTAGTTGTACTTCCTCTTAAAATAATAATCACCACCGTCACCATTCTTCAGCTTCAGATGGCATTTCATGACCAACAAATTATGGTCAGAGTTCAAGTTTGCTCCTGGGAAAGTTTTGCAATCCAACACCTGGTTTCTGAATCTCTGCCTAATCATAATGAAGTCTGTTTGATACCTTCCAGTGTCTCCAGGTCTCATCCACATATACAGCCGTCGTTTTTGGTGTTTGAACCCAGTATTGACAAGGACTAAATTATGATCAGTGCAGAATTCAACCAGCTGACTTCCTCTTTTGTTCCATTGTCCCAATCCGAATTCTCCTACTGTATTACCTTCTCTTCCTTGGCCTATCACTGCATTCCAGTCTCCCATCACAATTAGATTCTCGTCACCTTTTACATATTGTATTAAATCTTCTATCTCGTCATATGTTCTTTTGATTTCCTCATTGTCCGCTGAGCTAGTAGGCATATAGACCTGTACTATTGTGGTGGCCATTGGTTTGGTGTCTATCTTGATGACAATATTCTTTTACTATGCTGGTCGTAGTAGCTTACCCGCTGCCTTATTTTCTTATTCATTATTAAGCCAACTCCTGCATTTCCTCTGTTTGATTTTGTGTTGATAATTCGGTAGTCGTCTGACCAAAAATCCTGATCTTCCTGCCAACATACTTCACTTATACCAACTACGTCTATGTAACTTTAGTCCATCCATCTCCCTTTTCAGATTCTCTAACCTACCACAACGATTCAAACTTCTAACATTCCACGCTCCAACTCGCAGAATGTCAGCATCCATCTTCCTGATGATCGCCCCCTCTCATGTAGTCCCCACCTGGAGATCCGAATGGGGGACTAGTTTACCTCCGGAATATTTTACCCGGGAGGAAGCCATCATCAGTACATCATTCATACAGAGAGAGCTGCATGTCCTGGGGAGTTAGTTACGGCTGTAGTTTACCGTTGCTTTCAGCCGTGTAGCAGTATCAACACAGCTAAGCCATGTTGAGTATTATTACAAGGCCATGTCAGTCAATCATCTAGACTCCCGCCCTTGCAACTTCCGAAAGGCTGCTATCCCCCTTTCGATGAACCATTCTTTAGTCTGGTCTCTCAACAGATATCCATCCGATAGGTCGCACCTGCAGCTCGGCTATCTGCTTCATTGGGACACGCAAGCCTCCCAACCGCGGCAAGGTCACATGGTTCGCAGGCGAGGATTACTGTGTTATAATGCCTTAATTTGATGTTCCAAGAGAGGGCTTTCTTTTTGTATGTGTTTTTGGTTTTCTGGAAAGCTAGTTCCATTTTGGTCCTTCGCACTTCCATTGCTTTCTCTTCAAGGTTGTTCCATTCAATCCATTCCCCTAGGTACTTGAAACTCTTCACCACCTCTATTTTTTGAGCTCCTACTGTAATTATCTTAGGAGTGTCAAGTATATTCGTCATGATCTTCGTCTTTTTGAAAGAAATCTTAAGTCCTATCTTCCCCGCCTGCTCTTGTAATTCGGCAATTTGTTCTTTTGCTTCCTCCCACGTTTCTGCAAGCAGCACAAAGTCGTCAGCAAATGCCGGACACTTAATAGTGATTCCTTTGTTTTTTGTTCCAAGTCTTACTCCCCCTCTCATTCTTGCATTCCATTCCCTCTTGTCACCAGCGACCACTCGTGACAGGAACTCATTCCCTTCCTGGCTGTGAGCTTGCATCCGGGAGATTGTGGGTTCGAGCCCCACGGTCGGCAGCCCTGAAGATGGTTTTCCGTGGTTTCCCATTTTCACACCAGGCAAATGCTGGGGCTGTACCTTAATTAAGGCCACGGCCACTTCCTTCCAGCTCCTAGGCCTTTCCTGTCCCATCGTCGCCATAAGACCTATCTGTGTCGGTGCGACGTAAAGCAACTAGCAAAAAAAAAAAAGCTTTCCCTTCCTTGGCATAGCGCAGCAGGTGTTCAAGAGAGACATGCTTCCTGTGCTGGTTGAACACTATGAGGCACTTCTAACAAGATTTCAGTCTGTCCTTAATGATGGCATGAATTCTTCCTACACTCACTCCGACTTCTATGGCAATGTCTGCTACTGTAACTCGCCGGTCTTTCATAATGAGGGCATCCACCTGCTGGACAATACATCGGTAACGCAGTGTGGCATTCCTGAACGTGCATCATCGGCAAACGTCGTCCGTCCTTCCCTGGATCGCTTGTGCCACACCTCAACCCTTGCAACAGACATTCAGTGCTTTCCGTACACTTGTGCCATTCTTCAATGAATTTCCGTTCCCCGCACTCCTTCCTCTGTTACGAAATGCACAATACCCCTTTGCTCTTCTTTTGAAGCCTCCAGTTCATTGTTTTCAGCATGACTGAGTGCAGTGGACAGACGACACATGTGCGTGCTTGCCCTGTCATCATGTGGGTCGCACCCGTATCCCTCTTGCGATGAGTTTGAGACGTGAGCGCTCTTATAGGATCTGCACCTTCTTCCGCAGGCAATGACATTATGATCCTTTCAGCAGTTGTACTTTATAACCTCCAGCTTGTTTCTGTTTGAATCAAACTCATGTATCTTTCCCATGCTGATTTCTCCTAAGGCAGTCAGTAATTCTGTGGATATGTCATAAATTCCAGATGCCTTGATCCTATTTAGGTCTCTCAAAACTCTGTTGAATTTGGACCTCTGAACTGGGTCTCCTATTTCATAAGCATCAACAGCCTCTTCTTGTTCCTGAAACTTACCATCTGTTTCTTTTTTCCTTGATACAACTGTTTAATATGTTCTTGATATCTTTCTGCTTTGTCTTCTTTCCCTAGAAGTGGTTTTCCATCTGAGCTCTTAATATTCATACACCTAGTGTTCCTTTCTCCAGAGATTTCCTTGATTTTCCTGTATGCAGCATCTACCTTTCCTACAACCATACAACCTTCAACATCCTTGCACTTCTCTTTCAGCCATTCTTCCTTAGCTGACCTGCACTTTCTATCTACATTCTTTAATCGCCTGTATTCTTTTCTGCACTCTTCATTTTTTTGCATTCTTATATTTTTGCTGTTCATCAATCAGGTCTAATATTTCCCGAGTTATCCACTGATTCTTGCTTGAACCTTTCTTTCTAACTTTTCTTCAGCAGCCCTACTGATCTTATTCTTGACGACTGTCCACTCTTCATATGTTACTGGGCGAGTTGGCTGTGCGGTTAGGGGCGCGCTGCTGTGAGCTTGCTTCCGGGAGATAGTGAGTTTGAGTCCCTCTGTTGCCAGCCCTGAAAATGGTTTCCCATTTCTACACCAGGCAAATGCTGGGGCTGTACCTTAATTAAGGCCACAGCTGCTTCCTTCCAACTCCTAGGTCTTTCCTATCCAATGGTGCAACGTAAAGCCACTAGCATAAAATTTTAAAAAATCTTCATCTGTTGTGTTTCCTTCAGCATTTTCATTTAGTCCTTGTGCGGCATGTTCCTTGAAACAATCCCTCACACTCTTTTCTTTCAAGTTATCTAGATACCATCATCTTGCATTCGTTCCTTTCGTCAATTTCTTCAAGTTCAGTTGCCATTTCATGATCACTAAGTTGTGGTCAAAGTCCACATCTGCACCTTGGGTAAGTTTTGCAATCCAACACCTCGTTTCTAAATCTCTGTCTAATTATAATGAAGTCTATTTGATACCTTCCTGTGTCTCCAGGTCTTGTCTACGTATACAGTCATCGTTTTTTGGTGTTTGAACTAAGTACAGTGAATTTCTCTCATCGGTAGGCTGGCAGGCGCGCCCAACTTATCTGCCTCCCATTGACTCATCACTTCCCATTACACAGTGCAGCGGCAGCTTGGGAATGCCCGCACTCCGCAGTTCACATCCATGCTTAATGTGTATTAAATGTTAGTCTGTCACTCCAACTGTTCTTGAGTTGTGAAGCGTTACTTCGGAAAATAATTCTCATAATGCCTCCACATGTGTACACAGTAGATGAGAGGGTATTTATGTACAAGAATTATTTGAAAACAGAGTCTTGCAGGGAAGTCGTTAGGCGATTTATATCACACTTTCCAGGTGTACGCCCTCCACATAGAGAAACTGTGCAGAAACTCGTAAACAAATTGAGAGCAACTGGTTCTTTACTCGATAAGAAGCGAAGTGTTATAAAACAAGTACTTAATGAGGAAAAACGAAAATGAAATTGCAGAAACATTAGAACATACGCCTACAAAATCCCTAAGATGACTTGAAGAAGAAGCCGGGATTTCAAAGCTCTCAGCATGGTGGGCTACAAAAATTTTAAAATTGAAACCATACAAGGTAACTCTAGTACACGAACTGCAGCTACGTGATCATGATAAGCAGGTACGTTTTTGTAATTGGACGTTGCAAAATGTTCATGATGAAATAATTGATCCATGCTTAATATTTTTCTCTGATGAAGCATGGTTCCATTTACACAGGTATGTTTCAATGCAGAATAACAGATATTGTAGTAGAGAAACCCCCATTGCATATACAAAATTCCTCTACATGACAAATGGATCGAAGTATGGTGTGCAGTGAATGGATACAGAATTACAGGACCTATCTTTTTTCAGGGCAGAATTAATGCACAAGGATAGAGGGATAATATACTCAAATGATACTTTGACAAACTGACTGACACTGATTGTTGAAGTGGATATTTTCAGCAAGACTCTGCCACCGCACATACAGCTAATGACACATTAAACTTAATAGAGGAAATTTTTGAAGTCTGTGTTATTAGCATGGACTTACGGCCATCACAGTCCCTAGATTTAACTGTTTGTGACTTTTATTTATGGCGGAGCTTAAAAAATAAAATTTATGCAAGAAACCCTCACATGTTGGACGAACTGAAAGAACATATCCGGAGAGAAATAGCCTCAATTACAGAAGACAAACTTATGCGTGTGAATCGGAATTTCCTAAGACGATGCCAGAAATGTGTGTATGCAGGAACAGAACATTTCCAACATATCCTGTTATAAGGTACAAGCTTATTTTCTTAATTACTAATTTTCTTCATTTTAATTGTTATGTCATGTCATGCTTGGATAAAGTGAGTGAAGTGTTGTGGAGCGGGGAGTCATGAGTCAGTTGGAGGTAGATAAGCTGGGCGCACCTTCTGGCCAACCAGTGAGAGAAATTCACTATATTAGCAAGGACTATATTATAATCAATGCAGAATTCAACTAGCCAACTTCCTCTTTCTTCCGTTCATCAGAGTTCGAATTCTCCTATGGTATTATCTTCTCTTCCTTTGGCTTACGACTGCATTCCAATCTCTCTCATCCCAATTAGATTCTCATCTCATTTTACATATTGTATTCAATCTTGTATCTCTTCATATATTATTTCAGTTTCCTCATCACGTGCTGAACTAGTCTATATATATAAAATAAGAGTTTTGTCTGTACATTGCTCAGAATTTGAAAAGAATGGTATTTCTGTATCGATCATGTCCACAGTAACAAGGAAATGCAGTTTTTACTTTTCCGTAATTTCTGTCTGTCTGTCTGTCTGTCTGTCTGTCTGTCTGTCTGTCTGTCTGTCTGTCTGTCTGTCTGTCTGTCTGTCTGTCTGTATGTATGTACACGCATCACGAGAAAACGGCTGAAGAAAATTTAATAAAAATCGGTATGTAGAGTCGGGGGGTGAGCCGCTACAATCTAGGCTATAAATTATTTTATTCACGCTGAGTGAAATGGTAGTTTAGGGGAAGGCCTTAAATTCAGTTCTCAAATATTTATATTATTAGTGGTCATATCGATAAATACTACATAACTTTAGTTAGAATTAAATTTCTGATCATTTATGTCTTATGCATTTTTACTGTACCGGCTATGATAACAGAGATATTCATGAATTTGGATTTTTGTTGTTAAGTCCATGTCAACGCCGTGCCCCGACAAAATGGGTAAACAGAATTTAATGAAAATTGGAATATAGAGCCGGAGGATAAGAAACTACAGTTTAAGCTATAAACAATGTTATTCACCCTGGGTGAAATGGTAGTTTAGGGGAAGGCAACTAAAATTTAATTTTTAAATACCTATGTTCTTGGTCCTATCTAAAAGTACTACATAACAAAAGTTATAGAGAATATAATTTCCGATCATTTATTTTTATTCAGTTCTACCGTACCGACTATGATAAGAGTGGTATTTCAGAACCAGAAGACAATTAATAATGTGACGGCCTACAATATTGAAAGCGCATAACACAGATCAACAATAACATTACACTGACCGTTGTTTGTTGTAATATTCTTTGTCTCTTATGCCGACATTCAACTCCGATAGATGGGATTACTGCTGCGTACCGAGTATAACAGCCTAAATGAATATTGACTTGAAATAGCTACGGAGTTAGATAGACTTTCTTCTTTAGCATGCAAATCCTCTGGTTCATACATTTTCTGATACTGCTGGTACGTAACACACTGGTTCATCATAGTGTGCCAGCTATTCGATACCTACTCTGACATGCTGTTTTGAATGAGCAGTGTGCGCACTTAAGTCAGAGGCTCAGTTAGTAGTAGTAGTAGTATGAACTGGTCTGGAATTACAATTTAGCCCTATTCCAAATTATATTACCAGAATTCACTAAATAACTCAAAATTCAACCTTGAAAAGAGCCGTTTCTTAGGAAAAGCTTCTTCCTCTTCAATTTCATTAAATCTACATTAATTTTATTCCAAATTAGCAGCGAAGATGTGGTGTCTTCTCTGGCTTGGAGGAAAAATTGCCTCCACGTCAGATAGTTCTTTCCCCCGCCAGTGTAGTGAATTGAGATTTTCCGACTCATCGGGTACTCCCAGGAAGCCGATAAGTAAACGAGCATAGTTTTTGCCCTGGGACTATCCACTATTTGAAAAACCCTCCCCCCCACCCCCGCCGAAAAAAAAGGACGACGATTGTTCACGGATCACGGATGTCTGCGTCTTGGTCATTTCAGTGGGAAAACCACTAAGAGAGTCTTTCTGAGAATCTATAAAGGCAGGCGGAGAGTGAGTGTCTGCCATTATAATGAAAACTCCCCAACCTGATTGTGACTGACGGTAGGCAAGCTGGCCTACCATTACAATAAAAATTCCCTAACCAAGTCTTGATATGAGAAAAGACGTTGGTGACTTGCCCGTCGTGCTTCTAGGGCAACGTTAAGAGCTATGCAAAGTAATACAATCTTGCTCACAAGGTTTACACTACCTAACTTAGAATTTTGTATAAAATTTAGAATTCCATAGCGAAGCACGGGTACATCAGCCAGTAGACATATAAACCTGCAATATGTGGTGGGTATTTGGTGTGCTGTCTTTCTTGACGGCAATAATTTGTTCACTATGCTGGTCATAGTAGCTTACCCGCTGCCATATTTTCTTATTCATTATTAAACTAACTCCTGGATTTCCGATATTGATTTTGTGTTGATTTTTTCTGTATTGATGTATGCATCAGAGACTTGGATTTTGACTACAAGAAATGAGAGTAAAATTCAGGTCAGTGAGATGAAGTTCCTGAGGAGTATGGTAGGGAAGACAAGGAAAGACAGAGTAAGAAATGTTGAGATCAGAAAAGAGATAGGGGTAGAAGAACAGAGTGATAGGATGGAGAAGAATAAATTGAGGTGGTTTGGGCATGCTATGAGTATGCAATCAATCAGTCAATACTGATCTGCATTTAGGGCAGTCGCCCAGGTGGCAGATTCCCTATCTTTTGTTTTCCTAGCCTTTTCCTAAATGATTTCAAAGAAATTGGAAATTTATTGAACATCTCCCTTGGTAAGTTATTCCAATCCCTAAGTCCCCTTCCTATAAATGAATATTTGTCCCAGTTTGACCTCTTGAATTCCAACTTTATCTTCATATTGTGATCTTTCCTACTTTTATAAACGCCACTCAAACTTATTCGTCTACTAATGTCATTCCACGCCATCTCTCCGCTGACAGCTCGGAACATACCACTTATAATACCAATATAATGGTCCGTTATTGGACATTATAAATTTTCCAGCTAACTCATTCCTGGTTGCCTGCGTTTCGCCCACGTGTGCTAAGTTGGGCTCATCAGTTGGTACTTAGCACACCTACCAAGACGCAAGGCCAGTGCATACTGTGGAGGCCACTGCATAGGCTACTTGAAGCCACCAGCAGTGCCAATGCACTATGAGAGACTATGTCTCACTTCCAAAAATTGATGCCTGCCTGGCCATCAAATGATATAGATGTTGATTCCCATAGGGGACATGAAATATTTGTCCTGAATGAGTACATTTATGATACCAATATAATGGTCCGTTATTGGACATTATAAATTTTCCAGCTAACTCATTCCTGGTTGCCTGCGTTATATTGGTATTATAAATTTACTCATTCTGGACAAATATTTCATGTCCCCTATGGGAATCAACATCTATATCATCTAATGGCCAGGCAGGCATCAATTTTTGGAAGTGAGACATAGTCTCTCATAGTGCATTGGCACTGCTGATGGCTTCAAGTAGCCTATGCAGTGGCCTCCACGGTATGCACTAGCCTTGCGTCTTGGTAGGTGTGCTAAGTACCAACTGATGAGCCCAACTTAGCACACGAGGGCAAAACGCATGCAACCAGGAATGAGTTAGCTGGAAAATTTACAATGTCCAATAACGGACCATTATATTGGTATTATAAATTTACTCATTCAGGACAAATATTTCATGTCCCCTATGGGAATCAACATCTATATCAACATACCACTTAGTCGAGCAGCTCTCCTTTTTTCTCTCAATTCTACCCAGCCCAAACTTTGCAACATTTTTGTAATGCTACTCTTTTGTCGGAAATCACCCAGAACAAATTGAGCTGCTTTTCTTTGGATTTTTTCCAGTTCTTGAATCGGGTAATCCTGGTGAGGGTCCCATACACTGGAACCATACTCTAATTGGGGTCTTACCAGAGACTTATGCCTTCTCCCTTACATCCTTACTACAACCCCTAAACACCCTCATAACCATGTGCAGAGATCTGTACCCTTTATTTACAATCCCATTTATGTGTTTACCCCAATGAAGATCTTTCCTTATATTAACACCTAGATACTTACAATGATCCCCAAAAGGAACTTTCACCTCATCAACGCTGTAATTAAAACTGAGAGGACTTTTCCTATTTGTGAATCTCACAACCTGACTTTTAACCCCATTTATCAACATACCATTGCCTGCTGTCCATCTCACAATATTTTCGAGGTCACTTTGCAGTTGCTCACAATCTTGTAACTTATTTATTACTCTGTGTAGAATAACATCATCTGCAAAAAGCCTTACCTCAGACTCCACTCCTTTACTCGTATCATTTATATGTATAAGAAAACATAATGGTCCGATAATACTGCCTTGAGGAATTCCCCTCTTAATTATTACAGGGTCAGATAAAGCTTCACCTACTCTAATTCTCTGAGATCTGTTTTCTAGAAATATAGCAACCCATTCAGTCACTCTTTTGTCTAGTCCAATTGCACTCATTTTTGCCAGTAGTCTCCCATGATTCACCCTATCAAATGCTTTAGACAGGTCAATCGCGATACAGTCCATTTGACCTCCTGAATCCAAGATATCTGCTATATCTTGCTGGAATCCTACAAGTTGAGCTTCAGTGGAATAACCTTTCCTAAAACCCAACTGCCTTCTATTGAACCAGTTATTAATTTCACAAACATGTCTAATATAATCAGAAAGAATGCCTTCCCAAAACTTACATACAATGCATGTCAAACTTACTGGTCTGTAATTTTCAGCTTTATGTCTATCACCCTTTCCTTTATACACAGGGCTTACTATAGCAATTCTCCATTCATCTGGTATAGCTCCTTTGGCCAAACAATAATCAAATAAGTACTTCAGGTATGGTACTATATCCCAACCCATTGTTTTTATCCCCAGAAATCTTATCAATTCCTGCTGCTTTTCTAGTTTTCAACTTTTGTATCTTATTGTAAATGTCATTGTTATGTAAATTTTAATACTTCTTTAGCATTAGTCTCCTCCTCTACCTGGACATTATCCTTGTAACCAACAATCTTTACATACTGCTGACCGACTACTTCTGCCTTTTGAAGATCCTCACATACACATTCCCCTTGTTCACTAATTATTCCTGGAAGGTCCTTCATGGAACCTGTTTTCTGCCTTAAAATACCTATACATACCCTTCCATTTTTCACTAAAATTTGTACGACTGCCAATTATGCTTGCCATCATGTTATCCTTAGCTGACTTATTTGCTAGATTCAATTTTCTAGTAAGTTCCTTCAACTTCTCCTTTCTTCCACAGCCATTTCTAACTCTCTTTCTTTCCAATTTACACCTCCTTCTTATTCTCTTTATTTTTCTATTATAATAAGGTGGGTCTTTACCATTCCTTACCACCTTTAAAGGTACAAACCTGTTTTCACATTCCTCAACAATTGCTTTAAACCCATCCCAGAGTCTGTTTACTTTTTTATTTACCGTTTTCCACCGATCATAGTTACTTTTTAGAAACTGCCTCATGCCTGCTTTATGAGCCATATGGTACTGCCTAATAGTCCTACTTTTAAGACCTTCCTTTCTAACACATTTATTTTTAACTAGGCCAAAAACAGCTTCATGATCACTAATACCATCTATTACTTTGGTTTCTCTATAGAGCTCATCTGGTTTTATCAGCACCACATCCAGTATATTTTTCCCTCTGGTTGGTTCCATCACTTTCTGAATCAGATGTCCTTCCCATATTAACTTATTTGCCATTTGTTGGTCATGCTTCCTGTCGTTCGCATTTCCTTCCCAATTGACATCTGCCGCTACAATCTCATTGCTTTCCATGTCGTTTCCCACATATCAAATAATTCCGAATCCGTGTCAGTACTTCCTGAAATCAAATGTGAAAATTACCTTTAGCATTTCTCTGAATTTTTGGGGTATGTTATACAATTTATTAAAAGCCTAGGTTACATGGTTTATCTTGCAGTGAGGGCCTGAAGCCTAAAAAGTGAAATGAAATGAAAAACCAATATTAGGTTACCACGTTTGGTACCCTTCATTTGTTTATTGTTTATATACCTTCAATCTTCAGAGGGTGAAAGGTGCAAGGCATAGTTGGGCAGGCGACTAACAGAACAGTAAAGTAAACTTACAAATTCTTGTCCGGAGCAGAGCGCTGCAATCACCACGCGCAGGCGCAGACAATACAAAAGTATTTAGTTTTTCAGAATCTATTGTATGCACTGTGCACAAAATGTAAACACAATCATTTAATAAACTACTGTGGTTGTAAATAGATTAAAAAGGAAACATAATTTGACATAATTAAATTACTTGTTTGCAATTTTATTCCTTGTTTTTATAGGCAAAAACTTCTCGATCATATTGTATATATAAAAAACGGAATTATTGGCCCACCAATTTTTTCAAATCACCCATCGAATTCACATTCTGTCAGTGTCACCTACTGATGTGCTTTAATCGCCCACTAGTGGACGAATTTGCCCAGTTTGGGAATCTCTGGTCTAAGCCATCCATGAGTCAAGGATAACTACACTGGTATCGGGTACATTGGGAAAATGTTCATATTTTAGCCACTCTGGAAAAAATTTTTGTGTCTTATTTCCTGGATTTAGAGGCTAAGACGTAGAGATATGGAGCTTGGAACAATCCTTCCTTAACCCTGAAGCCAAAAATGCCATTTTTCTCGCAAAACCATAAGAACCACTGGTAGGAGCGTCCAACTGCTGATATAATAGGTTGCACAGTGTAACTGTGCATTAATGCATTGAGTAATTCGCCTCAGCTTATACAGTCATGCCCCACATTCATGTAATGTCCTGCTACCATGGAACTCAAAACTGAATCCTGATTGGTTTATGCTGAAAACACCAGAGAGGCCATGTTTGGTGATTTAGTCTTTTGCATCACTCAAAAAGGTATTAGAAATTGCAACAATACTGTTGAAATCATTTTCGTGGTGAACTTAGTAATTTTCCTTGACACAGTTTTACAATATTACATGTAACTAATCTCATGATTATACCCGTATTGAAATTTGCTATAAATGCTTACAATATAGTGATTATTTTAAACCACCTATTCAATACAAATTGGTTTTGTGTTGCTAGTTCATAATACTACAAAAACGAATTTACAGGGACATGTTTACCTTTATTTACAAACTTCAGCCTACATAATTGTCTCAAGGTTAAGCCTTGTCATATTTGGATTGTTTTTACAAGTTTTTTTTGCTTGTGTATAAATCCATGTTTAGTAATAATGTGTAAAAAACATAGGAATTATGTACACATTAATAGTATGACAATATGAATTACAATGTTGAATTGAAGTAACCCTTAATTCTAAAATACATTGACGTCCAAAACATAGTAACTATACTTTAAAAATTTGGTTAAAATTGTTTTCACAATTACAATGTTGAATTGGAGTAACCCTTAATTCTAAAATACAATTACGTCCAAAACATAGTAACTACAATTTGAAAATTTGGCTAAAATTGTTTTCACAGTGCTGTGGTTGATTGAATCAACTGTAATATGGCTTTAAATTTGAGTCATGAATACAAACTGAAGGTTAAAATATAGGAGCCATTTTTTCTAAAATCCATTGATTTCTGGAACACTGTAACTTCTGATATTGAGAATTTGGTTAATAATTGTGATCTCCAATGCAATTATTTAAAAACAACTATGATTTGACTCCATGTGTAATTTGAGTCGAAATGATATTCTAAAAATTAAAATCTTGGAACTGTTGGAGACCAGAATGTTTAAGATGCGGTGTAATACCTAAATTCTTAAGGTCTACCCAAAGAAGGAACATATCAGGTTCAAAATCTCTTGACACCCAAAACAGAGTAAACAAAATATGGCTAAAAAACGAAATAAAGTTACTGTACAGAAAGAAATCGCTACTAAACTTGCAACTTTACAAAGTGCACTTAAGTACATCCCATTTTACACCCCCTTTAGACTGGAGTTCCATTCAACAATATACCGTTGAAAAACTTCCAAACATCTTAGATAGAAAGCAAACAACCCTGGAAAACAAATTAAAACATCTAATAGAAGATCAAAAGTCAACAGCATATGTAAATAAAGAAAAAAACCCGAATCCTTTAACGAAAAACACCCCCACGACAATTAATCTATCAGACACCAATTTTTCTGAAAATGAAATTAACATACTTAATAAAGGAACTAAATTCAATTGGCCTAACCCGCAAGAAATGGAAGAATTAACCACCACAATAGCGGAATCAGAAGTAAATATAGGGAAATTGCCGGCAGAAATACAAAATGACATTAAATATGAAATAAAAAAGAAACTCCCAAGTTTAGTAAAAGAAATGAAAACCAATCCCGACCAAGCCCTCCTAAAACAAATAAAAGAATTAAAGACAAAAATAAGGGATAACAACGTTATCGTGACTAAGGCGGATAAAGGCGAAACAATAGTCCTAGTAAATAAAAGTGACTATATTAATAAAACTGAAGAATTATATTCTAATGAATCTTATCCAATAGTAAATAAAGACCCGATCTCTAAAATTCAACGGAACCTAAAAACAATCCTTAAAAACTCAACTTGTTTATTTGATGAGCAAGACCAACAAAAAATGGTCAACATGAATCCAACATTGCCTAAGGCAGAGGTACACAAAAACCAATCATAAATAGCAGAAATAGCCCAACATATAACATGTCAAAATTTATACACCAGTTCCTCAAAAAGCGTTATAAGTTTCAGAGTAACTCCTCAATTAAAGATTCTATTGAATTTTGCGAAAGATTAAAAAACTTCAACTTACAACCCCACCACAGGATGAGCTCTTTTGATATTACCAATATGTATTCAAACATCCCTATTCATTCATTCATTCATTCATTTCAATTAATTCCAACGAGCCTGCAGGCTCATACATAGGAATTGTACAGGACAATACATACTGGCGGGCACTTACACATCAAAATATAGTTTGTGTATATAAGATAATTAGTAAACGGTTGAACATATAAACACATACAATATATAAAATATGTACATCATCAATATGAGGATTACAGAGAATTATTTCTGACTGTATTTACATTTACCGGTACATAACATGAAAGTTGCAAAGGTACAAGAATGGATTATGGAGTATTTTAATTTACATAACATAAGAGTTGCTGAAGTACAAGAATAGATTTCAGATTATTTACAATTACAGAACATAAAATTTGCAGACGTACAGGAATTGATTACAGAGTATTTACAGTGTATATACATAACACAGAGTTGCAGAGGTACAAGAACAGATTACAGAGTATTTACATAACATAAAAGTTGTAGAGGTACAAGAATAGTTCCGGACAGTTTGCAAGATTGTTTGGGAGAATGCCTTAAATGACAACTGATATTTTGATTTAAACAGCACTGTACCTTTCCCAAAAATAATGCTTGATCTTTGTTTGAATTTTGCCAAAGTTGGTGCTGTTTTTATCTCCACAGGGATGTTATTAAATAACTGGATTGCAGAGAACTTCAAGCTGTTTATACCATATTTATAAGAGCAAACATTGTATAAGGCAAAGTCATTTGCATGCCTAGTACTGTATGGATGGTTGTCAGAATTCAGAGTATATGTAGTGTTGTGTTGTATAAATTTATGTTTTATTTTATACATGAGTACAGCTGTATTGAATTCTGCACTCATGCTTAGGGGTGGTATTTTAGCACTTAGGTATAGATATTTTATTGGTGTTAAGTAGGGAAGATTAAGTATATTTCTAACAGCTCTATTTTGTACTACCATTAGCTCATTCAAGTCAGACTTCTTACAGTGCATGCAGATTACAATCAAATATTGTAGGTGACTATGAATTAAAGAGTAGTTGATCTGTTTTAGAAGATGATGTGGGATAAGATAACTTTCTTTAAAATTCCTGCAACAGGTGTGATCTTTTTAGTAATGTATTCAGCATAGTCTGTCCAGTTCAAGGTTCTATCAATCACCAACCCAAGATATTTGACAGTTCTAACGAGTTTCATTTCAGTATTCTGCATATATATTTTACTGTGTGGGATTTCATTCTGACCTTGTTTTGTCATTATATATAATTAGTCTTTTGCACAATAATAGTTAATTTATTTGCTTGAAACCAAAAGCACAGAGTATTGAGGTCTTCCTGCATATCCTTAACAATGGAGTCTATATTACAACCAGTATAGAACAAGTTTCTGTCGTCGGCATACAGTGTGATACGTCCTTTCAAGCGGCAAGTTGCAATATCATTGATGTAGATTAGGAAGAGAATCGGCCCTGATACTGACCCCTGTGAAACGCCATGGGTTACCCTAATTGCTGAGCTCCTACAGTTATTCAGCACTACATACTGTTTTCTATCGGACAGATAATTATCAAACCACTTCAATGCAACACCACGAACTCCTGCTCTCTCTAATTTAGCTAACAGTCTTTCATGGTCCACTATATCAAAAGCCTTCTTTAGATCTATAAACAACCCACCAGCAAAACTATTAAAATCTATTGACTCTTGCAGCATATTTATGAGATCTACGATTGCTATTTCAGTGTTAGAGTTCTCACGAAAGCCACGTTGTGCACGGTAAAAGAAATTATTTTTGTTTAAAAAAGTGAGAAGTCTCTTTATAACAATAGTTTCTAATATTTTGGAGATTATGGAAAGAATACAGATAAGCCTATAGTTACTAGGATTCCTCCCGTCCCCACCCTTGAAGACAGGAACTACTTTAGCTATTTTTAGCTCACCAGGCAATGTACCAGATGCCAAGGATTCGTTTATGATATCTGTTTGCATCCCACTTAAAGTATCCTGGAATTCTTTTAGAAAGTTGGCAGTTATACCATCCTGCCCACAGCTACTCTTGTTTTTTAGATTTGATATTATAGATCTTACTTCTGTTTCATCAGTTGGATATAGGTAAACTGAGTTCAAGTAACTAGGAACCGCAAGTGTTTGTAAAATATAAATTTAATGATTCACATATTTCCTGACTGTCTGTAATTATCTTGTTATGTATTTATAGAGATGTACAATTATCGCCTTTTGTTGTTTTTCTGTTATGTATGATTTCATTGATTATTTTCCACGTTTCCTTTGGGTTCTTGTTATGAATTCTAAATTTTTCAGAGTAATATTTGTTTTTTAAGATCCTTTTTAGATTTGTCACATTGTTTCTACACATGCGATAATCCTGATTGGGATTGATATTATTCTTTAGGGTGGGATTTTTAAGTTTTGCATGTAAAATATCACGTCGCTTAATAAGGCTGAGAAGTTCAGAAGATATCCATGGCAAGCTACCAGTTCTTTGTGTTCGATGACTTTGTGCTTTCTGTTTTTGTGTACTAAGCGGTAGCTGGTCAATAAAGGAATTATACATTATGTCAATTCTACTAGTAGCGTTGTTTGTGACTTTTATGTTATGTTCAGTGGTATTACTACTTTCAGATCTATCATTATTTTGGTCTACATTAGTTGCTTTCATCCTTTTCAGTTCAAGCGATTGTGATGGAGATTTAGAATTTGGCAAAAGAATATCAAATATTAATATATTACGTTCACTTATATAGCTACCAACATTTGATAAATAATAATATATTCCAGAATTATTTATAGACATATGATCTATTAAAGTGCTTGTGGTATCAAATATTCGTGTTGGATATACATTATTGCATTGCTTGAAATCATAGCAAGAAAGCAGGTTCATGTATTTTCTTTTTAGTTGGTCACTAGTTAAGATATCAATATTCGTGTCACCCAAAAATAGGCATAAATTGTTAGTTGTTTTACTTAGAAAATTTTCGAAGGATGCTAGAAATGGTATGGCATTATTCCTATTTGGGTTATATCCCGCAATTAAATCAATACTTTTACATTTACTACTACTAAATTTATCCCTATAAATTTCAACCCATACCAAGCTATGATCAAGTTCACAATTCATTTTCACATTTGCTTTCCAACAGTGCGAAATGTAAATACCTAAGCCACCTCCAGCTTTGCCGTCTCTGTGTGAAAAGATGCTTTTATAATTTGGTATTACACCCTTCCGGGTCTCGAATGGAAGACCCGCGCATAAGAATGCCTCCACATAACTGGGTAAACACCCACGAATGAGACTAGAGTAAGGGGGCTTGACTAGCCTTAACGAGCTTCGAACCGATTCCCTTCCTACTTCCTGTGCTAGCCGCGGCAGCCCGAGCACTTGGGGGAGTGGTTACGTCCGAAAGAAAGAAAAAAAAACAAATATTTAAGATGGAGCCTTATGTAATATGAAAGCAGGATTCTCCGGGTTCAACTATTACTGGATAGGCCTACTGCTTAGCGTAACTATAAATGACAAGAATCATATAATGTGGGGTTACGAATACTAATTTATTCAAAATATGACATAATAAAGAAGGAAAGTACACCACCCTATACAATGAACTCTTCGCATACGGAGGAAAAGAAAAGTAATTAACACTCTAAATATGACTCGCCTAAGGGCGTCGTCGGCACAACGGTATAATTGAGGTTTTGGGACCACTTTCGCCCATCTTTCCCTCATAAGTTCATGCTGTTTCATTACATTTTATTCTTCTGTCGATCACATCGTGTATTATGAGATGATGTCCACTTACATAACACATTGTATTCTTAGCACGTAATCAACTGGTCCCTACGCTAAATAATTGACACATCGAAGAGATATTTACATAATACACAACAAAAACACATACTATTTAGCTAAACCCCGGACTCCCTTATCTATCACCAAGACCAGACAACGCTGAACGACGGTTCCGTTTGAACTCAAAATAGACGCGCCTTACATACCAAACACATACAGATATATACACTTCATGCTGATAAAAGGCCATTCCTGTAAGAAAAACATGGTTATCAGTATCACCTGCCTCAGCCCATCTGACCTGAGCTCGAACATATGACTCCGACCGAGAGGTGCATTCCTGAAAGAGAATCCTAACTAGCTACGGCCTCATATCACCGGACATTGGGGAGAGATCCACATTCATTTATTAATTACCTTTTAAGTCACCGTGATATTATCATTATATAAGTGTTCTTCGCTAAGCCATTTAAACCAAAGAAAAGAGCACGGCGAAAACCCAGGGCCCGAGTCTTGCGACAATAGGTCAGCAGGTCCCCTTCTGTCACAGAGAGGGCGAACAGACCCGCACAAAAAAAAGAAAGAAAGGA
The DNA here is from genome assembly GCF_040414725.1 of Anabrus simplex. Lineage (NCBI taxonomy): Eukaryota > Metazoa > Arthropoda > Insecta > Orthoptera > Tettigoniidae > Anabrus > Anabrus simplex. Next base: position 165,293,565 of record NC_090273.1, read on the forward strand.
TGGGTCATTCGCCGTACTGCAGCCAGCACTCATTCATTAGCTACGTCAGCTTCTTGACTCCTCTCAATTCTAATGGCCAGGCCTCCTTTTCCTCGGAGTGACACATATGTCTGACCCATTTGTTTATTCATCTTACCGTAGAATTCCCATGAGATACTCATTTATTCTATACCTTCTCATTCTTTTCATGAGCACCATCACTTCCGAATTACCTCATGAGAAACTATCTGGACATTCGGCCCTCTCATTACGTCTCATACCGCGTATCTTCTTTCTTTGGGCATAAAACTCTCAGTATTCCTTGATTCCACGTTCTTCAACTTCTTCGCTTACCGCCCAGAGTTGCATATATTTATATTTCTACCGTACATAAGACTCTGGCTTCCCTGGATCTCAGCCGGTTGCATACAAAAAAAATCCATACCTTTCTGGTTAAATAATCAAGAATCACGGGAAACTCGCGAACTGTCCCTCACTATTATACCTAAATAACATAATGCACCTCTCTCTCGGTCAGGATTTCTTCTCTCTTGTTGTACATGCACTTATCATATGTGTAAATTACGCATGCATCGTCTGATTGACCATGAGTTTCCACAGCAAATACAATCGCCATGTTGGACATTAACTAGCAACCTATGGACATGATTTTCTCTGCTAATTTCTTATTGTTCCAGCCACCCCTAAGGGAAACTCAACTATTCTCCTGTCCTTGTCTCCCTTACTTTCTAGGATGCACCACATATTACTGAGAATAACCCCTCACGATAAACTAATCATTAAGAAGAAAAAAATGGGTCGTCCGAGGTGTTGGCTCCCTTGAATTTACGTTAACATTTTAAAGAACAATAAATTCCCATATTAGGGCATGCATTATTTTTACAACATTTAAGTATTTACAAAGGAAAGCTCAAACTATCCCCGGTTATACATTATCGTGCTTAAGAAATTTATATTTGACATCAACTCATCTGTTTGGTGGCCGTGGTTTTTCCTTCCACGGGAGACACATGGAGGAGTTTACTCCTGCGTGACCTCGGCGCTGGCGTCGAGCGTGCTGTCCTGTGATCCTGGTACACACAGGTCCGACATTCTGGCTGGCTCGTTCACTGCTGAAATCTTAAAGTAATCCAAGGGGTAACACTCCACAACTCGTCACACGGTCCTGCTGTTACCACGACACGAACACAGAGTCTACACCACGAAAGAGCAGGTCTTGCCACTTACAGCGAGCGCGTTCACAGCATGAATCGGGTAGCTCACAACACCTGAGCCCCTCACTTAGAGTAGCAACTTGGGTGATACCAATTTACTAATATCACGGACTCATTTAGGCTGGCATTATACATAGCCGAACCCGCTACTCGTTTATAAACTCTACTTGCAGCTTATTTACTGACACGCGGCACAGAAACATCCGCCTGGGCTCGCTTGGCTTCCCGTCCGCACTTCACAAAGGCTTCGTATTTCCCGGCCGAGACGGATACAATAGCACTAAGTTAAGATGTGGTCAGTAGGGTTCTGACTGTAAAACTGGGGCACAACGTGACACAATGTCCCCTCTCAACGACCCGCTAAGAACTGTCTTCAGCGAGGGTCAGCTCAGCTTTTATGGTATACGCACCGGAAGATAATGGGCGTAAACGATTCACGGTTCATTAAGGACAAGAGCTCCTTTCGCCCCAGGAATTCAGACCATTTAAATAGTGGATATTGTAGCCCTCTTTTTCCTCTCCTTATTGATCCAGGTGCGCTTAACCACCGATCGGCAATTATCCCGTAATTCGACTCCCGCCTTTAATTATTTCAGTAGCGTCTCTCGGGGGTGGAGTCATCTTTTGAGCGCGACTCTTAGCTTGGGTGACGCTGTTGTATTCACATGTGTTTGCAATCTGTTAAATATGGACATCTGGTGACCTTTCTTCCCCTGAATAAAGTATTACATATTTTTAATGTGGGAAGCGCAGAAAATTCAGCTCTATTCATTGGTGTGTCTCCCATAATTTTCCTATGTCTGTATCAAAATATCATCCCAATTTTACGCACCAAAATCCGACGTTGGCACCCGTAACACGTGCATAAAAAACCGGAAGTTCCTTATGTTAGTCTGGAACTCTGGGAAGCTAAGCCACACCTCGGGGCGTATTTGAGTACTCCAGCAACGCGTCCTCTTCTAGCTCTCTCTGCAAGTTGAGAGGGTCTTTTCGTCGGGGCTTGGCTCCTGCTCAGTCTTCCCTTTGTTTTCCAGGCGCTCTTCCGCGGGTTCCATTCTGGCCGGAAGCCGCTCGATCCCCATCGCCCATACTACTACCTATGACGCGACCTTTAGGAGTGGTTTTAATGAAGTAGAAAGGCACCTATAATTCCAATGAGCTGTACAGGACACTGTACGGTTTCAGTATATTATAGTATTTCGCCTCTTCACTTTTTACCCAAGTTTCTGTCACAACCAATATATCTACCTGGCCTATAATGTGCAACAGAATTTCTATTTCCTCAAGTTTGTTTCGGATACTCCTGCTGTTTAGGTACAAGCACCTAACCGCACTGTTAGATTTTGACGGGCCAGTAGAGCTGTTTCCGTCCAGGTGAGAAGCAACTGTATATGAACTGATGTTCTGTAAAACAAAATTATTTATGGAATCGTATTGTATTTCATAACAGCCTAATGGAAAAATGGAATATTTGTTGTAACACTTAGGTACTGCCATTAACGATTGTTGGTATGATTTCTTGTTTGTGCCGTTACACTTGTGTCTTCGCTCTGCAAATTTCTAATATCATCAATGCTCGTAATTCGCACTGATCGATTGTTTTCAGTCCTTCTTACGTAGATTTTGCAGTCCCTTGTCCAAATATATTTATATCCATGTTGCCGTAGATCCCTGGCCATCTTGTGGAGATATTTATTCCCCGATGTCAGATGTTCGTTGATATATACAGCTCGGTTAGCTGCTTGGATACCTAAATCTTTTGAGCCTAGTGTTGATTTATTCTTCCTTGCAGTGACAGTTGAAATTATTAACTTAAACCTTTCCAAACATAGTAACATATGTAAGCTAGAAATAGATGAATTTATTAAACTACGCAAATTCGTACTAAATAATAACTATTTCACTTTTAACAATAAAATCTACCACCAGTTGAGTTTAGCCATGGCTGACCCCAGCTCAGGAATATTAGCAGATATTTATATGGACAACATAGAACATAAATTAATTAAACCGAATATAGAAGGAATCTCTCTTTGGCTGAGATTTGTTGATGATACGTTTGTAATAACACACAACCGAAAAAATAACAGTGAAAAAATCCTAGAGTTTTTAAATAGCATTGATAGATTCATAAAATTTACCAAAGAAGATGAGAACGATAACTCATTGAATTATCTGGACATTACCGTAAAACGCTTAAATTATAAATTCGATTATCAAATATACAGAAAACGACACACACATCAATAACAATAAGAAATTATTCACTCCACCCGAAATGCCATAAACCTTTTCCAGTATGATCTACAGAGCTCATAAAATACCCTTATCACTCGCGAATTTCACGAAAGAAATAAATTTTATAAAAGAACTAGCACTTGTCAATGGATATAAAGCAGAGATGGTGAATCGAATCATCAACAAAGTAAAGCTCAAATTAGCCACAAATCTCGCACCAGAAAAGACCAACATATAGAAATACGCAACCTTCATTTACTCCAGTTCAATGATTCACCAAATAGCAAACCCACTCAAAATGCGAGATAAGCAAGTAGCCTTTAAAACACATAACACTAATAAAAACTTATTTTTTAATCATAACACGGTAAATTCCTACAATAACAAATTTCAAAGTTCCGGAATATATCGACTAACATGCACACAGTGTAAATCTTCATATGTTGGCGAAACTGGCCGCAGCTTCTTAACCAGGTACGTGGAACACTTTAACGCCTTAAAGCATAATAAATACTCCGCAATGAGTAATCATATGAAAAACCGGCCATCATTATACCTCAATAGACAAAGACCTTACAATAATCAAAAGGATCGAAAAGGGGAAGCTAATGACAGAGTTTGAAAACATATATATTTATTTGGATCAATATTTTAATAAAGAAAAAAATTTGAACGACGCGGCCAAAATAAAAAGCCCGTTAATAGAACAGTTGCCAACATTGTTACAAACTTTCAGATCAGATAAAAGCAAATTCTTTAGGATAATTAATCTAAAAACACTCACAACAGAAACTATTCCACAACGAATCCCCCTCTACATAACACACCAAAGTTTAACGTCCCGCCCGCAGGATCGACCCCTACCCCCACCCACGCCTAACATCTGTCCCCCTCAACCCCCTACTTGCCCCTCACAACAGCCCCTCCACACGTACAACACAAGTAGTAGAACCACAACAGACATTAGTCACAGTAACGTAAGAAAGACCACAAGACTTTGTAGCAGCAGTCAAAGGGGTAAGTGAAAAAATATAACATCAAACTCACATTACAAGCACAACAACATATAACAGTATTCAAGTTAATTTCCATTTGTTCCAGTTGCTTCACTCATTCTATTAAATTGAAAGAAACATAAACAGCTACTCAGGATTTGGATAGAAGCCCGCCCCCCTTAACTACAACTACATTAATACAATATGCTACCAATGGATATTCAAGTCGCAATAGAGAAGAACTAATTATTCTAATACTTTCTTGATCAAATCACCAAACTGCAGCAAGCCTCGAAAATTCTAGAAGCTGGTCTCCAACGGTTTCAAGATTTTCATTTTTAGAATATCATTTCGACTCAAATTACACATGGAGTCAAATCATAGTTGTTTTTAAATAATTGCATTGGAGATCACAATTATTAACCAAATTCTCAATATCGGAAGTTACAGTGTTCCAGAAATCAATGGATTTTAGAAAAAAAATGGCTCCTATATTTTAACCTTCAGTTTATATTCATGGCTCAAATTTAAAGCCATATTACAGTTGATTCAATCAACCACAGCATTGCGAAAACAATTTTAGCCAAATTTTCAAATTGTAGTTACTATGTTTTGGACGTCAATGTATTTTAGAATTAAGGGTTACTCCAATTCAACATTGTAATTGTGAAAACAATTTTAACCAAGTTTTAAATTATAGTTACCATGTTTTGGAGTCAATGTATTTTAGAATTAAGGGTTACTTCAATTCAACATTGTAATTCATATTGTCATACTTTTAATGTGTACATAATTCCTTTGTTTTTTACACATTATTACTAAACATGGATTGATACACAAGCAAAAAAAAACTTGTAAAAACAATCCAAATATGACAAGGCTTAACCTTGAGACAATTATGTAGGCTGAAGATGCTTGTAAATAAAGCGCAACATGTCCCTGTAATTCGTTGTTGTAGTATTATTAACTAGCAACACAAAACCAATTTGTATTGAATAGGTGGATTAAAATAATCACCGTATTGTAAGCATTTATATTATTACAAGATCATTTAAATATATCCACCTATGAACTAGAAGTTTTGAAAGAAGTAAAATGTATCCGTTAAGCTGGTTAATGTTTATATTTAAAATTATGATTGTGGAAGGTTTTTTGTGCGTAATCCTCAAAATCTCGCAACATTTCTTGGAGGACATATTGGCTTTTGAAAGAAAAGTGAAAAGTCAGTTCTGCCAGATGCTGGTAGTATTTTATTTGCTCCATACTCCACCATTATAGTAACAGAATAAATAGCGATGGTATGTAATGATATTGTACCAGGAAGGCCTAGGTCCTGGTCCATGTTAATTGAAAGAAATGTTATTTCCAGCATTAAAGATCCGACCGACGTACGAACATCCATGTAAAGAATGTTCCAGTATGTGCCAGACCCTACGAGTGCGCTAGGCGGAGTCAAGTGACGTCACCTGTCGCTTGAAGCTCACCTCCCCTAGAGATATTTCTCGAAAGAAATTTTCTCTTAACACCTTTTTAACGCCTTAACCAATTTCAACGGGACAAACGCTGAATTATAGCAAACATCATAAAAGTTAATCCCTGTAAATTTCAAATTAATTCATCAAACGGTTGTTGAGTTATAATAATTTAAAGTCTCAACGAAATTACGTAATCACGGTCACATGGCCGAGAGAGCCGCCACCCCTCCCTGCGCTGGTATCTATATATGTCAAGGCCAGACAGCCCGCAAACTAGTACAAGGACAAGCAAACAGCTGTGTGAGTGAGATAGCGAAGAGACCGGCCCGCGTACAGTATGTTCGCGCAGTCACGGTAGAAGTACTTTCCGTCGTATCTCCGGAACGCGAAATTCTATCACCGATAGAATTATTAAAGGACGTCGCACTGCAGTTAGTATACCGCGTCGCGATTACAATATAATCCTAAAGACATTTAACACTGTAACGCGAGTGAACTTATTGGAGTACAAATATTAACTATTTCATTACGTGTGGACTTAGGTAACTTCAAGTAACATTGAACTTCTACTGAGCCTAATACTTAGAATTACCAGAACTCATATTCACGTCACATCAACATAAGACTCACAGTAGTAATTTGAGTGAAAAAGTGAGAACTTTTCTGTGTTAATATAACATTATAGTAACAGGATTAGCAGAAAATAATCCCTAGCAACTTCAGACTGTGTTCAAAGACTGTGCTTATCGACTTACTTTTTTTTTTATGTGAACTGTGTGATTATGAACGTTTCAATAACGACTGTAAATAGCATTTCGTACAGAAAGGACTGTGATTCTTCATACGCCATAAATAGTGTTCAACAGTGTCAGTGATAAACTACTCACACTAAGTAAATTTTCGTGTGCGAAAATCACCCGAACAAGCTACAACTCAACGTGATCCAGTTCCAGCTGTCATCACCTCATTGGGAACGTCAACATCGCCAATCCTGATTCTACAGGGAACATTCCAGACGTCCATCTTTCGACATTTGGTAGCAACAGTTCTTGTCATAAGTGAGTAACAAACTGACTAAACTTTTTCATTTATTTTGAACAGTGAAACTTCAGTGTCGCGTGTGAACAATTTTCATAATTTCTCAAAAGTGATAAATTTAATTTCAGTTTCATTTCTCGTAGAAAGACTGTAGGCTTTCAAATGTGCTATATATTGAGATTGACGAACTGAGAACTGAAAACTTTGATAATTTCTCATATCCATTTACAATTATAAAAGTGTGCTTAGGTTTAAAAAGACTTTAGGTGGAAATTCCCACATATGAAAGACTTTGAAACCAATGATATTTATGCCATTTTTTTAAGGAGATTATTTTCGACATTTAATTTCTATGCAAAATTTGAGTCAATAATCATACCGCAGGGTGAAAAATTAATAAATTGTTTTAAGAAAAACAGCTATCGAAGCTCTCAGGCTTAGCATTAATGATCAGAATGCTAAGATTGATAGGTCTAATAACCAGATAGCACAAATGAACACACAAATAGAGCGAATTAATACGCAAATGGTAGAGTCTAATAACCAATTGCAGGCTCAACTTCAACAACAAATGCAGGCACAAAATACTCAACTTCAAGCGCAGTTAACTGAGTCAAATAGTAAGGTTGAAGACTTAACTTCTAAAATTGACAAGACCTTGGATACTAAGTTTGCTGAAGCGGATAAAGTCATTAACAAAATACTCACTGAATCTAGTGCCCTTATCGAGCAACGATTCCGTGAAGCTGGAACTCGCCTCGAAAAGAAACTTACTGATTCTAGTGCACTAGTCGAAGCTACATTGAAAAACATGCGGGATCAGTTTGTTGAAAATTTAGAGTCTATTAAGGAAGAAATAAAGACAGAGGTCGTCAAGTCTTTAGACAAAGATCTTAGAAATGTTCTTCCTTCCGTTCAAGCATTTTCCACTCAACTTAAAGATTTACGGACTGAATTTCAAGAATCCCATGGTAACATTTCACAAACTCAAGCAAAGTTAGCTCAGGTGCAGGAAACCTTGCGAGATGCATTAAAGAGCGACGTGGGTAAATTACGAAGCGAGATAGGATTAATTAAGAGCACGCAAGGAGAACTCGACAAGCGTATTACAGGACAGCTAGATAGCACGCATACCCAGATAGCTGCTTTCTGTAAAGACGTACAAGTCATTAAAACTGACTTGAGAAATGAAATAAAAAGTTTAGACACCTCAATTAATTCTAAAATAGAAATTTGTCCGAAGAAATGAATCAAATTAAACTTAAAGAACATACAACTGACGTCACAATTCCTGGTTCGTCGAGGGAAATACACAATACAACTACCCTTATTAAAGTACCAGATGACAAACCAGTCAAATTTTCAGGACGTGATGAGTACACTGCTCGAGAATTTTTGTTAAATGTCGACGATTACCTGGAAGAGAATAGGGTAGAGGACGATAGGAAACTTAGAGTAGTATCCAAACTTCTAGAAGGACGAGCCTTATCATGGTTCATAGCTTTTAAGAGCAATTTTAAAAACTATGATGACTTTAAACAGGCACTTCTTAAACGCTTTTGGGATTCAGAAAGACAGCACCTTGTCAAGATGCAACTCTACTCTAGCAAATACAATACTTCAGTCAATACTTCCCGATATTCAGATTACTGTCTAATGCAATTAAAGAAACTCCAGTTTTTAGATCCACCTTTGCCAGATATTGAACTTATTCAGATCCTGACACTTCAATATCCGCCTCATGTTCAAGAGATACTAGTCGCTGCCAACATTAAAACATTGGAGCATTTTGACGCTACTTTGCGTAGGTTAGATACGGCTAATACCCAATCTAGTCCGAAAACTAACAGGAGTCGAGAAATAAATACGAATTCTGCGGAAATAAAACCTCCGGAGAGAGAGGAACCCAGGACACGTGAAGAAGGCAGATTAAGCCCTACTAACCCAACCAGATTCCGGAATTTTAGACGTCAGAGGAATCAGGATAGACACCCTTACCAACCTAGGAATTAATGGAGACAGCGCGAAAGCACTCCTGAAGGAAATCGTGAGGCCAGACGGCGAGAACTCGAAAGTAGATGGAAGGACACACGGGAATACATCAGGGAGAGAAACCGTAATCCTGATGAACCTGGAGCGACATCCCTGGAATATCAACGTCAATTCGGACCAAGAGAACAAAGATCACCTGATCCTGACCCAACAGGCGCTATAAAAAAACGCCGATCTCGCAATAGGGAGATTGACTACCGAACACGATGAGGTCGAAACGTCAAATTATTGTACTGCTGTTATCAATTACTGGCATATTGACGATTCCGAATTACTATTCGAAGACGCACAAACACTAAGGCCAATTATTACACGTTCATTACCTGTCATAACAGTACGCACAGGCAACCTACAGGTGATTACGCTCATCGATTCTGGAGCGCAAGCTTCTTTAATTTCTGATAAGCTTGTAGACTCGCTGAAAGATCAGAACAATGTTTTGTTATTACCTGCAGCTCAGATTAAAGTAAGAGGGATAGTTCCTGATAAGATTGTTAAATGCAAATCCCAGGCATTTTTAGAGTTTGAAATTAACAGTCAGATGTTCGAACACATATTTTTGGTAGTATCACGTCTTAACTTCAACTTAATACTTGGATCAGATTTTATGATCAAATACAAAGGAACCATTGACTATGATGCCAACCTCGTAAGATTACAGAATAATTCCGTAGAACTACAGCTGGTAGGACGAGGTGACCTGGAAGTTCAAGAGAAGGGAGCCCGTTTTGAAGAAGCCGGTGGTGACATTATTAAGCCCGCTGTAAGCGAGGTTGCGCCAGCCGTAGCAGAAAGTAGAAAGGGTGACCAAAGTGAGGACGACGCAGAGTCCCTATTCAATGAGAACTCCATTATAGGTCCGGATTATATAATGTCAATAGCCAGTGTGGTTGAAGACCCGGAAATTAAATTAAAATTGGAGGAGGCTAAAAATGACGTTCTACAGAAATTTGCATGTGTATTCGATGACAAGCCTGGAGAGATAGCTGACTACGAATATCATCTTGATGTAAATGACTTGTCTCCTTATCAGAAGAAACCATATCCCGTACCCGAGAAATATCGAGAAGAAGTTCGTAACTTAATTCATAAAATGACAGATGATGGGATAATTTCGCCTTGCGTAACTAAGTACTTGAATCCATTGGCCATAGTACGTAAGCCTAACGGCAGTATTAGAATTTGCCTCGACGCAAGGGTCCTAAATGACCGACTGACCTTAGAATATGACCGTCCTCCATTACTTAGGGATATCATCAGAAGATTCCACGGCATGAATTTCTTTAGTTGCCTTGACGGAACTTCTTCATACTATCACATAAAATTGGATGCTGAAAGTAGGCTATTCACAGGCTTCTTATTTGAAAATAGGACCTATGTTTTTAACAAAATGCCCTTTGGAATTAAGAACTCGGGAGCTGTTTTGATCAGAGCCTTGGAAATACACTTATCAGATGATGTAAAGGACATAACTACGATTTATGTTGATGACATTTTGATTGCCTCGAAAACTTTCGAAGAGCACGTGAGAGATGTCAATCTGGTCCTGCAGGAATTGGAGAAGAAGAATTTCAAGATAAATGCCCAGAAAAGTCAACTTTTCCAAACATCAGTATTATTCTTGGGACATGTAATTAGTGGTGATGGAATTCAACCCAACCCTGCCAAGATTAAGAGTATCATTGACTTTCCTAGACCTCAGCGCATTAGAAACGTGAGACAGTTCCTAGGACTTTGTCAGTTCTTTTCTCAACGCTGTCCAGACTACACTGAGACGGTAGCTCCTCTTCAGCAACTACTACTTAAGAATAATAGATGGAAGTGGACTGAAGAATGTGAACGAGCTTTCCTTGCCACCAAGGACATGTTGAAAAACTCTGTTAAACTAGTTTATCCGGATTTTTCTCTTCCATTCTTCATAGAGTGTGATGCCAGCTCTGTAGGAATAGGCGCAGTACTGTATCAAGCGAGACCTGAAGATCCCGATTACAGACTTTTCATCTCGTTTTTAAGTAGAAAACTACGACCTCACGAAAAGTCTTATACCATAACTGAACTCGAAGCTTTGGCTGTTGTTTTTTCTCTCCAGTATTGGAAGAAAATTATCTACGGCTATCCCATTACGATTTACACAGACCATAAAGCTCTGACATTCATACTATCATCCGACATGACAAATGAGAGAGTTTCCCGATGGGCCATTTTTATTCAACAGTTTGACCTCACTGTAGTACATAGGCCTGGTCGGAAGAATGCATTAGCAGATGCCCTCAGCCGCAACCCTGCTGAAGTTATTGAAGTTCACGAGGTTAACATCATGACTGATGATGACGAAGAATGTCTTCGCAAACTTCCTTACCTTACCCAGATGCAACGAAGAGACGCCAATTGTAGGGCATTAATTCGATTTTTATCAGGTTCGATTCCTGCCGATGATGCTGAATTCCCACGTCTCCAACGACTTTCTTCAAATTTCTGTTTAAGGGATGGAATTCTTATGAAACACATTGACTTAGCCAAGACGCAATGCAGGATTTATGCACCTCTTAAAATCAGGAAGGCTATCATATGGCATTGTCACTCAATTTCAGGTCATGCAGGTACGGATAAAGTTCTCAACCTTATTAAGGAAAGGTTTACATGGGAATATCTTAGGCGAGACATTAGGAGAATTTTACGGTCCTGTGATTTATGCCAGCGGATCAAGCCGAATAATTATCTCCTCAAGGAATTTCCCAAACCGCTGATCCCGGAAAAGCCCGGAGAAATAATGGCAATCGATCTGTACGGCCCTTTGCCAAAGGCGACCAGGGGGAACAGACATGTCATCGTAGTTGTGGATGTCTTTTCCAAATATACTATGTTATTGCCTATCCAGAGAGCTAACGCCGGTAACATCTTAAGGAGGCTGAAAAGAAACATCATCCCTGAGATGGGAAAGCCTGAATACCTACTAACGGATCACGGAACGCAATTCACTTCCGTAGAATTCCAACAGGCTTTGGAAGAGCTCAACATTCGACATATCATGAATTCTATTAGGCATCCGGAAGCTAACCCTGCTGAAAGAATAATGAGAGAACTCGCTAAATTCTGTCGAATTTATTGTAGTGAACATCACTGGAAGTGGATCGAGGTCTTGCCAGTCATGCAAAAAATTATGAACTCTATTGTGCATGACTCTACTAATGACATTCCTCTCAGCCTACATCACGGGTCAAAACCAGAGCGACCTTGGGACAGAATATTACCAGCCCTACCAAATGCTAATGTGCCGCAGCAAGTCAAGATCAACGACGCGCTGATCAGGTTAAGACATGCAGCCGCCATCAGAGAACGACGCCAGCGTAATAGGCAGTTCAGAAGACCATTGAATCCTGGAGACCTTATTTTAATACGGAGACCAGCTACCTCCAACCCTGAGAGAAGGATTTACGCTAAGTTCTGTCCACTATTCGTAGGTCCTTACCGTATCCGCACTGTATTGAGAAACGGGGCTTATGATATTGTAAAATTGGACGGCACTTTCGAGGGTATTTATAACTCAGCCAATTTAAAACAATATGTACCACAGGAAGAGTAAAGCCTGGAAAAGAAAATCCTGCGTATTTTCTTTTCGTCCAACCAAGGGGAAGATGTACCAGGAAGGCCTAGGTCCTGGTCCATGTTAATTGAAAGAAATGTTATTTCCAGCATTAAAGATCCGACCGACGTACGAACATCCATGTAAAGAATGTTCCAGTATGTGCCAGACCCTACGAGTGCGCTAGGCGGAGTCAAGTGACGTCACCTGTCGCTTGAAGCTCACCTCCCCTAGAGATATTTCTCGAAAGAAATTTTCTTTTAACAGCTTTTTAACGCCTTAACCAATTTCAACGGGACAAACGCTGAATTATAGCAAACATCATAAAAGTTAATCCCTGTAAATTTCAAATTAATTCATCAAACGGTTGTTGAGTTATAATAATTTAAAGTCTCAACGAAATTACGTAATCACGGTCACATGGCCGAGAGAGCCGCCATCCCTCCCTGCGCTGGTATCTATATATGTCAAGGCCAGACAGCCCGCAAACTAGTACAAGGACAAGCAAACAGCTGTGTGAGTGAGATAGCGAAGAGACCGGCCCGCGTACAGTATGTTCGCGCAGTCACGGTAGAAGTACTTTCCGTCGTATCTCCGGAACGCGAAATTCTATCACCGATAGAATTATTAAAGGACGTCGCACTGCAGTTAGTATACCGCGTCGCGATTACAATATAATCCTAAAGACATTTAAGACTGTAACGCGAGTGAACTTATTGGAGTACAAATATTAACTATTTCATTACGTGTGGACTTAGGTAACTTCAAGTAACATTGAACTTCTACTGAGCCTAATACTTAGAATTACCAGAACTCATATTCACGTCACATCAACATAAGACTCACAGTAGTAATTTGAGTGAAAAAGTGAGAACTTTTCTGTGTTAATATAACATTATAGTAACAGGATTAGCAGAAAATAATCCCTAGCAACTTCAGACTGTGTTCAAAGACTGTGCTTATCGACTTACTTTCTTTTTTTTATGTGAACTGTGTGATTATGAACGTTTCAATAATGACTGTAAATAGCATTTCGTACAGAAAGGACTGTGATTCTTCATACGCCATAAATAGTGTTCAACAGTGTCAGTGATAAACTACTCACACTAAGTAAATTTTCGTGTGCGAAAATCACCCGAACAAGCTACAACTCAACGTGATCCAGTTCCAGCTGTCATCACCTCATTGGGAACGTCAACATCGCCAATCCTGATTCTACATGGAACATTCCAGACGTCCATCTTTCGACATTTGGTAGCAACAGTTCTTGTCATAAGTGAGTAACAAACTGACTAAACTTTTTCATTTATTTTGAACAGTGAAACTTCAGTGTCGCGTGTGAACAATTTTCATAATTTCTCAAAAGTGATAAATTTAATTTCAGTTTCATTTCTCGTAGAAAGACTGTAGGCTTTCAAGTGTGCTATATATCGAGATTGACGAACTGAGAACTGAAAACTTTGATAATTTCTCATATCCATTTACAATTATAAAAGTGTGCTTAGGTTTAAAAAGACTTTAGGTGGAAATTCCCACATATGAAAGACTTTGAAACCAATGATATTTATGCCATTTTTTTAAGGAGATTATTTTCGACATTTAATTTCTATGCAAAATTTGAGTCAATAATCATACCGCAGGGTGAAAAATTAATAAATTTTTTAAGAAAAAAATTATTTACCATCTAATATTCGCTCTGCGAGACTATCCTTCTCTGTATCGGCTCCAAAACCCAGTTCCACTCCCTGAAGTCCTACTCATGCCCTTTGCCCACAACTTTTCCTGGTACAATATGTTTGTATGTTTTGCCAGAACATGATATATTTCACATATTTTGTCAATACATGATATTTTCTGTTTATCTTGTTGTAAGTGCCCATTGTTGTTCAAAATGTTTTATGTGTTTCTCACACTTGCGATGCACAAAACCGGAACATTAGTATGGCACTTTGAGTGTTGCAGTTGAAAGCCATCCCTCTTTGGAAATTATAGATCAGAAGTTTCTAATACCGGGTCATACCCATCTTGAGTGTAATATGGCCCATGCTCGGATAGAACGAGCAAAGAAACACAATCCATTTAAAATAATGATACCCAGAGACTGGTATATGTTCTGTGAGGGGAAAAGTGCCAATGATTGTTACTGAGATGAACCATTATTCATATTTTCTGACAGATCTAACACATGCAAGGAAGAGCTCACTTCAAATATTGATGTAGCTGGTTAGCATCCATATTTTAAAATTATGATAGTGGTCGATTTTTTCTTTCATCTGGAGTGAGGCATTGTATGGGAGTGAAACATGGATGATAACTAGCTGAGAAAGAAAGAGAATAGAAGCTTTTCAAATGTGGTGTTACATGGAGGTGGTAGATCAAATCACAAATGAAGAGACCATCATCATCATACTAAATCATCTCCAGTTTCCCGGGTGTGGTATATGAGCCTCCTCCATCTCATGCTGTCCTTGTTCCATTCTTCCTCCACCAACTTGTCCCAATCGTGACCTCTCAGCAGTACATCGCTCTTAACTAAATCTATCCATTTAATTCGTGGCCTTCCCACGGGTCGTCTTTCTTCTACCTTTCTGTCAAATTCCTTCCTTGCAGTTCTGTTTACTGGCATCCTCTTCACGTGACCAAACCACTTCAGTCATGATATCTGAATCTTATTGAGGAGAGAATCATCTATTCCTACTTCTTCTCTAATGTTCTCATTCCTAATCTTGTCTTTCTTGGTTTCCTGGATCATAGTGCGTAGGAATTTCATTTCAGCTGCCTGAAGTTTGGAATTATCTCTGTTGGTCAGTGCTGTGGTTTCGAGACTGTATGTAAGCATTGTTGTATAATAGGACTTTTTTATGGGTATTTGCTCATCCCACAGCAGGTGTCTTACCTGGTGGTGAAATTGTGTTGCCTTATTGATTCGATTTTTCACCTCATGTTTTGCTAGGTTGTCATTTGATATAACACTACCCAAGTATTTGAAAACTGGAACGCTGTCCAGTTGAGCTTCATTTAACATGACTATTGGTTCTGCTCCTTCCCCATACACTTTCATCACCACCGTCTTGGTCTTGCTGATGTTTAAACCATATTTCTTAAACTCCTCATTCCAGCTTTGTATTCTCTCTCCCAATTCCTCTTCTGAGTCACTCCAGATTGCAACATCATCTGCAAATGTGAAGGCTTTGATATCTCCATGTTCTTTCCTTTTAATAGATTTCATTACTACATCCATTACAATAATAAATAGAAGTGGTGACAATGAGCTGCCCTGCTGCACTCCTCTCTTTGTTTCAAACCAGTCCGACAAACCACATCCTACTTGAATACAGCTTCTGTTCCCACTATACAACATTTTCACTTTGTCTATGAGGCTGTCTCGTACTTGATGTTCTTTCATGCATTGCCAAATTCTTTCCCTTGGTACACTATCGTATACTTTCTCAATGTCCAAAAATATTAGAAATAAAGGCTTGTTCTTCTCCCAGTATTTTTCCATTAGCATCCTAATAGCAAATATAAGGTCTGTAGTTGACCTTCCTGGTCTGAAATCATACTGCTCTTCTTCCAAAATTGGTTCAACAATATCTCTGATTCTGGTCTCTATTATTTTTTCCAATATTTTCAGGACATGAGACAGTAGTGCGATACCACGGTAATTAGTACATTTTCGTCGGCTTCCTTTCTTGAACAGAGGTACAATGATGCCCATCTTCCAGTCCTCAGGAATAGTATTTTCCTCCTATATCTTGTTGAGCAGTCTGTAGAGCCATTGGATTCCTGGAATTCCCGCTGCTTTCAGCATATCTGCACTTAGTTCATCTATGCCCACTGTCTTTCCTTTCTTCATGCTCTTGAGCGCATTTTCAACCTCAAGCCATGTAATTGGTGGTTCAGTTGTGGTTCCTCGACTTGGCTCTCCTCTATCCGTTGTTATGTTTTTTTGTATCTCCGTTCAGCAGCTTTTCGAAATAGATCTTGAGTTCTTGTTTAATTTCTCCCTCTTCTTGTGCCAGAGTTCCATCATCACGTTCTATTGCTTTTATGGTCTCTTGATCCCTTCGCTTGTTTTTCACTACTCTGTATAGCAATTTCATATTTCCTCTGCTGTCCTCTTCCAGTTTGTCTGCAAACTCATTCCATTTCTTCTCTTTCTTCTTCCCTACAATGTTCTTTACAGCAAGTTTCTTGTTGCTGTATACTCCTTGAAGTCTTTGAATTTCTTGTTCATTTCGTTCTTGTCCCTGTTTTTGTTTTTCCTTGTGCCTTCTTTAATTGGTTTCTTTCTTTCACCGCTGTTTTCACTCTATCATTCCACCATGGTGTCTCCTTTTTTCTTTTGATAGAACTCGTAACTCCACATAGGTTTTTGGCTTCTCCCACAAAGGTGTCTTTGAAGGCCTTCCATTCTTCATTAACGCTGGTTACTTCACCCTTCGGCAAACTCTGATAATGAATCGAATTGGTGAGAGGAGATCGATTTGGCTAAATTTGAAGAGAAGAAGAGATAGAATGATAGGACACATCTTAAGACACCCGGAACTTGTTCAGTTGGTTTTTGAAGGAAGTGTAGGTAGGGTTAGACCAAGGTATTGAAACCGTACCGTGTCCTGTACAGCTCATTGGAATTATAGGTGCCTTTCTACTTCATTAAAATCACTCCTAAAGGTCGCGTCATAGGTAGTAGTATGGGCGATGGGGATCGAGCGGCTTCCGGCCAGAATGGAACCCGCGGAAGAGCGCCTGGAAAACAAAGGGAAGACTGAGCAGGAGCCAAGCCCCCACGAAAAGACCCTCTCAACTTGCAGAGAGAGCTAGAAGAGGACGCGATGCTGGAGTACTCAGATACGCCCCGAGGTGTGGCTTAGCTTCCCAGAGTTCCAGACTAACATAAGGAACTTCCGGTTTTTTATGCACGTGTTACGGGTGCCAACGTCGGATTTTGGTGCGTAAAATTGGGATGATATTTTGATACAGAAATAGGAAAATTATGGGAGACACACCAATGAATAGAGCTGAATTTTCTGCGTTTCCCACATTAAAAATATGTAATACTTTATTCAGGGGAAGAAAGGTCACCAGATGTCCATATTTAACAGATTGCAAACACATGTGAATACAACAGCGTCACCCAAGCTAAGAGTCGCGCTCAAAAGATGACTCCACCCCCGAGAGACGCTACTGAAATAATTAAAGGCGGGAGTCGAATTACGGGATAATTGCCGATCGGTGGTTAAGCGCACCTGGATCAATAAGGAGAGGAAAAAGAGGGCTACAATATCCACTATTTAAATGGTCTGAATTCCTGGGGCGAAAGGAGCTCTTGTCCTTAATGAACCGTGAATTGTTTACGCCCATTATCTTCCGGTGCGTATACCATAAAAGCTGAGCTGACCCTCGCTGAAGACAGTTCTTAGCGGGTCGTTGAGAGGGGACATTGTGTCACGTTGTGCCCCAGTTTTACAGTCAGAACCCTACTGACCACATCTTAACTTAGTGCTATTGTATCCGTCTCGGCCGGGAAATACAAAGCCTTTGTGAAGTGCGGACGGGAAACCAAGCGAGCCTAGGCGAATGTCTCTGTGCCGCGTGTCAGTAAATAAGTTGCAAGTAGAGTTTATAAACGAGTAGCGGGTTCGGCTATGTACAATGCCAGCCTAAATGAGTCCGTGATATTAGTAAATTGGTATCACCCAAGTTGCTACTCTAAGTGAGGGGCTCAGGTGTTGTGAGCTACCCGATTCATGCTGTGAACGCGTTCGCTGTAAGTGGCATGACCTGCTTGTTCGTGGTGTAGACTCTGTGTTCGTGTCGTGGTAACAGCAGGACCGTGTGACGAGTTGTGGAGTGTTACCCCTTGGATTACTTTAAGATTTCAGCAGTGAACGAGCCAGCCAGAATGCCGGACCTGTGTGTACCAGGGTCAAAGGACAGCACGCTCGACGCCAGCGCCGATGTAATGCAGGAGTAAACTCCTCCATGGGTCTCCCGTGGAAGGAAAAACCACGGTCACCAAACAGATGAGTTGATGTCAAATATAAATTTCTTAAGCACGATAATGTATAACCGGGAATAGGATGAGTTTTCCTTTGTAAATACTTAAATTATTGTAAAATAATGCATGCCCTAATATGGGAATTTATTGTTCTTTAAAATGTTAACGTAAATTCAAGGGAGCTAACTCCCGGACGACCCATTTTTTTCTTCTTAATGATTAGTTTATCGTGAGGGGTTATTGTTAGTAATATGTGGTGTATCCTAGCAAGTAAGGGAGTCAAGGATAGGAGAATATTTGAGTTTCCCTTAGGGGTGGCTGGAACAATAAGAAATTAGCAGAGAAAATCATGTCCATAGGTTGCTAGTTAATGTCCAACATGGCGATTGTATTTGCTGTGGAAACTCGTGGGTCAATCAGACGATGCATGCGTAATTTACACATATGATAAGTGCATGTACAGCAAGAGAGAAGAAATCCTGACCGAGAGAGAGGTGTATTATGTTATTTAGGTATAATAGTGAGGGACAGTTCGTGAGTTTCCCGTGATTCTTGATTATTTAACCAGAAAGGTATGGATTTTTTGTATGCAACCGGCTGAGATCCAGGGAAGCCAGAGTCTTATGTACGGTAGAAATATAAATATATGCAACTCTGGGCGGTAAGCGAAGAAGTTGTGGAACGTGGAATCAAGGAATCAGGAGAAGAAGATACGCGATATGAGACGTAATGAGAGGGCCGAATGCCCAGATATTTTCTGTTGAGGTAATTCGGAAATGATGGTGCTCATGGAAAGAATGAGAAAGTATAGAATAAATGAGTATTTCATGGGAATTCTCCGGTAAGATGAATAAACAAATGGGCCAGAGATATGTGTCTCACCGGGCGAGTTGGCCGTGCGCGTAGAGGCATGCGGCTGTGAGCTTGCATCCGGGAGATAGTAGGTTCGAATTTCGCAATCGGCAGCCCTGAAGATGGTTTTCCGTGGTTTCCCATTTTCACACCAGGCAAATGCTGGGGTTGTACCTTAATTAAGGCCACGGCCGCTTCCTTCCAACTCCTAGGCCTTTCCTATTCCATCGTCGCCGTAAGACCTATCGGTGTCGGTGCGACGTAAAGCCTCTAGCAAAAAAAGGTATGTGTCTCTCCGAGGAAAAGGAGGCCTGGCCATTAGAATAGAGAGGAGTCAAGAAGCTGACGTAGCTAATGAATGAGTGCTGGCTGCATTACGGCGAATGACCCATCCTTTCTTTTCTTTTTATTTGTGCGTGTCTGTTCGCCCCCTTCGTGACAGAAGGGGACCTGCCGTCCTATTGTCGCAAGACTCGGGCTCTGGGTTTTCACCGTGCTCTTTTTTTGGTTTAAATGGCTTAGCGATGAATTCTTATATAATGATAATATCACGGTGATTTAAAATGTAATTAATAAATGAATATGGATCTTTCCCCCAATGTCCGGTGATATGAGACCGTAGCTAGTTCGAGATTTCTCTTTCAGGAATGCACCTCTCGGTCGGAGTCATATGTTCGAGCCCAGGTCGGATGGGCTGAGGCACATGTTTTTCTTACAGGAATGGCCTCTTTTCGGCATGAAGTGTATATATCTGTGTGTGTTAGAATGTAAGGCGCCTCTATTTTGAGTTCAAACAGAACCGTCGTTCGGCGTTGTCAGGTCTTGGTGATAGATAATGGGAGTCCGGGGTTTAGCTGAATAATGTGTGTGTTTTGTTGTGTATTATGTAAATATCTCTTTGATGTGTCAATTATGTAGCGTAGGGACCGGTTGATTACGTGCTAAGAATATAATGTGTTATGTGAGTGGACATCATCTCATATTACACGATGTGATCGACAGAAGAATAAAATGTAATGAAACGGCATGAACTTATGAGGGAAAGATGGACGAAAGTGGTCGCAAAACCTCAATTATACCGTTGTGCAGGCGACGCCCTTAGGCGAGTCATATTTAGAGTGTTAATTACTTTTCTTTTCCGCCGTATGCGGAGAGTTCATTGTATAGGGTGATGTATTTTCCTCCTTTTATTATGTCATATTTTGAATAAATTAGTATTCGTAACCCCCATTATATGATTCTTGTCATTTATAATTATGCTAAGCAGTATCCAGTAATAGTTGAACCCGGAGAATCCTACTTTCATATTACATAAGGCTCCATCTTAAATATTTGTTTTTTCTTTCTTTCTTTCTTTCTTTCTTTCTTTCTTTCTTTCTTTCTTTCTTTCTTTCTTTCTTTCTTTCGAACGTAACCACTCCCCAAGTGCTCGAGTTGCCGCGGCTAGCACAGAAAGTAGGAAGGGAATCGGTTCGAAGCTCGTTAGGCTAGTCAAGCCCCCTTACTCTAGTCTCATCCGTGGGTGCTTACCCAGTTATGTGGAGGCATTCTCATGCGCGGGTGTTCCATTCGAGAACCGGAAGGGAGTATACTTGTTGCCCTCCGTGGCAGGCCATTGTTTATAGTTTACGCTGGAGCATTTTTAGTAGAGATAGGCCGCCCACAGGGAGGATAGTGTGCTATAATGGAGTCAAATTGCCAGGTTCGTGCCACAATCTGATTACATTTGGTATCGAACGGGTTGGCAGTGATTTCAAATGGAGTACCCGCCACGTAACCGAACGGATGGAGACGTTAAGCACATGTCCGAAGTGCTAAGATTCATAATTATAGATTGGATACTGCAATTGTTGTTCAGATTGTGTGATACTCAGCAGGACTGTCAAGGTTATCGAACGGGTGTGCGGAAGTCACAACTCGTGATGATAACTCACACAATATGAGGCATGAAAGGGAGCGATGTGAATAATAAATAGGATAGGAAAATGACAAGAACAGATAAATCATGTGTCCAGTTTAAGTGGAAATCCGCATGAGTGTCGCTCATAAAT
Source organism: Anabrus simplex (assembly GCF_040414725.1). NCBI lineage: Eukaryota > Metazoa > Arthropoda > Insecta > Orthoptera > Tettigoniidae > Anabrus > Anabrus simplex. The sequence continues at coordinate 165,315,064 of NC_090273.1, forward strand.
TAAAATTGATACCCGGGACAGACTATGAAGTTGTCAGTTCGTTGGGAGATAATGTTATGGTTCTCTCAGTGTGAGGTTAAAACGGGCGGCAAAATTCTTCAAATTTTGCCAGTTACGGGTATCAGCCAAAGATTGTGCGCTGAGGTAACAAAATTTGGCAGATATGAATATTATTTCAAGAGGGCTTTAGATGTCGCGGATGAGAGCGAGGTACCTCAACCCATGCTCTAATTTTTGCGCAGTGACGGATGCGATGTTGCCAGTTTGAGACGGGTAATTGTCTGCTAACGTTATCTTATCAATCTCAAGGTGATAACATCCACTTGTGACTGGGGTATGCCATGTTTCCGGCATACGTAAAATCGAGCCCACGGTAGGCCGCGCGCTAGACCGGAAAATTTATTCTAGGTTAAGGGCTAACGTAGAATCATTATTATTATTATTATTATTATTATTATTATTATTATTATTATTATTATTATTATTATTATTATTATTATTGTCGAGTGATATGATGAAATTTTCTATACAATGAATTGTGACGTTAATATGGTAGGGGGCGTGACATAAGCCGTTTGTAGGCTCAGTTTGGATTGATTTGTTGGAATTTCGAGTAAAGTCAGCTCACGCTGAAATTTGTATTAAATATTTGAATGTATCTATGCTTTCTGTCGATCACCGGTGTTTTCTACCCACGGGAGATCCGCTTTCTCCAAAATTGAATTTAATATGGACATGGAGGTCGTGAGGGATATGATGCGCCAGTTATTGTCAAAACGCGAAAAAAGGCAAAGGAAGACAGGGAACTTTTAAGGGAACTATTAGACAAGCAGGTGGTAGACGTTAAGGCGCAGTTAGAGAAGCAGGGGACCTTTTGATAGAACAATTAGACACGCAGGCAGAGCTTTGCCAGGCTCAGGCGGCTACGAATAAGGCTTCGTTAGACGAGCTCGCAGAGGATATGAGATTAGGTCGTGAACGCAGCGACGAGAACGCCGCGAGATTGGAGGCGAAGATGACCGAGGCGTTAGAGGACGTCATACAACAGTTAAAGCAAGTGGAGATTAGGGTGACAAATAGGATCGACCTGACGGACACAAGGGTAAGCGCGTGCGAGGAAGAGATGGAGAAGGTAGAGGATGTTGCAAGAGACGTGCAGGAGGCCAAGGCAGAAGTCCGAGAACTAAGGACACAGACAACGGAGGCCCTCGACAAGGTGGCAAATGAGGTCAGTGAACGCCTCACCCTAGTGCAGGATATTGCGACCGCCAAGCTCAAGGAAGTCCATACTCAGGCACATGGAGAAATCATGGAGCTTCGGAAGGAGGTGAACGAAGAGATGGAAGCGGAACAAGAAGAAATCCGAGGGAAAATCCAAGGCCTGTACCGACAGGTGGAAGAGTGGGGCAACAAGACTCACAAGGCTGCCGTTCAAGTAGAAGTCCACACGGAGCTTATTAAGGAAATCCGAGAGGAGGTCGAGTTGTTAAAGTTCCAAGAGGCGAGGGGTGAGATCGTGATGCGATCGATCCTCAAGAAGCAGGATAGCGTTGACAGAGTGAGTCCGCCCAGTAGCATTGGTCACGAGGCCAACGTTGACATTTCGCAGGGAAATGAAAATGCACAATTGCATAATGCACCTCGGGGACAATCGACCCCGCAAGAGAGTGGAGCAATTCCAGTATATAATTTTTCTCCGGATGACGAATGACGAGCCGAAGAAATTCGGGTCAAACATCCATCTTACCCCGAAAGGTTTCCTTGCTTAGGTAGACCAATACTTCATTGATCATCGAGTTCCAGCGGACCGGAAACTCAGAGTAGTCGAACGGTACCTAACGGATCAGCCTTTGGTCTGGTACCGGGCGTTCTAATATTGTATCGATGGGTATGAGGAATTCCGGCGGCACTTCCTCGAGAAGTATTGGGGGATCCAGACGCAACAAAATTTGAGACTGGAATTGTATTCGCGAAGGTATTCTGGGCAGACCCGTTTCTGCGAGTACTTCGTGGGCCAGTTGTTGAAGTTTAAAGAATTGGATAGTCCTCCCTCAGAGTTAGAGTTGATTTCTACCATGGGTAAACAGCTCCCACCGGAAGTGCAGAAGGTGCTCATGTCCGAAATGCGGTCGATGCTGAACAAATATTGAGGCAGCTCGATCAAACGAGTGGACTGCAATCTCGATATCGCCATAGCGAGGCGGTCCATGTTGTCGAATTAGCTCAAGATGAAAGCCCACCTAAAAGGAAGAGCCAGGGGACTAGTACGAATGAAGTTCGGGAGATGTATCCCTCGAGAATCAGGAGTGATTGGGGACCCCAGACATGGAATGGACCAAAACGGGAATACCAGGATGGCTGGAACACCCGCGATCCAGGACCCCGGGAGAGGATGTATCAGGGGCCAAGACTCCGGTATCGCCAGTATGGACCGCGGAGGAGACCGTACCAGAACTGGGGACCGAGCGGACAACGGTCGACAGGGCAGCGACCAGGAAGGAGAGAAGAGTACATACGAGATCGCAGGAATGAGTCACGACAGTATGTAGAACAACTGCGAAACACGCCGCCCGGTATTGACAAGTGGCAGGGACCCGTACAGGGTATGGCCGCCGCGGGACTGTGCGAAGGGGCAGAAAGCCTGCAACTGCAAGCCCACAGGAAGGAAGGGCGTGGGAGAGAACTGAACGCCCAGGCTCCGGAGTATGCCAGTAGCTCCGGTGCGCAAAAAAATCGCATAGCCAGTGAGGAGATAGCCTGTGGTTCGGGGAGCAACCATTCTTTCGATTCGCAGTGGATGTCAGTTACCATAGCTGCGTGGGTGATCCAACCCGAGTATTTGATCGAGGACGCACACCGACAGAATAAGAGGATTATCAGAGAATTACCAGTGGTGTACATCAGAGCTAATGGATTGCGCGTGCGTTCTCTTGTAGACACGGGACCCAGCGTAAGCGTCGTATCTAGAACGCTCATACAGGAAATCCAATCGAAGGAGCAGATCCCATTATTACTGGTCTCTAACATGAAGGTACGAGGAATCATCCCAGATCGCACCACAGTGTGCAAGGCTCAGGTTTATTTAGACTTGCAGATCGGAGAGGCCGTAACTTCACACCCATTTATCATCCTCGAGAAGATGGAATACAACATTATATTAGGCGCCGACTTCTGGAGGGACTATAAGGCAGTTATCAACATGCACCGCAATGATATCAGGCTAGAGATCAACATGCATTCCGAAGGGGTGAAATTAAATGAAAGTGGAGACTGCGTAGTTGATGAGAGGATCTGGACTACTCAAATGACCTACGACGAGGAAGTACGTCCTTAGCAGATTCTGGATGGGAAACATCAGGAAGAAGAAATAATAATCGGATTCGAAAGAATGGTTGCAAACTTGGAACAGGAAGAGTAAGAACCGACATTTGAGGAGGCAGTGCTATCAAAAATTAATAAAGCAATGATAAGTGAAGAGGGAAGAGCTAGACTGAAAGAATCTTGGAACGTCACCGCGATGCATTTGGGTCACAACCGGGAAAAATTTCGAATTTCAAATACATTTTCGTCGTCACAAGTTGGGAACCTTTTCGACGGAATCCGTACCCGATTCCCGAGAAACATTATGCCAAGGTCCGACCTATCATCAAGGATATGGAAGAAAACCAGTTAATTTCCAAAGCTCCGACGCCATTTCTAAACCCTTTAGTCATCGTGGAGAAGACGAACGGTTCGCTGAGGGTGTGCCTTGACGCATGTGCAATTAACGAGCGTTTGGTACCAGAATACGATAGGGCACCAAACATTAAGGATATTTTGAAGAAGTTTAGTCACAAAAATTATTTTTCTGGGGTCGACTTGAGATCGTCCTACCACCACATTGAGTTGTCAGGGGAATCCAAGGTACTGACGGGATTCATTTTTGACGGACAGACGAACGTCTAGAAAAGCTTGCCGTTCGGCATCAAGAACGCAGGATCTGCCTTGATAAGGGCACTTGATAGGAATTTGAGCGAGCAGGTGAAGAACTTTACGGTGCGTTTTGTGGACGACATTCTGATTGCGAGAGAGACTCTGGAGGAGCATTTGGAACACTTGAACCTGTTATTAGCAGAATTGAATAAAAACAACTTCAAAATTAATTTGGATAAGTCGAACTTTTGCCAGAAAGGCATTTTGTTCCTGGGACACGTCATAGATTCGGAGGGTGTCGCTCCGAACCCCGTTAAGATTCAAGCCATTCAAAATTTCCCCAAACCAACACGAGTCAAACACATCAGGCAGTTTTTGGGAATCTGGGGGATTTTCGCCGATCATTGCCCCGGTTACACCGAGACGGTAGCTCCTCTTCAGGACCTCCTGAAGAAGAATAATAGATGGAAATGGGATTCGACCTGTGACGAAGCTTTCCAAAGGACAAAGGAATTACTTGCCAGCAGCATCAAGCTTGGGTACCCCGACTCTTGGAGCAAATTCGTGGTCCAAACCGATGCATCCATGATAGGTGTGGGGCGGTATTGTACCAGGAGCCGCCGGATCAGGAAAAACGCAGAAACTACATCGCGTTCATGAGTCGTAGACTTCGGGCTCATGAATGCCAATATACCGTCACGGAATTGGAGATGTTGGCAATTGTTACAGCTCTCAGTCACTGGAGAAAGTATATATACGGATTCCCGGTCGTGCTGCGGACAGACTATAAAGCTTTGACCTTCGCTTTGAAGTCGACGATGGCATCCGAGAGAGTAAATCGCTGGACGTTATTCATCCAACAATTCGACTTAGAGATCGAACATTGTGCACGAAAGGACAACGTGATTGCTGACGCATTAAGCCCAAACCCCGAACCGGAAGCCCAAGTTATTCATCACATCGAGTTGAGCGAGGGTGACCGTGAGACATTGGACAGGCTGCAACGCATCGGAGAAGAGCAAGGGAATTGGCCCGCGACCAGTCGTTTGATCGATTTCTTCAAGAAGAGGATACCAGCAGGAACGCCTGAATACCAGGAGGTTGAGAGACAGGCATCCAAATATAACTATTTCAACGGGATCCTTCACCAGTTCATTGATGAAGACCATACGAAGTACCGTATTGTTGTTCCGCCCGTGCTGCAAGTGGAACTGATTTGGCTCGCGCATCATTCCATCGGTCATGCGGGAATCGACAAAATTACCTCGACACTACAGGAGACCTTTGTCTGGCCTAGAATGAGGTGGATGATTAGGACCGTGTTGACAACATGTGATACTTGTCAACGAATCAAACCAAATACTTATCTCCTGCGGCAACCACCTAAACCGCTGTTGCCAGAGAAGCCACGGGAGCTATTTGCGATAGACTTTTACGGGCCCTTACCTAAGGCAATTAGAGGGTTACAATTCATTTTGGTCTGCGTAGATGTTTTCTCGAAGTATGTGATGCTGTGCCCAGTACAGAAGGCGAACTCCAGGTCGGTATTGCCACAGATCCGAAATAAGATCATTCCATCCATGGGGAAGCCGGACAAGATATTGAGTGACCATGGGTCTCAATTTAAGTCCGCCATGTTCAAACGCGAGATCGTGCAACTCCAAATCCAGCATATCCTCAGTTCTGTTAGGCATCCCGAGTCCAATCCATCAGAAAGGATCATGCGCGAGATAGCAAAATTCTGCAGAGTTTACTGCGCCAGACAGCATTGGCGATGGGTTGATGTTCTTCCAATCATCATGGAGTGCATCAACAGCACGATTCATGAATCTACGGGGCAGATCCCGATAGTGCTACATTTTGATCAGAAACCAGAGAGACCGTGGCACCGCTTGCTACAGTGCCCAGAAGATCCCAGGCCTTCGGCTGAACTTCGTGTTAGGATGGCTTTGGAACATCTCAAAGCCCAGGCAGAGAAGAGGCTCAGACGTCATCGAAACCGGCGATTTCATCGGCCACTTCGTGTGGGACAACTAGTTTTAGTCAAACGACCAGCTATGTCCGACCCTCCGAGGAAGTACTACCACAAGTTTGCAGAACTTTACATCGGGCCATATAGGATAATCTAGAACCTAGAGAATAATGCCTACAAAGTACAGTCAATGGACGGGAGAACAGAGGCCACTTGCAATGCTGCGAATCTCAAACTTGACCATGCCCCAGGACAACACCCTGAAGAAGGTCCGGATGAAGAAGAACCAGGAGAAGCCGAGGATGACGAGGACAACCCAGATCAAATGGAAGAAATGGAAGCCGATGAAGAAGAGAATGCCGTGAATCACATTGTTTTGGAAGAAGGGAGCGAGTCCGAGGCATCAGCCTGTGAAGATTGTCCAGAATGCTCTGAGAGGACCGGTCTTAGGAACGCTTTAATTAATCTGTGCTATCAGATACAGCTGGAGAATACAGAGTTGACCGAGAAGGTCTACAAGTTACGCGAGCATCACCAGCGACTACTTTCCGAGACAGCTGAAAAGGAAAGAAAAATCCCGAGTTCGTGATTTTTCATGAAGCAGGGGGAGAATGAAACCGTACAGTGTCCTGTACAGCTCATTGGAATTATAGGTGCCTTTCTACTTCATTAAAATTACTTCTAGAGGTCACGTCATTGGTAGTAGTATGGGCGATGGGGATCGAGCAGCGTCCGGCCAGAATGGAACCCGCGAAAGAGCGCCTGGAAAACAAAGGGAAGACTGAGCAGGAGTCAAGCCCCGAGAAAAGACCCTCTCAACTTGCAGAGAGAGCTAGAAGAGGACGCGATGCTGGAGTAGTCAGATACGCCCCGAGGCGTGGCCTAGTTTCCCAGAGTTCCGAACTAACATAAGGAACTTCCGGTTTTTATGCACGTGTTACGGGTGCCAACGTCGGATTTTGGCGCGTATAAATGGGATGATCTTTTGATACAGAAATAGGAAAATTATGGGAGACACACCAATGAATAGAGCTGAATTTTCTGCATTTCCCAGACAAAAATATGTAATACTTTGTTCAGGGGAAGAAAGGAGGTCACCAGATGTCCATATTTAACAGATTGCAAACACATGTGAATACAAGAGCGTCACCCAAGCTAAGAGTCGCGCTCAAAAGATGTTTCCACCCCCGAGGGACGCTAATGAAATAATTAAAGGCGGGAGTCGAATTACGGGATAATTGCCGATCGTTGGTTAAGCGCACCAGGATCAATAAGGAGAGGAAAAAGAGGGCTACAATATCCACTATTTAAATGGTCTGAATTCCTGGGGTGAAAGGAGCTCTTGTCCTTAATGAACCGTGAATCGTTTACGCCCATTATCTTCCGGTGCGTATACCATAAAAGCTGAGCTGACCCTCGCTGAAGACAGTTCTTAGCGGGTCGTTGAGAGGGGACATTGTGTCACGTTGTGCCCCAGTTTTACAGTCAGAACCCTACTGACCACATCTTAACTTAGTGCTATTGTATCCGTCTCGGCCGGGAAATACAAAGCCTTTGTGAAGTGCGGACGGGAAACCAAGCGAGCCTAGGCGAATGTCTCTGTGCCGCGTGTCAGTAAATAAGTTGCAAGTAGAGTTTATAAACGAGTAGCGGTTTCGGCTATGTACAATGCCAGCCTAAATGAGTCCGTGATATTAGTAAATTGGTATCACCCAAGTTGCTACTCTATGTGAGGGGCTCAGGTGTTGTGAGCTACCCGATTCATGCTGTGAACGCGCTCGCTGTAAGTGGCATGACCTGCTTGTTCGTGGTGTAGACTCTGTGTTCGTGTCGTGGTAACAGCAGGACCGTGTGACGAGTTGTGGAGTGTTACCCCTTGGATTACTTTAAGATTTCAGCAGTGAACGAGCCAGCCAGAATGTCGGACCTGTGTGTACCAGGATCACAGGACAGCACGCTCGACGCCAGCGCCGAGGACATGCAGGAGTAAACTCCTCCATGTGTCTCCCGTGGAAGGAAAAACCACGGCCACCAAACAGATGAGTTGATGTCAAATATAAATTTCTTAAGCACGATAATGTATAACCGGGAATAGGATGAGCTTTCCTTTGTAAATACTTAAATTGTTGTAAAATAATGCATGCCTTAATATGGGAATTTATTGTTCTTTAAATGTTAATGTAAATTCCAGGGAGCTAACTCCCGGATGACCCATTTTTTTTCTTCTTAATGATTAGTTTATCATGAGGGGTTATTCTTAGTAATATGTGGTGTATCCTAGGAAGTAAGGGAGACAAGGATAGGAGAATATTTGAGTTCCCTTAGGGGGTGGCTGGAACAATAAGAAATTAGCAGAGAAAATCATGTCCATAGGTTGCTAGTTAATGTCCAACGTGGCGATTGTATTTGCTGGGGAAATTCATGGGTCAATCAGACGATGCATGCGTAATTTACACATATTATAAGTGCATGTACAGCAAGAGAGAAGAAATCCTGACCGAGAGAGAGGTGCATTATGTTATTTAGGTATAATAGGGACAGTTCGCGAGTTTCCCGTGATTCTTGATTATTTAACCAGAAAGGTATGGATGTTTCTTGTATGCAACCGGCTGAGATCCAGGGAAGCCAGAGTCTTATGTACGGTAGAAATATAAATATATGCAACTCTGGGCGGTAAGCGAAGAAGTTGTGGAACGTGGAATCAAGGAATCAGGAGAAGAAGATACGCAATATGAAATGTAATGAGAGGGCCGAATGCCCAGATAGTTTCTGACGAGATAATTTGGAATTGATGGTGCTCATGGAAAGAATGAGAAAGTATAGAATAAATGAGTATTTCATGGGAATTCTACGGTAAGATGAATAAACAAATGGGCCAGAGATATGTGTATCTCCGAGGAAAAGGAGGCCTGGCCATTAGAATTGAGAGGAGTCAAGAAGCTGACGTAGCTAATGAATGAGTGCTGGCTCCAGTACGGCGAATGACCCACCCTTTCTTTTCTTTTTATTTGTGCGTGTCTGTTCGCCCCCTTCGTGACAGAAGGGGACCTGCCGTCCTATTGTCGCAAGACTCGGGCTCTGGGTTTTCACCGTGCTCTTTGTTTGGTTTAAATGGCTTAGCGAAGAATACTTATATAATGATAATATCACGGTGATTTAAAATGTAATTAATAAATGAATATGGATCTCTCCCCCGATGTCCGGTGATATGAGACCGTAGCTAGTTCGAGATTTCTCTTTCAGGAATGCACCTCTCGGTCGGAGTCATATGTTCGAGCCCAGGTCGGATGGGCTGAGGCACATGTTTTTCTTACAGGAATGGCCTCTTTTCGGCATGAAGTGCATATATCTGTGTGTGTTAGTATGTAAGGCGCGTCTATTTTGAGTTCAAACAGAACCGTCGTTCGGCGTTGTCAGGTTTTGGTGACAGATAATGGGAGTCCGGGGTTTAGCTGAATAATATGTGTGTTTTTGTTGTGTATTGTGTAAATATCTCTTTGATGTGTCAATTATGTAGCGTAGGGACCGGTTGATTACGTGCTAAGAATATAATGTGTTATGTGAGTGGACATCATCTCATATTACACGATGTGATCGACAGAAGAATAAAATGTAATGAAACGGCATGAACTTATGAGGGAAAGATGGACGAAAGTGGTCGCAAAACCTCAATTATACCGTTGTGCAGGCGACGCCCTTAGGCGAGTCATATTTAGAGTGTTAATTACTTTTATTTTCCGCCGTATGCGGAGAGTTCATTGTATAGCGTGGTGAATTTTCCTTCTTTTATTATGTCATATTTTGAATAAATTAGTATTCGTAACCCCCATTATATGATTCTTGTCATTTATAACTATGCTAAGCAGTATCCAGTAATAGTTGAACCCGGAGAATCCTACTTTCATATTACATAAGGCTCCATCTTAAATATTTGTTTTTTTCTTTCTTTCTTTCTTTCTTTCTTTCTTTCTTTCGAACGTAACCACTCCCCAAGTGCTCGAGTTGCCTCGGCTAGCACAGAAAGTAGGAAGGGAATCGGTTCGAAGCTCGTTAGGCTAGTCAAGCCCCCTTACTCTAGTCTCATCCGTGGGTGCTTACCCAGTTATGTGGAGGCATTCTCATGAGCGGGTCGTCCATTCGAGACCCGGAAGTGAGTAGTATGTTTATGACAAGCAGATTAGAGCAGATGTAGGATGCAATAGTTACGTTGAAATGAAAAGGTTAACACAGGATAAGGCGGCATGGAAGCTGCATCAAACCAGTCTATGGACTGATGACTCAAACAACAACAAGAACAACAAACTCATTAAATGAACAAAGGATACAAAGGGTAATATTGTGAAGTCGTTGCAAATCAAATGGCAGCGATACAAAGAATTTGGAGTCGTAGAATTTAAATATGCCCTTGATCCAGATATACCGCTTCCGGTTATGGACCTACGGCGGAATAAAAGAGGAAGAGAAGACCACCTCAAACTTATTCCGGGCCACCTCCAATCCGTCAAAAGAAGAAAAATGATCTTTTGCCACTGTTACTTCTCATCAGTCCAGAATGTCACAGTTTCTATCGAAATTTAGCCACTAGTCATTCTGCATCAGATAATATTCTTCCATGTTCTGATTCATCATCATCATCATCATCGTCAGAGAATTGAATCAGTGTTCCCCCTCAACCTATGTTAAAATGAAAAGAAAATGAAGTTTAAAAGTTACAATATTTTCAGTGATGATAATGACAAAATTGGAGGTTTAAATATTGAAATTTAAAATAATGGAGAGAAAAATATATCATTCAGGATTATTATGTTTGTATTAAAGTGTACATGGATTGGGTTAGGATATATCTTAAACGTGATATGTCAATGTATGCCGTTGTGTCAATACACTCTTGGTCTAAAAGTTCCTACAGTCTGAAGTTAATAAATTCAGTTATGTATTTTACACTACCATGTAGTTTGAATTTTATTTCTTGAAGTTTCATTTTTTGACATATCAACGTTTGGCTTTTCACCACAGAAATGTATGATGGACGTTTTTGCCGTCGGTTAGTGTAGATAACAGACTTCGGATTTATCTGTTTACTTCTGTCATTTCGCCAGTAATCAGCGCACTTTTTAGGACATATCGATAAAATTCTATTTATTTTCCGGCGTCCTGTTTTTTTGTTTTTTTTTCTTTCTTTATGTCGCACTGACACAGATAGGTCTTATGGCAACGATGGGACAGTAAAGGCATAGGAATGGAAAGGAAGCGGCCCTGGCCTTAATAAAGGTACAGCCCCAGCATTTGCCTGGTGTGAAAATGGGAAACCACAGAAAACAATCTTCAGGGCTGCCAACAATGGAGTTCAAACCCACTATCTTCCGGATGCGAGCTCATGGCTGCGCGCCCCTAACCACATGGTCAACTCGCCCGGTCGTCCTTTGCTGTCACTTCCCACAGCGTTAAGGAAATCACTTTCCTATTCACTGGTATCAATGTTATCATCATTGGCAGTATAATCGGGATCAAGAAATTGTATTGAATCTTCTGTAGCTACATCAACAGACACGTTTTCCTTACCATGTTACCACCTGGGAATAAGTAAAATTATTAAATTTAATTAACACATGGTGTTTCCCCTGGTGTCTGGTACCTTAAAAAAAATTAAAAATTTTTTTTATGCTCCTATCCTTTAGGAACATTTTGGTGAAAATAATATGTCATTATGTGCCATAGTCTTGGAGTTATGATTTAAAAGGCAAAGCCCTGCACCCTGTGGAGTGCCACACTGCCATGCCACCGCACGCTCTTTCCATTTCATTTAATTTAATATACATAAGAATACATTACCACCTGCAGTAATGGAGGCAATCAAGCCTGTATTTAAAAGGTTAGTTGCAACTGAACTACTGTTAAGATGTGTGGGATCAAACACTCAAAATGTAAATGAGTCTTTGAACTCAAAAATATGGAAAATTTGCTCTAAAACTGGCTTTTCTGGGAAGAAAATAGTGAAAATTGCTCAAATGATGCAACTGTCACATTCAGTGATGGCATGAAGAGTACGCTGCTTGATCTGAAAGCGTTAGGGTCAGAACCTGGAACATTTTGTGAACTTGCTCTATGTGATGAAGATGAAACAAGAGTAACGATAGCAGGGAAAAGGAAACGTCAAGCGACAAAAGAGGCAAGAAAAAGCAAGAAGAGGCTCATATTGGAAGAAACTGCACAGAAATCAGTAGAAGGCACAATGGCACAACTTATGCTGAAGGGGCAAGATTTATGTAAGATTTATGTGCAAGTGTTTATCGCTCATTTTCTCAGATTTGTGTTTTTTTACATCCATTTTAGTGATAACTCAAAATCTAATTGACATACACTAATGACATTTTTTGTGTGTATTTCTCTTACTATATCTACAAAGTGATGTAAATTCCTGTTTTGTTTCTAAGATAGTTTCTTTTAAAAAAGTAGCAAAAATATTGTAAAATTTTAACATTTTCTTTTCAATACAAGAATAAAAGTATGTTGCTGAAAGTACTTGGCATTTCTAGAGGGATACATTTGCAATAAAATTAACAGAACCTAAAAATGTTGAAAATTACAGAAGCTATCACTAAAACGCTGCAGCCTTGTATGATGAGCAAACCGCCATTTTGAATAAATATGCAAATTATTTTTTAACATGATGGTAATGCTGTTTTGCGTATAAAATATTGGCAGTCTTTCATGTGCAAAAAAAATTTCATTACTGATCTGTTGCAGTTTTGAAGAAGAAAAATTGATAATTGTTAAAATTTTACCATGGTAACCTGTACCAGACCTCTTTTAAAGGGATATGCACAGGAAAATGAATGTATATCTCAAAAACCAGCCTCTGCTTGTTTCTTGCCAGACTTCTTTGGCAAATATTGCCATTAGGCTTTGAACAATGTACCAGCAGCATGCGGTCATTCTTTGTTATAGTTACTACCAGGCACAAGTACATTGTAGATGTAACAACTTACCACTCATTCCAATTAAACAGATCCAGTTCACGTCACATAGACATAAAGATGGAGTATTGCTTTGGGGCAGCACGGTCCCATTCGCCTCATGCCGAGACTAGGGTAGTGGTGAGTGCTTCCTGCCGCTCACTCCTGTCTGCACAGTGCACGAACATCCCAAAACAGCGGCTAAATATACGATTGATATGGCCGAATAAAACATTCCTATTGAAGTCATCGTAGCAAATCTCAATCAGATCAAAGACTTAGAGATGGAAGGGTTTTGATATCAGTAAATTGGACCGTGTAAGGAACCAGGATGTCAGAGCGGCATTTGGAGTAGCTCCAATGACTGACAAAATGATGGTATAGTCACGTATCGGGCAGCAGTTGTGAAGGTAGCGCTAGTTTTGAACCCCGAGGGCCATCTACTACAGGGATGGCCAAGGAAGAGATAGGAGGACGTGTGCTTGGTGGACATTACTCGAGTTGACGCCAACAGTTGCAGTGAATGGTATTCAGCAATAAAGAAGTTAGCTTCCAGATGAAGCTATCCTTACATCGGTCACTTTTCAGACAGTGAAAGCTGGGTGGACTCAGAAGTAACAGACATGAAAATAGTGAGCTTGATTGCTGGTGCAAGCAGGTGAGAATTTGGAATGAGGAGGTACAGACTAAGTCATCCCCCTGTGGGTGGGGGCGGTACAATAACACCCACGGTATCCCCTGCCTGTCGTAAGAGGTGACTAAAAGGGGACCCAGGGGCTCTGAACTTTGGAGCGTGGGTTGGAGACCACGGGGTCCTCAGCTGGCATTCCTTCCACTTACTTGTGCCAGGCTCCTCACTTTCATCTATCCTATCTGACCTCACTTGGTCAATCTTGTGCTTTTCCAACCCCGACGCTATTAGGTTTGTGAGGACTAGGGAGTCTTTCATTTTCACGCCCTTCGTGGCCGTTTTCTTTCTTTGACCGATATCTTCATTTTTCGAAGTGTCGGATCCCTTCGATTTTCCCCTCTGATTAGTGTTATATAGAGGATGGTTGCCTAGTTGTACTTCCTCTTAAAACAATAATCACCACCACCACCAGACTAAGTCAGAATGGATGAAGATATGCTTACTAAGTGGCCTTGATGATGAGGTCATGTGAGATGAATGGAGGCATATAGGTTGCCATAGAGAATAAGAGTGCTAGACAGTGACCCAATAATAAGATAAGTAGATCGAATCAGCGCTAGTTGCAGAGGATTCTGGAGGTGCATAGTTAATTCACAGAGACTTGCAGACTGAATGCTGAAAGGCAAGCAGTCTCTTATGAAGTTTGAAGGAACTGACTATTTCATCAGTGGATCTGGTTTTGCTTCTGTGGGTAGTTTATATCGCTTGATATTTCACCGTAAGTTTTTCATTTACTGAAAATACTGTGTTGCTCATTACAGATGACAAATGGAAACCTTACTCACCATTCCAGAATATCAGCGGTAATATGGAGTGGGTAATGGCGAGAGCAGATGATCTTCTCAACTGGGGGCGGAAGGTAAATCCTCTTGAAATACTACATCACATCATTTTTTATGCAAGAAACGAAATTTAGAGTCATGCCAAATTTTGGACCATCATTTTAGTTTAAGCTATAAAATAGCAATAAATTGTATATTTATGTGCTCTACACTCTTCTGTAACAAACTTGATGTATACTGAGTCTTACTGGCTACCTTCATTCTCTTCTTTTCTGCTGTCGTCCAGTTTCTCCTCTTCCTCCTACCCATTCCTGTACTCTTTTCAGTCAGTTGATTGTGTTCCTCTTTCTCCCTGGAGACTCTCTACTGAGCTTTCAGCTTGTACTTACTATACACGAACCTTTTCTTGAGCCCTGAGCTCCCTAGTGCTGAATTGGTAGACCTCGGTTATCTTCTACATCCATATTGGCAACCTTTGAAACACAAACGATGAATCGCTTATTCATCGCTGTGCGACATCTGGCGTACACTTTACGAACTAGTACTGTTGTTGTTTACACAGCAAAGCCAAACTATATCATTCATGCTAGTAACAAAATTCGCATCGAGAATTGTTATATAATGTTAAATAATGTATGTGTGACACAGTTGTTGACGTAAGATAATAAATGTTTAGAAAATTCATATCGATCGATCATATTATCGATTCAATTCAGATTTCATTTCCATCCAGTTGGCAGTATAACCGGAATCGACAGCGCTCCCTCCTTACTCCTCACCCCGTAAAAATCAAGCTCAAGGAAAAGTTCGCGTATGGTACTTGTACCAGACTCCCCCTGCCCTGGTCAATTCTCTGACAATATTCAGTTTATGGGTATAGCAGCAGTTCGTATCTACATAATAATAGTAATAAAACAATGAAATTAAATAGACAAATTTAACGCCAAGTTCGCGTTGCGGCAACTTTTAACTTACTGGTCTAATAACGACAACTACGGAAGGATTGTGGAACCTGGAAGGAACCCTAATGAGGCCAAGAGATCGTATCTCGTTGTGGGGAAAGGGAAACGCACACCAACTACCCTCAAGCTCAAATGTATTTAAAACCTGAAATCCCTGAAATATAAAATGCAGCCAGCTAACAATGTAAGAAAAAACGTAAGTATCCTGAACTAAAATACATATTGACATATAATAGAATACAGCAGCTCTTCGGATAGTAGGATATACAAAACTTTACTGGGTAATTGGATATTACAACTCTTCACATAATGGGTTATACAAACAAACAAACAAACAAACAAACTTTAACGCAGAATTACTGGAGGCGAACCTAAAGAAGGTTAAATTTGTGTAGGTTACAAATTTAGAATAAATAAGAGTTGCCTCCGAAAGCACAAATGCTGGTACGACTGTCCATGAGGCACAGTCATTGAAAACTTAAAATTGGTGAATGTGAAAGTCTAGAGGAAAACTCTGTTACGCGAAAACAAATTACATTACCACCGAAAGTTACATTGAATAAAAAAAGGCCGAATCACAAGAATGAATTCAAATAAAGTGAAAAGCAAAAACATAGCGCTTACCATAAGAGGCTGGAGTCGCAAAGCAGGATGGACGCGAAGCGCGTCCACCCGCTAAGGCGATCAGAATTCAAAGACCCGGACAAATACATTGCTCACACGAGGAGCCCAAAATCGGAAATTGTGTGATCATAAGTAGACCAATGAATACACGGAATTTCTCTAGATCTCCATATTCACCAATGGAAAAGGTTGTTATTCTGGCCAATCCTAACTCATCAGATTTCCGCAGGGAAAGTTCGAGAGAGTTCGATTGCAAAACATGTAGAAATTTCGTTATTAAAATTACACATGCCAGTACCGGCTGGCACAACAGTTAGTTACTAATTTTAGAACAGAATTACACAGTATTATAAAACCCCTACAAATCAACATTGAACCTTCACATCTTCGTAGATTGAAACTTATTTATGGTTACCAGTTCATAATGTCCCTTTTTCATACCCATCAGTTACAATAATTTAAAAAAAATAGCTTTCAATATATTCTTCAGTAATGTCTTTGTTGAGAGTCCTCAAAACCTTATTCTAATTAACTTTTTTCTAATTCACATAAATTCTCAAAACATAAATTTTTGCATAAGCTCTTCAGTCTTTCAGTATTCAGCTTGTTTTCACAAACAGCTGTTTTACATAAAATTCTAAAATGATGACAAGGCCAAAATTAAATAATGACAAGGATTTCTGTACCTTCACTGATCTCTGCACACGGCTGTTCAACGTTGGTCACAATGAGGTCCAGAGGGTCTTTCATTCCCATGCCCTTTGTGGGTGTTTCTTTCACCAAGATATTCACACTGTTATCTTGACCTTTTTGTTCTATTCTGTATTTCTTTATTTGATGTGATGAACAGCATGAGTTGAATTACATTGATCCAATTAATATACAGTTTGCAATGCGTTAAACTGGAACTCTCAAACCTGTGCATGTTACTCTAATATCAGGTCTATTCTTCGTGCATATGTAGAGAATTTCATTCCTTAAAGTAACTACTGTACATTGGTAGAAGTGTATTAAATTTATGTATTTTTCCTATATTTAGTACACAAAAAGAAGCTGGTGGAGTCTGTTGAACATCCAAAAGGTAGTATAAACATACCACGCAAGCACCCATTCTGATGGACAAATTATAAAAATTCTGACTGGGATAGGATTTAACAAAATATTTGTGTAGTATAGGAAATTTGCATAGTAGGGGAATTCTCTAAAACTTTGGATCGTTCTAAAATTCTATTGTTGCAATTACAATAGGCTTAACTACAGTTTGGAATTGTAGCTTAACTATTTTTATTAGACAGTATCTTCTAGCATGCAAGCCATCCTAGGCGACGCAAACGCGTGTAACATCGCTCCGCAGCTATCAGCGATTAGCAGGTGAAATTGAGTAGTGGTGATTTCAGAAACTTGTGAGTAGCAACATGTGTGGCAAACTTCAAACGTCAGTTAAATATATTTAAATATATTTTGTGCCAGTGACAGTAATAAATATTAACATGGTGTATGAAAGCAGCGATGATTTGCAGTGCTGCCAACTTAGACCATGTGGTGAAGAGTGCCTAGCAAGCAACAATTTTTATAAAACAGACCGAGTGCAGTAGGTGTGCTAGTTACCAACTGATAAGCTGGCAACCAGGAATGAGTTAGCTACTATATTGGAATGAAGAGTGCCTTAGATGAAGTTGTCAATTTGTTGGACTTTCTGGAAAAACTTGTGCAAGCAATTGACGTACATGGTATTAACAGAACTTAAAAAGTCATTTTCTTTTACTACTGACATGGTAGGTGATTTGAAAAAGAAATCAGAAAACAATGACTCTGAAATTTAAAAACTGAGAGAAGATTTGAGTGTCAAATGTGGTAATTTAGAACATTATGGGAAGGGAAATAATGTCAGAATTTTTGGCGTGCCAGAAAGTGTAAATGAGGAATGTGTGTGCTGATCACTGCCACTATGTCGTTACCGGCGAAGAACAAAAGGAAGCTGAAAGGATCACCCACCAAAGTTTGCGACAACCATCCTGAAAGCTGCCATTGAGCGGTTTGATCATTTCAGTTGTTTGTCATATGAAGGAGACATTATTATTAAAAAGTCTGACAGATCAAAAATTTGTGTGTAGCATTTAAGTGAACTTCAGAGTGCATGCGTTTTACAAGTAACATAGTTTAAAATTGCTTTCCTAGTCATCCTTACCATAAGTCCCAATTCAGATTATTCTGCTTTTATGTATTCTCTAATTTTCTTTGTCTATCTGCATTGTTAATTTCAATCTTGTGCTTGTTTCAGATATTGTGATTCCATTTTGACTAAATTCTTACAAAATTTCTGTTTAACGAAATAAAATCTATCAAAAAAATCCACACTAAACTTAGCTTTCTGAATTTATTCAGTTGTTTATGGGTTCTGGCTTACCACAGCAAAGCTCAAATCACAATTTTACTGTAATTTTTTGTAAACAAGTTGATGTCATTCATTCCTCTGACAGTATTAACTGTTTCTTGCATTCCAGTGCTGCCCCCTGCCCCACCCTAAGATGCTGGAATCTCCAGCCTCAGCCCTTTAGGCAACAGCATGTATTCTCAGAGTGACCTTGACTAACAAGGAAAATGTACTGCACGTAGTTCACCTAAATGCTCAGTCTCTCACTCCACAAGCGAAGATGGATAAGCTGAAAGCTGTTTTCAACACACTGCAGGTGGATGTTATTTTCATGAGCGAACTTTGGCTCAAAAGTAAACATAACTCAAATAATTTCAACCTACCTGAGTACCGACTTCTGAGATCTGATGGAAGAAATAGGGGTGATGGTTGTTTAGGGGCATACGTGATTAGCCTTTTAAAACTGAAAATCATCTATCAGTCAACTCAATCGAACGAGCAGAAAGCACAATACATTGAAATTACCACGCAGAGTATGAAGTGTTTGTTGTGTGCTGTATATAGGCTACCAAAGGCAGGATGCTTTACTGACTTAGAAATGGACTTGGTGAGATTATTACCATCATACAAGCATGTGATCATTATGGGAGATTTTAATACACATTTTTCAGAGCCGGGCTGAGTGGCTCAGTGGCCTTCTGACTCCCAAGTTGACAGGTTCGATCCTGGCTCACTCCAGTGGTATTTGAGGGCGCTCAGATATGTCAGCCTTGTGTTGGTAGATCTACTGGCACGTAAAAGAACTCCTGCGGGACTAAATTCCGGCACGTCGACGTCTCCAAAAACCGTAAAAGTAGTTAGTGGGACGTAAAGCCAATAACATTATTATGATCTTTTAGACACTAACTCAGTGGAAACAAAGCATCTATTATATACGTTCCAGGCATGTAATGTGATGCTTCTTCCTACCACACTTTACTCAAATTAATACTGAACCACGGACAGACCTCAGCCCCCGGATTTTCAACTCATGATGTCATCTTCATAGCCTACTTCCTTAAAGGTGCCTAAAGCAAAGCCCAAGTACATTACCATACAAGACTACAACAACATAGACATTGAGGCATTAGTGGCAGACACATGTTCAAAACCTTGGCATGACATTACATAAATGACAAATATTGATGACATGGTTCACACTTTTAATGATCTAGTGTTCAAGAATTTTGGTAGACATGCTCCTTTACGCATAATAACTAAGAAAGGAAAATCCCCATGAATAATTGAAGACATTAAATATTTAATGGCAAAGAGGGATGCGACTCACAGAAAATACAAATGGAACCCAATGGAGGACAAATTTAATGACTACTGTAAATTTTGTTATAAGAAAAAAAACAGGAAATAAGAAATGCTTGACTGTGATATGCATTTAGTTTGATTGGACAAGGTGCATGACCAGATATATCTCTAGAAGAGCTGACCAATTATTTCGTATCACCACACAGCAAAGTTTAAAACAAACTTTATTGTTGATAACTATAGCAATCAGGTATTAAACAAGAAAAAGTTGTATTTTAATAACACTCACCATGGCAAGTGCAATTGGTAGAGTAATGCTGCACCCCACAGTACTGATCTATACACTGGCAACCATAATTAGTTGGGCATATTTGTTTGTGTATTGGGATTTTATCTCCCCTTAACATCCATTGTTTGGAACTTCTGTTAATTGGTGTGCCCAACAATGTCTATATATTTAAAACTGTTATCTGCAATTATTACGTTCAAGCTGTGATCATTCTATTCGCTCAATATGTGGATCAGTAAGTACACGCATGCGTATAACACATTTCTACACTGTGCGCTGAAGCTACTTCCGGGTAGCCCTGACTTGTCCTCAAGTCATCGTACAAGATGGAGGTAGATTGTACTGTATTGTGGAAGATGTGATTGTGTGTGGGTGGGATGGAGTCTGACACTCCAGGCTAGTAGCCATATATATTAAGGCCTTTGCCTTAATTCCGTTGTGATTCTAATGTTACTATTTATTCTATTTTTTTAAACATGTGACCCTGAATTACTGGGAGCGTGTGTTTCATTTCAAACTTAACCAAAGAACATAAGCTATTGGATTACATACATTTGGATACTTAAGGATGTAAGTACTGATACCTTTTAATTATTTTAAAACTGTTCTCCTGCCGGGAATTACTTGAACAAGAAGATGTTACAGTAAATTGAATCAAAGTAACAAGCTTCATCATTTGACATTATTATTATTGTGGGATATTTCGGCAACTGTTTATTTATTTAATTGAACTGTGTTCACTTCTGCAGGTGAAATTTTCTTAAAAAGGACAAAATCATCATCGTCAAGATTTTAAAAATGTAATAAAATTTTTATAAAATTCAACATTTCAATTGTAATTGTAATTTGATAATGGGGTAATGCAGAAAATCGGTAGGTATATGCACCTATGAGAAATAAAACTATTCCATTAGTTTTATTTAATTGAAATTATCGTTGTGACAACTTTTCTGTTTCTTAATGTTGTTGGGATTATTATTATTATTATTATTATTATTATTATTATTATTATTATTATTATTATTGTTAATGGTTATGAATTTCATGTTTTTGGTCCGTATTGAACTGAGAATAATATATAAGTAATAATAATAACAACGTAAACGTTTCCACCTTTTCAATACTAAAATATATTTACAAAATTATAAATTACACGGTACTAGTTTCGACCCATCTAGGGGTCATCATCAGCCGTATTGGAGCAAAGATCATTTCACTTGTTATTCTTTAAAATAACATTTTCTTAGGATTTCGCCAAAAGTGAAAAAGAAGACTGGAGCAAAGTGGTCAGAAGAACGAAACAGGCTTCACGGAGAAAGGATGAGAGCAGTTTGGCAACTCAGAAAACAGAATCGTTAGAACTTTGCGTGATCCATTGGCTCCATACGCACATAATAATAATAATAATAATAATAATAATAATAATAATAATAATAATAATAATAATAATCATAATAATAATAATAATAATAATAATAATAATAATGTTGTTGTTTGTGTCACCAGTCCATAGACTGGTGTGATGCAGCCCTCCATGCCACCCTATCCTGTGCTAACCTTTTCGTTTCTACGTAACTATTGCATCATACATCTGTTCTAATCTGCTTGTCATATTCATACCTTGGTCTACCCCTACCGTTCCTACCACCTACACTTCCTTCAAAAACCAACTGTACAAGTCCTGGGTGTCTTAAGATGTGTCCTATCACTCTATCTCTTCTTCTTCTTCTTGTCAAATTTAGCCAATAAATGTCTACAATATAGTGATTATTTCAATCCACCTGTTCAGTAAATTTCAATACGGGCCTAATCATGAGATTCGTTACATGTAATAAAATTTAGCCAAATCGATCTCCTCTCACCAATTCTATTCAGTATCTCTTCATTCGTGATTCGATCTGTCCATCTCACCTTCAGCATTCTGTAACACCACATTTGAAAAGCTTCTATTCTCTTTCTTTCTGAACTAGTTATCGTCCATGTTTCACTTCCATACAATGCCACGCTCCACACGAAAGACTTCAAAAACATCTCTCTGATTCCGATATCAAAGTTTGAAGTGAGCAAATTTCTTTTTCTTAAGAAAGCTCTTCCTTGCTTGTGCTAATCTGCATTTTATGTCCTCCTTACTTCTGCCATCGTTAGTTATTTTACTACCCAAGTAACAATATTCATCTACTTCCTTTAAGACTTCATTTCCTAATCTAATGTCTCCTACATCGCCTGCCTTCGTTAGACTGCACTCCATTAATTTTGTTTTGGACTTATTTATTTTCATCTTGTACTCCTTACCCAAGACTGTGTCCATACCATTCAGCAGCTTCTCGATATCTTCTGCAGTCTCAGATAAAATAACAATATCATCGGCATTTCTTAAGGTTTTGATTTCCTCTCCTTGGACTGTGATTCTCTTTCCAAATTCCTCTTTGATTTCCTTTACTGCCTGTTCTATGTAAACATTGAAAAGGAGAGGGGGAAAACTGCAGCCTTGCCTCACTCCTTTCTGGATTGCTGCTTCTTTTTCAAAGCCCTCGATTCTAAGATCAGACGAAAAGTCAGGATTGCTTCACGTGTTCCTACATTTCTTCTGAAGCCAAATTGATCTTCTCCCAACTCAACTTCGACTTGTTTTTCCATTCTTCTGTAAATAATACGTGTTAAAATTTTGCAGGCATGAGATACTAAACTGATGGTGCGGTAGTTATCACACCTGTCAGCACCGGATTTCTTGGGAAAGGGTATAACAACATTCTGCCGAAAATCGGATGGGACTTCTCCTGTCTCATACATCTTGCACACTAAATGAAATAACCTTGCCATGCTGGTTCCTCCAAAGGCAGTCAGTAATTCAGAGGGAATGTCATCAATTCCAGGTGCCTTGTTCCTATTTAGGTCACTCACGGCTCTGTCAAACTCTGACCTCAAAATTTGGTCTCCCATTTCATCAGCATCAACAGCCTCTTCATGTTCCAGAACCAAATTATCTACATCTTTACCTTGATACAACTGTTTGATATGTTCCTGCCATCTTTCTGCTTTGTCTTCTTTCCCTAGAAGTGGCTTTCCATCTGAGCTCTTAATATTGATACACCTAGATTTCCTTTCTCCAAAGGTTTCCTTAATTTTCCTGTGTGCAGCATCTACCTTTCCCAGGACCATACAGCCTTCGATATCCTTGCACTTCTCTTTCAGCCATTCATCCTTAGCTACCTTGCACTTTCTATCCACTTGATTCTTTAATTGCCTGTGTTCTTTTCTGTCCTCTTTATTTCTAGCATTCTTGTATTTTCATCATTATTCAATCAGGTCTTGTATCTCCTGAGTTATCCACTGATTCTTAGTTGATCTTTCCTTCCTTCCTAACATTTTTTCAGCAGCCCTACTGACTTCATTTTTCATGACTCTCCACTCTTCTTCTATAGTGTTTCCTTCAGCCTTTTCATTTAGTCCTTGTGCAACATGTTCCTTGAAACAATCCCTCACACTCTTTTCTTTCAACTTGTCTAGATCCCATCTTTTTGCATTCTTTCCTTTCTTCAATTTCTTCAACTTCATATGGCATTTCATGACCAACAAGTTGTGGTCAGAGTCCACATCTGCTCCTGGGAAAGTTTTGCAATCCAACACCTGGTTTCTGAATCTCTGCCTAATCATAATGAAGTCTATTTGATGCCTTCCAGTGTTTCCAGGTCTCGTCCACGTATACAACCGTCGTTTGTGGGGTTTGAATCAAGTATTGGCAAGGGCTAAATTATGATCAGTGCAGAATTCAACCAGCCGATTTCTCTTTCGTTCCTTTTTCCCAATCCAAATTCTCCTACTGTACTACCTTTTCTTCTTTGGCCTACCACTGCATTCCAGTCTCCCATCACAATTAGATTCTCATCACCTTTTACATATTGTATTAAACCTTCTATCTCTTCATATATTCCTTTTATTTCTTCATCATCCCCTGAACTAGTAGGCATATAGACCTGCACTATTGTGGTGGGCATTGGTTTGGTGTCTAACTTGACGAAAATAATTCTTTCACTATGCTGGTCCTAGTAGCATAACCACTGCCCTATTTTCTTATTCATTATTAAACCAACTCCTGCATTTCCCCTGTTTTAATTTTGTGTTGATAATTCGGTAGCCGCCTGACCAAAAATCTTGTTCTTCCTGCCAACGTACTTCACTTATACCAACTACATCTAACTTTAGCCTATCCGTCTCCCTTTTCAGATTCTCTAACCTACCACAACGATTCAAACTTCTAACATTCCACACTCCGACTCACAGAATGTCAGTACCCATCTTCCTGATGATCGCCCCCTCTCGTGTAGTCTCCACCCGGAGATCCGAATGGGGGACTAGTTTACCTCCGGATTATTTTACTCAGGAGGAAGCCATCATCAGTACACCATTCATACAGAGAGAGCTGCATGTCCTCAGGAGGTAGTTACGACTGTAGTTTCCCGTTGCTTTCAGCCGTGTAGCAGTATCAACACAGCTAAGCCATGTTGAGTATTATTACAAGGCCGTATCAGTCAATCATCTAGACTGCCGCCCTTGCAACTACCGAAAGGTTGCAACACCACTTCGATGAACCATTTGTTAGTCTGGTCTCCCAACAGATACCCATCCGATATGGTTGCACCTGCGGCTCGGCTATCTGCATCATTGAGACACGCAAGCCCCCCCCACCGCGGCAAGGTCACATGGTTCGCAGAGGATAATAATAATAATCATAATCATAATCATAAATGTCTGTACTCAGATGATCTGTGAGTTCCACTGGGATTAACCCCCTGCCTGCGAGCCACGAGCTAAACATTGAAGGCGTTTTACTGCCAGGTAAACTAGGTGAATCTACTACCTCAAGGGCCACACACAGAACAGGCCAGTTCATTAAACGGTCTTCCTTCATAGCATAAATATAAATGGTACTCTCTCACAGTTTCATTATCTATCGTCATTCGTCAACTACCCTTTCCCCACGCGTTACAAATTTATGATACTACGATCTCATATAACATCAAATCAAAATAACATGATTTCCTCATGTGACTGCTAGCTCCTGACAAGAAATACGGAATAGCTCAGAGACAGACTGGAGTACATTTAAAAAAAAGTAAAATGATTAAACTGCTAAATTCTGCTATAGTAAATCTAGAATTCTGCCGAGAAATCCGCTGTCCGCTAAATGGTATATTTCTCCGCCGACAGTCTTCTAATTCTGCCAAATTTAGCAGAAAATCCGCTAAGTTGGCAACACTGTTCCGTATGTGTATCATTGTTCAGTTAATTGTGGAATATTAATATTGTTTTCCCTTCATAATCTGTAACTAATTTGGATAATTTCCCCCCCCCCCCTGCAATTCTCGAGTCTGTTCCTTTAATTATTTATGCATGTAAAATTTTATTTGCTGTCATTGTTACATTTTGAATTTTGTGTATGACTGTGTTTCTGGGATGATTCAAATGTTTATGTAGAGGGACTGGAAACAAATTTCAATTAAACCAGATTAATTGTAGCCTACCTGGTTAAACTAACTGGCCAGTAGTACGATTAACTCTTAAGGAATGGATCCATTTAACATTTATTATTTTTTGATGTGAGCTCCCGACTTTGCTTATTTTTTGATACATTGTAAGAATTAGAGTAGCTTGCTATCTGAGTATGTGTGTTCATAATTTTAATGTATTGCACATTTCAAAAATAGATATTTGACTCTTATTTTAATGAATTAATTTTAACATTAAATTATTTGTTCTCGATTTTCCTCATTTTTCAATACATTACAAGTGTCAGAAATAAATTTGGGCACAACTCTCAATAACTGATTAGAAAAATTTATTTAAAACTGCCTGTCTCAACTCAACTCAACACTTAACAACACATTGCGCAATCACTTGGAACAAAAAATCATAGTTTTAGTCATAGAGTAATAATAAATTTAGCGCGGCTCTGGTGCGAGAAGGTTGGAGACACAATCTCTGGATAAAACAATTGAATAATTTAAAAACACTAGCATAGATATGAAAAATACTACATACACTACGAACTACTTTTCTCATCATGTCAAATTTTTAACAACATTAAGTACAGAAGAAAAATTATTAATTTGACCACAAACACAAAAAAATAAGTAACACACGTAGATAAACATGCGGACGCTAATCAACAAGTCCTAACAAGTTCCTAAATTTAGAAGTTCCCTCCCCTGACAATACCTTTGTGAAAACGTCTGCCACATTTTCATCTGATGGTACATACACAAACTTTACCAATCCCTTGGCCACAATGTCCTTTACAAACAAGTAGCAAACATCCATACGTTTAGTTTTCTCAGACACAACATGAGTTGAGCTCACATGTATAGCACCTTGATTATCACAAAAAATTTGAATTGGCACTTTAACGTAATTCCAATCATTAAAAACTATCGCGTACTTTCAAGGAGGTATATCACGATAGTATTTGCACGACCATGGGTAGTATAAACACGAAAAAACCCAATAGAAGGTCGTAGCAACACGTGGAAGATATTAGGGCCCACCAAGGTCAGGTGGATAAAGAAAAAATAATTTACTACTAAGTAAAAGAAGTTAATACTGACTAAAATAAAACAACAGACTTAAGTTAAACAGGAACTTTAATAATATGAAAGAAAGGTTGACACAAATCAACTAATAAGTCCTGCATATAAGACACTGGGAAGATTAAATTAAATCAGGAAGCCTTGGACATCAAGTTAGATTCAAATTAAAATCAAAAGAAACTGCTTTCACTATTCAAATCGTAAGATAAATCTGGAATATTTTTCAGAGGTAAGTTAGGAAACGTAGTACTTAAGAAAGGTTCCAACCCTAAGATCTTAGTTTGATTACACTATGGTAGTAGAGTAGAAAAATGCTTTTGTATGACTACTTCAGAAGTTTATCAACATAAATCAGAAAAGCCAAGTTACAGATCCCCAAAAAGCACCAAGAGCAGAACAGGCGCACGTAATAAAAATAAAACAGAGGAGAAATTAGAAATAAAAGCCACCAAGTAAACTAATTATTTAGTTTAAAATGTTAATACTTTAGAACACCAAGAACCGCAGAAATACGAAGCACGAACTCCGATTCACATACCCAACCAGAACAAAAAAACACTCAACTCACGTCATATGTCCACCCGCAACAGTCGTATCAGAAGTCAAATGTCAAAATATAATAATTACATTCACCAACCAAGGGTTGTGAATGTAACCAAGGTAACCGGTCACATGACCAAGAAAATGGCTACCCTTACAAGATAATGAACCAAAGCTAGAACCAGTCATTTGAAAACAATTTTTCTACTCGTACATTCTCCATTTTCTCACAATGCTTCGTATAGTAAGATATTAAAGATTTTCCAGACAGGATTAATGCATAATACCCCCTTTTAAAATTAAGACGTACTCTCGAAGGTATAGTAGAAGTATGGAGACGAACTTGTCACAAAATCTTTGAATACATTAATTTTCGTATTAAAAGAACATCTCTAGAGTGGTTAACAACCTAAAATCATTCTATGAATAATTACATAAAAGCCCCACGAAGGTTTATAACCTATTCACAATAAAGATAACCAGCAATTCAGTCTCTTTGGTTGATCGAATTTTTCACTAACAGTGATAATTGAATTTTACTTAGCACAATTTAGGTGTAGATATACCCGACGACACGGAACAGTTCGCTGATAATTACTGTTATCACGTCCATATTCTTCCAGGATCAAACGAAGATTGTAGTTACTTACAGTTTCCCAAGTTGACAAATAAAATATATCAAAACCGACTGGTGACTATCACCACACGGCGATAGAATTACCCCGGATCAAAAGGGTACATTTTCCACCTTTTTTCCTCTGCTAATATATAATTTAAAGATCCAACAGCAAGAGCAAGATTTTTCTTCTTCTATCCTCCATTCAGGAAAAAAACAGATGACGACCGAAAATATTGTCGTTGTGTAGAGGAACAATACAGTACAAGTTAAGTTGGGTACATGCTACAAGAGGGCAGCACAATACATGTCTTGAAGTTCACTGGAGGCTACTGCCTGCGGGAGGCACCAGTACTGCTAGCACTTTGCAGAATGATAATGTGGCTTATTTTAAATGCCCTTAAACTGTCCAATTTCCGTCAGAGCCTCCCCCTCCAAAAGATCAACATAGGGCTGGGCTCGCCAACAGACAATAGTGGTGGAAAATCTTCAAATTTTTAGTGAGATTTAAGGTTCCTGCTTAGCGTTTGTAGAAGGGACGAAGATGCAGGTTGGAATAAGAACACAGAGAAACCCATGTAGACCGGAATTTTCCACAGTTAGCAAATTGTTCGGAATTCATCGGAGTTCAATAGGTAAATGTTGTAACCACGAACACACATCTTGATACTAGATACAAAATTTTGAAAGTTTTCTCCTCAGAAAGTGATACCAAATCCCATACTAAATCGTTCTATCAAAAGAAAGCAAGGTCACCTCTTTTTAAATGATACAGATAAATGCATACGTTAATCAAATCTTTGGGGCTTATACTGTAGAGAAAGGCATGATTCTCTTGTAATTTCTAACTAATTTATCGAAATTAATTTAATTAGTGAAAAAAGGAATCAACGCATAAAGATACACTACACGGAAATGTTAAATCCCCAAACACAGGAACATAAACCATGTTTAAAAAAATAGAATATCATGTTGGTCTCAAGATAAATTCAAAGCATAAACAGAATCACCCCAGTAAATAATACGTAGACCAAGGACAGGTCTCAAACAAATTCAATTAAATAGAAATCAAAGAAAGTTAAAATACACTTTGAACATAATAGCACAAGCACTACCAATCAGTGAGTTAAATAGTCAATATTTCAAAATCTTTGTTGTACAACCAACACTACAGAATCATTTCAAAACTTGGATCAACATCTCACGGATTCAAGGCATCACAAACAGGAAGGGAAAGGAGAATAGGATTCAACACTACCAATAGAAGATAAACACAGAAAGCACAGAATACCAATCAATGCCAATTCCATGACTATAAGATAAACCATTTTCAAGCAAGAGTAACTTTGAGCCGATCGGTTGGAGATCTTTTTCGAATCAAGATGGTAGGGCTGCGCATAGTCCGTCCTCGACAACAGATTAGCCAAGAAATGCCAAGCAAGAATAGTTTACAGATCAACAGCAAACACTCCTCTGAGCATAATAAACAACATGGAATTAACAGGACAGAAACGGAGGGAAAAAACTCAGGAGGGAATACAATCCGGAATCTAATAACCAACCTATTATATGGCATCACTAAATAATTCATCCCACAATGGCACATCCAATCAAATCAAAAGGCAAAGGTAAGACCTCAGATTAGATAACCAAGAAGGAAGATAAGTAGCGATGTCCTACACAACGTACACTACTGGATGTCCCTTACAGAACCACTGGGGAAAAGAAAACGCCATAGAGTGGCACATAACATAAATAGAACCATGTAGTAAAACAAAGCAAACTCAAAATTACGTCGGATTAGCAGGTAACGCAGAGAAACGTGAGATGAAGCAACCAAGTACACGATACCAAGAAGAATTAAATAGAAAGACAAGTTAATTCACTATGAGTTGCAGATACACCTCTTAATTCCTTCCAAAATCTACTGAGACACAGAGGTACAAATAAAAGTAACACACTCCCATACCAAAGTGCCATAGCTACAAAATACTTGACACAATACTCATAGGAAGACCACAAACCAGACACATGGGTTAACTCATTAGAGTTTAAAAGATAAACATCTTCCACGCCATGATCATCAGCCATAATTCCATCTCAATAAACATTAAATTAGAATTACTCCACCAAAACATCATAAATCAATGCCCTTAGGCATACCGATTATGTCCAAGAAGATACATGCTTCGGAAAAGATCCCATTAGCAAAACCAAAATAATACTAACAACCAGTAGATAGGTAAATTACATAATACCAGCAGTGATTTGCAACTCAAGAATGAAAACAAACCCTAGATACCACTAAGGTTGAAAGTTAAAGAAATTCAACAACCATACTCAAGTAGTGCACAACCCAATTCCATTACACCAGAAGTAGATATTATAATTCCAATATAGTTTCCACCCAAGTAAGCAATGTAAATACATTTACCAGATAAAAAAGATTAGGGAAAGTTTCACGCTTAGAACAAAACCCAGAAGTGGTTCACAAGGCTAACCAAGGAGAGAACACAAGGTCATTGAGCTATAGATAAGTACAAGGTATCAGTATGTAGGAAATGAAGCTCGATTAAGACACAGAGTCCATGCACTAGGCAAACGAACCATTATCTCCACCACTAACCAACCATACAACATCAAAGCCAATAACCACTCCAAAATAAACAACATACGACGTCACTCGAATCACTACCAATCCCACACACACCCACACAATGAAAAGATGACAGATGGAAATCATTCACGCAGTAAACACACACGATTCATATCACCACAACTACTCTTCAGGATAGCAATGATCAAGTCACATCGCGATAAATTAATCTGGTGTTCAACATTCAATGCGGAAACAACCAGGACATGATTCCTTAGGATAAATTACCCACTTAGTGGATAGAAACTATCCGAGAAGTACAATTAGCAAGGTAAACACCATAAATTACTAAAATGGTAATTCAGAAGTACACCACACAAGCATCAGTTTTCAAATAAATAATGATGATAATTTGGGAAATAACACAAGAACATTAAAACAGAGAAGATTGCCAAAAATTCACAAGTTACAAGTTCCCAATCAGAAAATCATCAATAAGTTACCAAATGAACCATCCGAAAATACTTAACAGAAGTCAAATAATAAATTCACTCACCAATCAGTAGTATGCAAAACAACTTCAACAGAGGGTGTTAATTCTCCACCCAGGTTACACTTAACAAAAGGTTTCAACTAGAAATATTACCTATTAACCAGGTTTAATTTGAGAAAGGTGAACACGCCTAATACGTTTAGCAATTGGATCACTGACTAAGACGGATACCGGAGTTAGAAACTGCAACAAGGTACAGGGCCCTTGATACCTTGCGGCAAGTTTAGCAGAAAACTTATGGACAGCCTTGCTGATGGGGTAAGACTTTACATAGACCTGATCACCAACTTTCAATTCTGATGACTTTCTGCCTTTATCATACCTATTTTTAACCTTTTCGTAGGACACAGCCAAATTTTTCTTCGCCTCATCCCAAATTTTTTGGACATCTTTAGGTTTAGAGAATTCAGGCAACAGATCTTCAATAGACAACAGATTGGACATAGGAGAATATGGAGTATAACAGAACATAAGATCCATAGGTGTCTTTCCGTGAGATTCATGAGTAGCACATTTAAAGGCGTGGGCCAGCTAATGCAAACAAGAATCCCATTTGCATTGGTTGTTGTGATGATATGCAATCAGAGCAGATCTTAAATTTCTATTTAACCTTTCAGCATATGAAGTGTTCGGATAATAGGGGGCGGTAGTAACGTGGGAGATGGACAACTCAAATAGATATTTCCTGAAAGAATTACTAGTGAAGGAACTAGCATTGTCCGAAACCAGAAACTTGGGAGGACCGAAGGATGAGAAGATGGAATTTAGGCAGTTAATAGAAGTACGGGAGTTGGTGGACCGGGTAGGGAATATCCAGCAAAATCTAGACAAAGCATCAATACATACAAAGATATGGGTGTTTCCTAGGGAAGAGCGGGGGAAAGGTCCTACGTAGTCTATAAACAACCGTTCCATGGGGCGAGAGGCTTGGGAAGATGACAGCAATCCAATTATGTTGTTCAAGTTAGGCTTACGAATGCCACAAGATTGGCAAGATTTGATCATCGGTCTATTGTCATGATCCATTTTCTTCCAAATGAAAAACTGTCGGATCTTTTGCCTGGTTTTGTAAGTACCTAGATGGCCACCAATGGGCGAAGAGTGATAGTACTTAAAAATGGTGGGTACAAGAACCTTTGGAACAACGATTTTTAGGTTACGGTCTTTCCGACCCTTACAACAAAGGACACCTTTAGACAGAGAATAGGGTTTTACTTCCGTACCATCATTAATTGCGTCTATGATCTTCTTCAATTCAGGATCCGACTTCTGATGATCTTCGAACTCATGATACAATAGAGGAAAGTTTGAAAGGATTGCGCCGACACCAACAGCATTGACTTCAAGTTCTCCCACATTAGGATTCAATTCAGACTCGTCATTCCCTTCGAACATTCTACTTAAGCAATCTGCAATGACATTCTCAGAACCCCTAATATGACGAACGTTGAACTTGAAAGAAGAAATACGGAGCGCCCACCTGGTTATCCTTCCGGTTCTTTTGGGCCTATTTAGCACCCAAGAAAGAGCCTGATTGTATGTTTCCAACTCGAAGTTCACATGCTCAATGAATGGTCTAAACTTTTCAAGAGCGAACAAGACTGCAAGACATTCTAGTTCATAGACAGAGTACTTGCTTTCCAAACTATTAAGAGTTCTAGATACATAGGCAATAAGTCTACGCTCACCCTCATACTCCTGCAAGAGTACCCCGGCAATAGCCTTATTGGAAGCATCGGTTTGCACAACAAATCGCTTGTTAAAGTCAGGAATTACCAACACCGGAGCATTGGTCAAGGCAGCTTTCAGAGAATCGAAGGCTACTTGTTGGGCGTTACCCCAGGTGAACTTCACACCTTTGCGTCTAAGACAATTCAAGGGAGCAGCAATTTCTGCAAAATTTGGAATGAATTTCCGAAAAAAAATGACCATACCAATGAAGCGGGCAACACCTTTAACGTACCTAGGAGGTTTGAAGTCCCTGATACCTTGAGTTCTAGACTGATCTATGGAGACACCATCTGAGGAAACTACATGCCCCAGGAAGGACATGCTAGGCTTTGCGAAGGCAACCTTAGATAGCTTGACAGTAAGTCCAGCCTCCTTCAGGCGTACCAAAACTTCGCTAATATGTTCTAGATGTTCTTCGAAGGTGTTTGAAAAATTTACGACATCGTCCAAATAATTATACACAAACTTGAACTTTATGTCCGACAGAATGGAATTTAGCAGCCTCGACAACACAGCTGCTCCACAGCTCAGACCAAACGGCAGCCTCAGGAACTCATACAGGTTCCAGTCGGTTATAAAGGCAGTCAGGGGAATGGATCTCTTAGAAAGGGGGACCTGGTAGTATGCTTGATTCAAGTCCAGAACGGTGAAAAACTTCGCCCCAGAAAACCATCCGAAACAAGTGTGGAGATCAGGCAAAGGAATCGATTGGAGTACTATCTTACTATTTAGGGCTCGATAGTCTATCACAACACGGAAACCGCCAGAGGACTTGGGCACTAAGAACACCGGAGAGGCATATGGGGAGGTAGAAGGTCTGATAACACCATCCTTTTCCATCTGTTCCACAATCTTCTTCAATTCTAGCATACGTGGTGGAGACAGACGATACGGAGGAGATCTAACCGGTTGATGGTCTAACAACTCAATGTCATATTCAAGGACATCAGTCAACCCTAATTTACTTGTTAAGACTTCCGGAAATTCTTTACAGAGGTTTCGCACTTGTTCAGCTTCAATTTCCCCTAGATGTTCCAGATCAAGGCAATTCAGATCACTATCCTCGACAGGAGATGGGTAACCTACACACGAAGAAATGGGTATCTTCAACGGAGCATCAACCAAAGCAAACTTAACGTCTGGAGAAAATTTAAAAAAGAAATTCCTACTCTGTAAGTCTAACACTAGACCTACGCTAGACAGAAAATTCGAACCAAGAATTACGTTACAAGTCAAATTAGGCGTTACTAAACATCTGACCTTCCAGGTAAATCTGCCAATCCTCAACTTAACCTTCACTGAACCTAAAATTTTCAAAAACTGAGAGTTTGCAGTGACGCATTTGACATTCGTAGATTCCAATTCCGGCAATTTACATGGAGATTTCATTTTATAGTACCATGTCGAATTAATTAGGCACACCACACTTCCGGTATCAAGTAAAGCGTTTACCGGTTCATTATTGATTTCTACGGGAGTACAAGTACCTTGGGAGGGAACATGAACAGAAATCTTGTTACATTGATGCGGGCAAATACATTTTTCAGACGTCCAAGGATTTTCAACGCTAGGCCTGTTACATTCTAACTTGTTGTCCTCTAGTCATTGATTATTACTCTGAACTGACAAAGGACAGTTTTTCTTGACATGTTGTTTGGATCCACAGGAATAGCAACCACCAGAATGACGTTTAACAACTGGACAAGTGTTCCTCAAATGACCCCTAGATCCACAGTTAAAACATTTGCGAACATTTCCATCCCTAGCAACTGAAGAGACAGTAGGATTATCAGGTCTAACAGGAGGAGGAAGGTTGACAGGTCTGGTAGTCACCATGTTTGACGTCCTCAGCGAATGAGCATGCCTCTTCCAGTTCTCGGAAATTGGTGGGACATCGGGTTAAAGAGAGGTAGGAACGATACGAGGGTGATATGCCTTTTAAAATCCTAGCCACCATCTCACTTTCCTGAACAGAGATCATAAATACCTTGCAGTAAAATCTCAAGTCCGAAACATAAGACAACAAATTTTCATGTAAAAACTGAGTTCTGAAACAGTGTTTGGGAATTAAGCTCTGGAGAGCAAGAGATGGAATGAACTTCCCTAGTACCAGCTCATGGAAAGCATTGATGGATAGGTTCCGTGATAGAGCTTCCGAAATCTCTTTTTTCAAAATCCCTTCACAGTGAGGGAATAGAGCACGAAATATACCTAAATCGTCCACAGAATAAACATTAGCTGACACCGTCAGCTCCACAAGAAATCTTAAAAACCTGATGCATTCCTCAATAGAGTTAACAGAAAAAGTATTTACTCCTTTAAAAATCTCCTTCAAACAATTAGGAGATGACGCAGAATTAACTCGAGTTAGCAAGTTTTCCAGAACAGAAGTTGTGATACCACAGTTACATGGGTTATGAGGGGAGGATACAATAGTATC
This sequence comes from Anabrus simplex, assembly GCF_040414725.1. NCBI lineage: Eukaryota > Metazoa > Arthropoda > Insecta > Orthoptera > Tettigoniidae > Anabrus > Anabrus simplex. The sequence goes on from NC_090273.1 coordinate 165,349,988, forward strand.
TGGAGTAGGTGCGGACGAAGGCGTAATGGAGTTAACTTTCTCAGAAATTCCCATATTACTAAACTCTTTGTTGATCAACAAAAGGTCAAGTTCGGCTGAAATGCCCGAAACAATAGTTATTAACTTGATAAATTCTGTCATAATTTCGTCCTCACGTTTAACAGCAAGAATGTCCTGAATGCGCCAAGATAGTGATGAGCTCTGGCCTTTAACCTGTTCACTTGAGCTCTTGAGGGAGGTAATTCAGAAAATTCTTCCCTAATGACATTAATTTCTTGCAACGAGTCACATATCACACTTAAAAATTCCCCACACTTAGTTCGATCACTAATAGACAGGTCAATGGGAACATGAACATTTGCTGTCAGTAAGGCAGCACACTCTCCTAGGGTACCAGGTACCTCTAAATTCCGGATCGATAGTTCATATATCAACTCAGCCTTTCGAAGCTGATAGGGAAAAATCACAGTACGAGACATAGTTTTTGGGTAAGGAACACTGAAACAAAGATTACGCCCAATACACACTTCCTTCGCTAAGCTTATTTCCACTAAAGAACAGGCCGATCAACACCCCCAAAGAAAGGTTATGAGTGACGCATAAGAGCCTTCAGGCACCGAGAAAACAATAAGAGATCCATTGACCTTTACTTCCCGGTTAATTTAGGGTATGCCAAACCCATAGAATCATCAAACACAAGACAGAAAGACACAGATGCACGCCAAGACAAATAACAGTGTGAGATATTTTCACCTTTCTTCATGCAAATAAAATTCTCAGTTACAGGACTGAGAAATTACTAAGAGAAAATCAAATAAAATAACTCGCCGGTTGTTAGCCTTATGATTAGATCAAAGCAAATTTCCAGCAGCAAGCTAGCATACCAAGCTCCCAAGCCAAAGAATCGGAAATACATAACCCTCAGATACCTCACACAGCAGCGATGGGCTCCCCCAAGATGACAAAATGCACATGGAACAGAAATATATTTGCATTAACACAAGTCGAACCTTGCCTTCCTCTTTACAACTAAGCACTTTCAAAATGTACCTTGTTATTATTTTAGTCAGTATCCAACAATTCTAAAGATAGGTAAAAACGACCACGAACAGATTACCAAAGGGGAAATAGAATCACTGAGAAAATTAAAATTCAAACAAAACAAAAGAACCACGCTAACTGATACCAAAAACACTATCGCGTACATTCAAGGAGGTATATCACGATAGTATTTGCACGACCATGGGTAGTATAAACACGAAAAAACCCAATAGAAGGTCGTAGCAACACGTGGAAGATATTAGGGCCCACCAAGGTCAGGTGGATAAAGAAAAAATAATTTACTACTAAGTAAAAGAAGTTAATACTGACTAAAATAAAACAACAGACTTAAGTTAAACAGGAACTTTAATAATATGAAAGAAAGGTTGACACAAATCAACTAATAAGTCCTGCATATAAGACACAGGGAAGATTAAATTAAATTAGGAAGCCTTGGATGGTGGTTATTGTTTTAAGAGGAAGTACAACTAGGCAACCATCCTCTATATAACACTAATCAGAGGGAAAATATGGAAGGGGTCCGACACTTCGAAAAATGAAGATATCGGCCAAAGGAAGACAAGGGCCACGAAGGGCGTGAAAATGAAAGACTGCCTAGCCCTCGCAAACCTAATAGCGTCGGGGTCGGAAAAGAACAAGAGTTGACCAAGAGAGGTCGGATAGGATAGATGAAAGTGAGGAGCCTGGCACAAGTAAGTGGAAGCAATGCCAGGGCTCAGCTGAGGGCCCCGTGGTCGCTAACCCACGCTCCAAAGTTCAGAGCCCTTGGGGCATAGGAAGCCTTGGACATCAAGTTAGATTCAAATTAAAATCAAAAGAAACTGCTTTCACTATTCAAATCGTAAGATAAATTTGGAATATTTTTCAGGGTAAATTAGGAAACGTAGTACTCAAGAAAAGTTCCAACCCTAAGATCTTGGTTTGATTACACTATGGTAGTAGAGTAGAAAAATGCTTTTGTATGACTACTTCAGAAGTTTATCAACATAAATCAGAAAAGCCAAGTTACAGATCCCCAAAAAGCACCAAGAGCAGAACAGGCGCACGTAATAAAAATAAAACAGAGGAGAAATTAGAAATAAAAGCCACCAAGTAAACTAATTATTTAGTTTAAAATGTTAATACTTTAGAACACCAAGAACCGCAGAAATACGAAGCACGAACTCCGATTCACATACCCAACCAGAACAAAAAACACTCAACTCACGTCATATGTCCACCCGCAACAGTCGTATCAGAAGTCAAATGTCAAAATATAATAATTACATTCACCAACCAAGGGTTGTGAATGTAACCAAGGTAACCGGTCACATGACCAAGAAAATGGCTACCCTTACAAGATAATGAACCAAAGCTAGAACCAGTCATTTGAAAACAATTTTTCTACTCGTACATTCTCCATTTTCTCACAATGCTTCGTATAGTAAGATATTAAAGATTTTCCAGACAGGATTAATGCATAATACCCCCTTTTAAAATTAAGACGTACTCTCGAAGGTATAGTAGAAGTATGGAGACGAACTTGTCACAAAATCTTTGAATACATTAATTTTCGTATTAAAAGAACATCTCTAGAGTGGTTAACAACCTAAAATCATTCTATGAATAATTACATAAAAGCCCCACGAAGGTTTATAACCTATTCACAATAAAGATAACCAGCAATTCAGTCTCTTTGGTTAATCGAATTTTTCACTAACAGTGATAATTGAATTTTACTTAGCACAATTTAGGTGTAGATATACCCGACGACACGAAACAGTTCGCTGATAATTACTGTTATCACGTCCATATTCTTCCAGGATCAAACGAAGATTGTAGTTACTTACAGTTTCCCAAGTTGACAAATAAAATACATCAAAACCGACTGGTGACTATCACCACACGGCGATAGAATACATTTTCCACCTTTTTTCCTCTGCTAATATATAATTTAAAGATCCAACAGAAAGAGCAAGATTTTTCTTCTTCTATCCTCCATTCAGGAAAAAAACAGATGACGACCGAAAATATTGTCGTTGTGTAGAGGAACAATACAGTACAAGTTAAGTTGGGTACATGCTACAAGAGGGCAGCACAATACATGTCTTGAAGTTCACTGGAGGCTACTGCCTGCGGGAGGCACCAGTACTACTAGCACTTTCAGAATGATAATGTGGCTTATTTTAAATGCCCTTAAACTGTCCAATTTCCGTCAGAAAGCTCATTGAAAAATTACGCAACCACAACATTTCCTTTGTGCACACCACCACTGATACAAACTCAGCCTCCACAGTTGAAGTAGCAACAATCTGTTGTTTCTTGCTAGACCATATAACCGGACAACCAGCAAATTTGCACACATACCCAAAAATAGACTTCCTGTCCTCAGAGTTAGCATAATCAGCATCGCAATGAAAACTTATTGAATCATCACTAGCTTTCTAGCATAACTTCACACCTCTTGTTTTCTTCAGGTATCTAAACACCTTCTTTATTCTCTGCCAATCTTTTACGCTAGGGTTCTCAGAGTACTGGCTCAGCTTGCAGACGCAAAGGATGTGTCCAGTCTTGTATTGTTGGCTATATAAAGTAGATTGCCTACAGCCTTTTGATACAAAGTCTGATTACAACTATCGGCCTCCCCTGAAATTGTCTTATCCCCTACATCCAACGGAGCAACACATCCTTTGGCATTTTCTTAGTTATACCCATGTATCAGATTATCAATGTATTTGCATTGATCAACATACACCGCATCTTTGGTTACAGTCATTGACATTGATAAAAAAAACTCTTAATTTGCCCAAGATCCTTGAAGTCTAGGTAGCGACACAACTCTGACTTAAACCACTCCAAAACATCAACAATACCAATAGCTATCATATCATCAACATACACTCCAACTAGCATATTTTTACCGAAGTACACACATGGTTCACAAACAGATCTTTTAAGACCTATTGACGTCAAGACACCATCGAAACAAATGCTCCAGTCCTTTGAACTTTGGTGCAAACCATACATGCTTTTCTTTAACTTGTAGACACAGTTGGGTTTTCTTTCAAAACCACTTGGTTGCTCCACAAATACTTCCTCCTTAATGTTACTCTTTAGAAATGCCGCATCTACATCATAATGTTCAATATTCCAACCTTTGACAACCGCAAGAGCAATCAAGATTCTGACAGTCTGACGCCTCAAAACAGGACTATAAGTATCATTATAATCAACACCTTCTACCTGCTTATAACCTAAAGCTACAAGCCTAACCCTGTAAATGTTCTCATTACAATCAAGTCCTTCTTTGATTCTGAACACCCATTTTGTCCCAATAATATTCTTTCCTTTATGTCTCTCTACCAATTCCCAACACTCATTTTTCTCAAAATTACTTAGCTCCTTCTTCATTGCTGATTTCCATTTTTCACATTCAGGACCAGTCAAAGCTTCCTTGCCACTCTTTGGTAAACTGTCAGTTACAGCAGACACGACGTGCAAATTACATCCAATGCAACCCATACACTCTTGCCTGTTTGTGATTATCTGTGACCTGCGTAGTTCAGGAATTATGGGTTCTTCCTGCACTTCAGCATTGATGTTATTTGCACTGATTTCAGGACCTCTATCTGGCTCGTCTATTACTTGCACATCAATTCTCTGCACCAAGTCAGATTCATTATCAGAGTCGAACAAGCTTAAATCTACGACCAGTGGTTTTTCACAAGACTTAACAGGCAACACAGTAACAGGTCCTTCCTTAGTTTTCATGGGAAAAACTCTCTCCTCAAATACTACATTTCTGGACAAAACAACACACTTGTTTTTCAAGTCCCACAGCCTATTATCTCTTCTATTGTCAGGATAACCCAAAAAGACACATCCCTTTGCTCTAGACTCTAATTTCTCAACTTTGTTATGTTCCTCATATGCCCAGGCACGACATCCAAATACTCTCATTCTACAAATTTCCTCATCAGACAATTTTTTGTTAAACCACAACTCATAGTGTACATTGCTTTCAATAGCAGATGCCTTTTACCTATTTTTAATGTAACAGGCAGTATAGAGCACCTTGCCCCAAAAATTCAAAGGCATACCTGCATTCAATAACATGCACCGAACTAAAGTCAGAAGCTGTTGATTCAGCCTCTCTGCCACTCCCATTTGTTGGTGTTCGCCTGGTAAAGACAGCCTGTGAACAATACCATTGTCAACAAAGAACTGTTTCAAGTCATTATTACAATATTCTCCTCCCCCATCTGTTTGAACACTTTTCAGTTTTTTAACTTGAATATTCTCAACCCTTTTCTTGAATGTAATTGTTTTTTCACAAGCCTTATTTTTATGCTTTAACACACTCACTTCATTGTATCTGGAATAGTCATCTGTCAAGGTTAGGAAAAATTTCTTCCCTCCCAAGGTTTCAGGCTTTACATAACAAACATCAGAGTAGACAAGATCTAAGGGCGCTGGTGATTTCACTAGTCTATCTGGGAAAGGAGCCCTTTTAGCTTTGCCTTTCATGCACACTTCACACTTCTCACTACCTTTTTGCTTGCCAATCAAATCACTGTCAGGCAAATTTTCAACATGCCCAAAATGGTCATGCCATATTTCTCTTGTCACCATCTTGCAAGCAACTGCACACACAGATTTCTGTTCACCATCACTATCCTGACAGTCAGATTTCTCTAGTTCATACCAATCACATTTAATGATATACATGTCATCTTCTCTTGCATAGGCACTGAACAATTCTTCATCTCCATTCTCTTTGTCATAAGCAGTCAGCTTTCCATTGTCTATCTCAAAACGCACATTAGTTTTCTCAAGTTGCCTCACCAACAAAATATCAGATGCATCTGGAACCCACAGCACTTTGGTTAGTTTTAGATTCCATCCACCACACTGATCACTTATTTTCAGCACTTTGGCCCCACTGCCTTTCACATCACATACGACACTTTTCTTTCCCCCCTGCGCTGAACCTGACACATTTCTTGCACAGTTGTTCAACAATTCACGGTGAGGTGTAATGTGGTGGTTACAACCATTGTCCACAATCCAAGTATTTGCATCACTTGACTTTTCGTCCTGTTTACATTCTTTGTCCTCAGGTCCTCTCATCAAATGCACAATATATTTCATTTTCGCAGTGCTATTTCAAATCTTCTTTTCTTCTGTCTCGATTCTTTATTCTCTTCATAAGTGTCAACTGTATTCTTGAATTCTCTCTGTGGCTTATTGTTGTCTACACCTAAATGAAAGATGTCCCTCCTTGCCACAAGTGTAACAAATCACATTTCCTCTTGACTTGGCTTCTCTTACTTTTGGACACTCTCATGCAAAATGCCCAAGTTGACCACAACAGTGACAGGATCTATCAGAAGAGCTGATTTTTTTCATCAGAAAAATTGTGTTTCTTCTCAAAACCATGGAATTCTCCTTTGTTCTTCATAACATAGCTTCTTAATTCTTGATTTTTCTTCTCACATTCATCCTTCTCCCTCTCTAGTCTATCTTCTTCCAGCAGCAATTTACTCTTCACATTTTCTGACGATAGTTTTTCTTCATTTAACTCCATCACATGGGCAATGTGTTTGTAATTTTCTTGCTTCAAATCTCTCAGCATGTAGGCTGCCAGGTCTTGATCATTGATGTTTGATCCATGATTTCTCAGTTTTTCCACTAATTGCTCAACCCGATTCAGATATTCCAAAACAGGTTCATCGTGTTTCTTGATGCAGCTTGCCAATTTGTCCAAATTGAAAAGGACAGATCTTGAAATGGATTGCCTTAAGTCTGTTCCAGGCATGCTTTGCTCGTTCACGTATGGTTACATCATTCAAGTAACAGTTCTCCAGCAACTCCGTCAAGTAACTAAGTGAAGTGGCATTTAGGTCCTCTTCGTCTGTACTTAAATCTTCATCATCATTGTAACCAGGACTGATGGCAGCCCAGCATTTCTTTCTTGTTAGGAAAGCCTTCACTCGCTTGCACCACACCACATAGTTTTTTGGCCCGTCTCTCAATCTTCGGCGGATCCTCAACTCACGACTGGGCTATCAGAAATAAATGTGGGCACAACTCTCAATAATTGATTAGAAAAAATTATTTAAATCTTTCTGTCTCAACTCAACACCCAACAACACATTGCGCAATCACTCGGAACAAAAAATCATAGTTTGTCATAGAGTAATAATAAATTTAGCACGGTTCTGGTGCGAGAAGGTTGGAGACACAATCTCTGGATAAAACAATTGAACAATAAAAAACACTACCATAGATATGAAAAATACTACATACACTACGAACTATTTTTCTCATCATGTCAAATTTTTAACGACATTAAGTACAGAAGAAAATTAATTCCAATAGCAAGAAATTTTAAGTCTTGTTATTTAAGTATCATTCATGATTTTTTTCTAATTCTTTAAGTAAATATTCTGATTTAACTTTTAATTTCGTCTCTTATTTGGTAGTCTTAGTTGCATTGACCTGGTGTTGGACACACCAAAAATTTCTTAAAATGTTTTCGCACATACCTGGACAAGACCGTTTCCACTTGGAACTGAATAACACATAATCGTCCATCGCTTGCTTTCGCTGGGATCTGAATAAGTTCCATATTGCCTTCTAGCAATGTTCATAATGTCTATGCAATTCATGAGGTATTTTCCCTGTTGCTCATTAGAAAGCTCGTAATATTCTAAGAAGAGACGTTCTTTCTGCTCCTGCGACAGGTCTCGGCACTTGTATTTACACTTGCAGCTCGCGTGTAACAAGCAAATGAGGATTATAATCATGAAATCTTGATTTAGTTAAAGTGATCATGTAATCTGTGGTGGGATGGAGAACTGGAACTAAGCATTGTGTGTAGCGAGAAGTAATTATTGATTTTGGAAATGTAATTTTAAAAAAATATTTAACATGTCTGAAGGATTTCATTTTTGTTTTGTATTGTGAAAAATGAAGAAATAAGAACTCTAGACTCTGCTGGAATTATTTTTTTATGTAACTGAAAGAAAATAATATGTTTGTAATAATTCTTTTAAATAGGGAAACATCAAGATATATTGAACAGTATGAACATTGCAAGATGCAAAAGGTATTTTGAAGTGATTTTTGTATTCAAATTTTATGTAACTTGTCCAAATGTTGATTTGTGATGTGATTTGTACTGTATATCAAGATGTATTTTGGTAACATTTGAAAATGTAAAGATGCTTTAGTTGTGAACCATCCTATACCACACGTGCAGTTTCCAATGATGAAAGTTTTGGTGTTGTAATAGTAATGTTCCAGAACTTGTGTAATCGCCAAACATATATGGTCATACAATTGGATTGGCCAAAAGTGCGGGCATTCCAATTGACGAAAAGGAACAGGAATCTAGTGGAATTTGATATTATTGGTTGGTTGTGATCGGGCCATTTCCGGCCTTTAGTTAGCCGGCTTCGGGAAAATGATGCATGTGCTCGGCGTCATTTCCATCTGACCCTCCCCGAGTGCAGATGCGCTCGAGGAGTTCCCTTCGGGAACTCCAGCTTTCCGTGGTAAGTGCTATTTTCATATAACTTTCAATGTTTTCTGATTTCGTTTGATTTAATTTAATTGCTTTGCATTTCGGTATTTTCTTGCTTAATGTCATTTTCATAGTTTTAAATTCAACGTGTCTGAGTTTGCCCTAGATTCCCGCTGTATGTAATTTCAAGTCTTTCACCTGCTTTGTTAATCAGCTATTCATTCAGTTGTGTTTTTGGATTCGTAATTGTATCCGTTTGTCAAATGTGTTTAGTATCAGCTGCTCTGTCATTTAACTTTGTTTCTTGTAAGTCTTTTCTCCCCCATAATGCTATACCTTACCATGGACCTCATAGGGATCCTGCACCTTCCACAATCCTTTCTTAGTTGTCATTATTAGGCCTATAAGTTCCCAAGTGTATGATTTGATTTTGCGTATTTAGAAGTTTTCCGTTACGTTTCCAAGTTTTGATGTGTAACCACTGCTTCTGTGTCATTTTACAATTTCATTTTTCATATTAAGTGTCAGTTTTATTATCATTATTATTTTTTCATATTATTATTATTCTATTTATTATTATTATTATTATTATTATTATTAGTAGTAGTAGTAGTATGTGTAGGCGTAATTATCTCAATTACGGTTACAGATCACACAAATCAAATTTAAATGGGACAGATTTTTATTGCAATTTAATTTTGTTAGCACTCTTGAATGTACATACTGCACCCGCCCATGCAGCGGTCAGTGCCAAGTTATCCCGGTAGCTCTTGATTTCTTCTCAGGGTATCCTTTTTCCGCTCATAAAATCTGTGATTTTATATATAGTTATTTTACGTGGTTTCGGATGAGAATCAGTCCGCTGGAATACGCGTCACGGGAGTACCTACACGCACAAGTACGAACCTGTAGCCGATAAGTTCAAAGGAATCTCTTACCGCTTGTAGAACTACTCAATTGCTTATATCTACAAAACTTATTAACTAACTTACAAACTAGCCGTTACCCAAACAGAAATTAAGACACAGTCACTTACTAAAAGAAAAATATAAGATTATTTATGGAATAAATGATGTTCGATGTAAAATAAGTGAAATCTGGGTAGTATTATTCGAGTAATATTTAAACATGAAGGATTAGAGTCAGCGCTGGTTCAAATAAAATAAAATAATTAAGGCTTAACATATTTACATTCTTTCTTAATTAATGTTCAAATTCATATTAATAAATATCTCAATATTCGTAGCCATGTTCCGAAAAGTATTTCATTTTCTCAAATTATATACAAGAGATCACTGAGCAATCACGGAATGAATAAAAAATACACATTGTGAATACTGTCACGTTAATTATTTAGATTGTTCTCACAACATTTAAGTCATCTCTCTGAGATAAAATGATCGGTTTGCTAACTTAAAACGTAGTAAAATTAAATGGGAAAAAGTCAGATTGTAAACGTAAAACTGCTCATATCTTCACGTAAGTATTTCCCAAACAAACTCTTGCGTGAGAATTAAATCGTAAAAGTGATCTCCAACTTTCCATTCATAAATTATAATCATTCATAGATCTGAACTCTCATTATTTGGTCACATATTTCGAGTACGCACAAGCAACAACTTACGGGCCAAGACAATACCACCCTAAAGCCTACGACATATGGCTCCTAACTAACCATTATCATATTCTTCATATTTAAATACTTCAATTGAAATCATTGCATGAAAAGAAATAAACATCTAACTAACTATTCAAGTAGTTTCCAATCCACACACTCCTCTATTAACGGCTCGATGTGCTCTAGCAATATGCTCTTTCTCAATATTTCATATGTATACGAGCTACTCAACTCGTATGGATAGTATAGAATGAAATTATTATGTATTATATTGTAACGTCACCGCACTAAAGAATATCCGATGTATACTCAGTCATGAGTCTAGCGAACTACATATTAAAGTACTCTCATATACTCAGTACCCGTTATTCACCAAAATCAGACATAAATATAACTGTCACGATACACAATTCTACCATAATACATGTCAATCTTACCTTAAAATGGTCATCTGCGCGATGTTTACACTTTAGCATATTCTCTCCAATATGGCACAGAAACTCACTTTGTAATTCTAATACACGTTTCCTCAACGAATGGCAACTCTTACTCTTTCCGTAGAACATAAACAAACCTCTATACTTTAACTATTCATCAACATACTCCAATAACTAATCACATTTCTACGCCATTCCACATATACTTTAACATAACACCGGCTTACATATAGCCGTATGCATATAGCCATTACTCCCTAAACTATATGCTAAACATACAAGAATTGCCTTGTAAAATACGCAGTTAATAACCTTAATCTTAAAAACAGTAGTACGAGTTCAATGCCCTCTTTCTATGAAGAAAGGAATACTTAATTTGACAATATTCATAGTATCGCGCAGGTAATTCGTGACGTAATCTATGTACAGGTAAGCGAGATTAATCGAAACTTCACTTGTAAATTAGACTCATAGCTACTAGGTCCTCACAAGTAACACTTCTTTCTTTTATCCAAACTGGTTTCCACTGTATGTATGCAAGTGTGGTTACCTGTATATGTCATAATAGCATTCTAATTCTACACTTCCATCTTATAGCCTTAAATATCTCACACATCACTTTATATTTCACACGCGTTCTTAAATAATTCATAAATATCACCAAATATTCAGCACATGCCGAGTTAGATTGAGGGTGCAGATTAAAAGAAACTACTCTACTAAAGAAATGTATGGACTTGGCTCGTCAATTGCTACGTTTGGACTGGTTGTTGCTCCATCCCTCGGTTGTAGTTAGACCCTCCGATCGGATCTGGATCTCTGGTTGGATTGCATGTTCATGGTCATCAGCTGGTCACATAGCTCGCCGGTCCACTCCTTATCGTCCGGTATTTTGGCTGGCCGGTGCTCATCCACGTCATCATGTCCACTGGTTGGCCGGTCCAATCATCCTCAGCTGGTCATCTGGCTCGACGGCGCATATCCCCAGTTCAGTCCATCATGTTGATTTAGCAGTTAGTCATCATTTCGAATCTGTAGACAACGAAGAAAATTCCTTTTCCGGAGCAATCAGTCATGATATATTCCATATTTCTATTATTTATAGTAATCGTCGAAGTTTTCTTTGATTGAAAAAATTTCTCCGTAAAAAGTTATTAACTTTACTGCCACAGTAGTAACTTTCTTCTCGTATGAAATAATCAATATTGTAAAATGGTGAGTTCCTTTTCCTTCAACCGTAGAGTGGTTGCTCACGAATCCAAGTCCGACGTATTTCACCACAAATTATTTATTAATATAATTTTTCGCCTCTTTTCTTAGCATACACCGGTGAATAATTTAATCGTATGCTATCGCCGATTGTAAATCGTTAATATTCTCCTCAGTAATTAAGAATATTCTTCAAATATGTAGCTTCCCTCGTAACTGCGTCTTGCTTATCCGAATGTAATTTTTTTAGTATATTCTTAAACAATCCTTCCGCTGCTATATTTTTTTTAAACAATTCAAAATGAGCCTCTACTGTTCGGCAGTGTTTTCCAAATTAATCCGTTCCGTGACGTACGTAGCCTTCTATACGCTGTATTAATATGAAGTTCATTGCCTTAGTAGATCGCATGGGCCATACCTTCCTACGCCGCCATTTTGAAACTGGTCAACGAGATGCGAACGGGCACAATACTGAACGGCAGTAAGCCGTGAGCTCAGTGTGTGTGTGCAAGTAAGCACGTCGCGATATAATTCGTCACTCGGTCCGGCTGTGTAATTGTGTTCGGAAACGTTAGTGTTGGAAGCCTTCTCCGTGGGCTTGAACTTTGTGCCTGAACAAAAACGTAATTTCGTTTTATCAGACTGGGCGATTATATTTCGTTTGTGGACCATGAATGTTTCTAGCATAAACTGTGCCAGCCTTGATTTCATTTAAAGACTGTGTGAAAACAGCGATAATGTTTCTAGCATAAACTGTGCCAGCCTTGATTTCATTTAAAGACTGTGTGAAAACAGCGATAATGTTTCTAGCATAAACTGTGCCAGCCTTGATTTCATTTAAAGACTGTGTGAAAACAGCGATAATGTTTCTAGCATAAACTGTGCCAGCCTTGATTTCATTTAAAGACTGTGTGAAAACAGCGATAATGTTTCTAGCATAAACTGTGCCAGCCTTGATTTCATTTAAAGACTGTGTGAAAACAGCGATAATGTTTCTAGCATAAACTGTGCCAACCTTCATTTCATTTAAAGACTGTGTCTATTCATTTTTCGGAACTGTGTTCGTAATAAAACTGTGCCAGCCTTCATTTCATTTAAAAACTGTGTCTATCCATTTTTCGGAACTGTGTTCGTAATAAAACTGTGCCGACATTCCCTCTTAAAGACAGTATTAACTTGTGGAATACGGTATCGTCATTTCTTTCCGAGGGACCATGCCAATTCCCATCATAACCTGTTCAGAATCACGTATGATCTTAAGTGTCAGTGATAATCTTCTGAAAATTACGACGTAACAGAACTTGGACTGTCGTTTATTTCAACAAGTGTGTGAATATTGTGCTCATGGTGTACAGTGCAGACTGTACCCGGTGAATTTAATTTTCTTTGTGAAGTGCTTAATCACTGCACCTCGGAAGGTCCTAGATTGTTTTCGTTTGTTTATTATTCCAAATACGATAATTCCTTCCATCTTATTCTCATGGAACTGTGACTCTGACTTTATCCTTGTTGCTAAAGTGCGTTCAACATCATTGACTGTGGGAACTATTTCGATATGCTTCGCCTTAGAGAGGCGTCACACCAGAGTCCCATGACGTCCGATGCGGAAGCTCCACATTTCCCCGTTCCTGCCTCAGGTTCGAGTCGCCATCAACACTAATACAGAGAAAACACCAACGACGGAAGACAACGCCGACCGCAAGACGACGCAGATGCCGCAGGACGACGTCCCCTCCACGCCTTCAAGGACAACCCCACGATTCAGCTGTAAAAGTTGACATAATTCTTTGCATATCTATTGAATAAACTGAAGGATCCACTTTAATCATAATTTTTTTTCACTACCCTTCTCTCTCACTCTCTTAGCATGGGCCGTACACGCCTTGTCGTTTCTCATGCTCTCCGAAAAACTGAAGTATGGGCGTTCGTGTTTCAGAGAGAAGGTAGTGAATAGTAAAGAGGCACCCGTGACGTTGGGGCCAGATTAAAGAGAGTAAAGTGATAAAAATTAACTTTGAAATCAGTGATATCTTAACTTTCGAATTCAAATAAAAGTGCATAGTACATACGTTAATTCCAGTTCAGTGAATGTGTTAAAATTTTACGAAGTTCAATTCAATGACTTTGGCGAAATTTTGAACTTTTGGCACAGAACTCTGATTAAGTTTATGGCACAAGTGATTTTTTTCTCTTTCTCGTTCTCTTTCTCTTGCTATGTAAAACATTTCAGGCACAATATTTATGCACAGTCTCATATAAATGTTTGATATTTATGTCAGTGAAACATTGAACTTCACCATTGGACAATAATGGTGATATTTAATTTTATGCACAAGTGTTTGATATTTTGTGTTGGTGAAATGTTGAATTTTACCATTGGACAATAATGGTGATTTTACGTATGAAGTGAATGATTGTATTTTCTGCATTTTGTGAAAATAACGACATTAATGTGGAAAATATACTAGCTGCTATTGAGGCTTTAAAAATCAGTCTAAATGACAGGATTACGGAAAGTAACACTAATCTCGGGCGTAGGATTGCTGAATCCAATGCTACTTTAGGATCTCAGATTCAAGAGTCTAATGCTGCTTTAGTTAACATAGGAAGTCGTATTGATGCCACTAATAATACTTTAGGAGCTCAACTTAGAGAATCTAACGCGACCTTGAAAAGTCGTATGGAAGCCACTAAGGCTAGTATAGGTAAGCTTAGGGAGGCTAATGAAGTAACTAATCGTAATATCACTCAACTAAGGGAGGCTAATGATGCCAACATTGTAAAATTGACAGAATCTGTTGATCAAAAGTTTGCAGAGGTTAATAATAATTTGGAACGTAGGCTCAATAGTGCAGGTGCCGAAATTGAAAAACGATTTAAAGAATCTAACAAAAGAATGGATTCTAAGTTTACTGAAATAAATGAAAGATTAACACGTGACTTAGAAGCCATTAAGCAAGACATAAAATCACAAGTAGCGGAGGACTTAAAACTTGCTTTCCCGTCTTCTTCTCAGGAAGTCCTTAAAGAAGTAGAAAGCTTAAAGGAATAATTTCAAGAGTCCCATGCTCAATTATCTCTTGCGCAAACTAAAATCGCTTCTATTCAAGACAAACTTCATGAATCTGTTAAAAATAATTTCATGAAGTTGGGAAACGAAATTACTCTTCTGAAAAGTCAGCAAGAGGAGGCCGATAAACGTGTCAAGACTCAGTTGGATAATGCTCACACGCAGATTACTCGTATCTCTCGCGATGTAGCAGAAGTCAAGACCGACTTGGAAAAGGAAGTCGAGGAAATTGAGAATTCCGTACAGGGGAAAATAAAAACCCTAAAACTTGAACTCCAAGGAGATATACAAGCTCTCAACAGCAAAGTATCGCAAATTGAACAGGATGTTTCATCATCTAGCCTTCACAACACTAGTGGAAAATCCATGAATGTTTCCACAGTTTTTAAAATGACTGAGGAAAAACCAGCCAAATTTTCGGGGTAGGAGGGGTATACTGCTAAGGAGTTTCTCCTCAACCTCGAAGAGTTCTTTCAAGAAAATCACGTTAAGACCGACCGCCGATTACGAATAGCGTCTCGATTGTTAGAAGGCAAGGCGTTAATGTGGTTTACCGCTTTTAAATTCAGTATTAACACTTACGAAGAGTTTAAGGAAGCCTTACTTAGACGATTTTGGAGTGCTGAGGCTCAGCACCTGATAAAACTTCAATTATACTCCAGAAAGTATAACACTTCCGTTAATTCCTCGCGATATTCAGATTATCCCATATCTCAGCTTAGAAAGATGCAGTTTTTCGACCCTCCTTTGCCGGAGCAAGAACTTATTCAGGTCATAACGCTGCAATTTCCACCAAATGTTCAGGAAATATTGGTGGCAGCAAACGCCCAGGACTTGGAGCAGCTCGATGTTGTCCTGAGGAGACTCGATACTGCGCACACTCAGAGCGCAACAAAAGCAGGTCGAACCAAAGAAACTACGACCAACTTTACGGAAATGAAGACTCCGGTTCAAGTAAATCCAGAACCGCGAGAAGAAAGAAAAACTCGCCGAGATATTCCATTTCGGTACAGAAGATCTAGGAATCGTCCCTACGAAGGGAGGACTAAGTTTCAACCTGGACCTTCATGGAGACAGGCAGTTAACCAACCCAATGATAATAGGAACTCCCAGCTGGAAGAATTAGAGAAACGGAGAGAGACTACGGAATATGTAAGGAATAAGAACAGGGAAGAGGGCTTACCTGGAGCAGCTTTTTTGGAATACCAGGCAGAGATGCAGAGAAGAAATGAGAGAACGGAAATGGATCCCAGAGCTACGGGTGCAAAAAAACTTTGACGAAGCAATAAAGAGATTGCCTGAAAACCCGGAGGGAGGGGAAGTAGTATGTAGCGCACTCATTATCCATTGGTATTTAGAGGATGCAGATTTACTATATGAGGGTTCAAAACCACGACGGCCTCAGATACAACGCGGCTTACTGATCATTATCATTAAGTTAAGCAATATGATTGTCCACTCTTTAATAGACTCAGGATCACAAGCCTCACTAATTTCGCAGAAATTAATAGATGTGGTGCAGGAGACGACCTACATCTCCATCTTGCCTGTTGCTCAAGTTAAGGTTAAAGGCATAGTTCCTGACAAGGCTACTAAATGTAAATTCCAAGCGTTTCTTGAGTTAGAAATTGGTGGTGTTAAGTTCCAACATCTATTTTTGATTTTGACGCAAATGAAATTTTACTTAATCCTTGGATCAGACTTTCTCATTCAACATGGGGGAATCATTGATTATCCCGCTAATGTGATTGAATTTTTCCACGTCGAATCTGTAGAGCTACAGTTGGTTACTTATAATGACGTGAAGAATCCGGAATGTGAGACCCCGGTGGACATAGTAGAAGACAAGATGAGCGAGGATCCGCCTGTCGAAGAAAGCGTCCACGAAGAGGGGAGACCCGAGGAAGTGGGACCCGTAGAGGACCAGATGGCGTCCATCATCGATGATGAGTTGAACGAGGACCACTACAACTTCACGCTTTATGCCAATGTAGCTGAAAGCCCAGATTACGATGATGATGAAGTAAGAAGGCAATCCAAGAGCTTTTCAAGAAGTTTCCAGATGTATTTTCCGAGAAACCTGGAGTCATTAAGAGTTTCAAGCACCACTTAGATTTTACTGACACTTCACCTTATAAGAAACGGCCTTATCCGATACCCATGAAATACTTGGAAGAAGCTCGGGTCATCATTAAACAGATGGAGAATGATGGAATCATATCAAAATGCGTCACACCTTACATTAATCCTCTGGCTATAGTGAGAAAACCAAATGGTAATCTGCGCATATGCCTCGATGCGAGGGCTTTCAACGATAGGCTTGTGCTAGAATATGACCACCCTCCCCTACTCTGGGATGTAATTAGGAGATTTCATAACATGAAAGTATTTTCTGCTATGGACATGGCTTCATATTTTCACATTTTATTGGATGAAGATAGTCGGAAATTTACCGGATTCATCGTTGATAATGTCACTTATGCCTTTAATAGACTCCCTTTTGGCATTAAGAACTCTGGTGCAGTTCTTATCAGAGCCTTAGAGGAACAACACTCCGATGAAGTAAAAGCAATCACCACCATTTATGTGGACGATATTATCATCGCGTCTGAGTCCTTGGAACAACATGTACGAGATGTTCATAAGGTATTGGAGGAATTACAGACCAAGAACTTTAAAATTAACGCCAAGAGAAGCCAGTTTTTCAAAACTGAAGTTTTGTTTTTAGGCCATTTTATTGGAGGGAATGGGATCAAGCCCAATCCGGCTAAGATTCAATGTATTCTAGAATTTCCCAAACCCACCAGAATGAAGCACATCAGGCAATTCTTAATCCTCTGCCAGTTCTTCGCGCAGCATTGCCCTAATTTTACTGAAACGGTAGCACCCCTGCAGCAGTTATTGAAGAAGAACAACAGGTGGAAGTGGATTGATGTCTGCGAAAAAGCATTTGTGGCGACAAAACAAATGTTGAAAGACAGTGTTCAACTGACCTATCCTAATTATGAGCTACCCTTTTATATTGAATGTGACGCCAGCTGCATAGGGATCGGTGCAGCTCTTTTCCAAATTGATCCAAGGGAACCTGAAGTTCGCATCTTTCTCTCATTCATGAGCCGCAAGTTGAGACCCCATGAAAAGGCTTATACGATAACAGAATTAGAAGCCCTTGCCGTAGTGCATTCTCTCATTTACTGGAAGAAGATAATCTTTGGATATCCGGTGATTATTTGCACAGATCACCAAGCACTGACATTTATTCTCAAATCAGACATTACAAGCGAACGGATAACCCGATGGGCGCTGTTTATACAGCAATTTGATATCACTGTCGTTCACAAGCCCGGAAGGAAAAATATCCTAGCCGACGCATTAAGTCGGAATCCGACAGATGAGGTTTCGATCCATGCGATCGAAGTCATGAATGATGAAGAGTTCTTGCGACGGCTAAAGTACCTAGCGCAAGCTCAAGGAAGAGATCCTCTAAGCCATGAGCTGATTCGTTTTTTTAAAGGATTTATCCCTCAAGACGACGACGAGTATCCTCGTATATCTAGGATAGCTCAAAAATTTTGCTACCATGATAGCCTACTTCGCAAGTACGTCGACCTCGCTAGAACAACAGATCGTATTTATGCTCCTCCTCGAATAAGGACCGCTATTATATGGCATTGCCATTCCATTTCTGGACACGCCGGTACGGACAAGGTCCTAAACCTGATTAGAGAAAGGTTTACGTGGGAATACTTACGCCGTGACATCCGTAACACCATTAGGACTTGTGATATTTGTCAAAAGATCAATCCCAATAACAGGCTCCTCCGGGAATATCCACGACATTTAATACCTGAAACACCTGGCCAGATCTTCGCAATGGACCTATATGGACCTTTGCCCAAGGCGTTACGTGCCAACAGATACATTGTTGTCACCATAGATGTATTTTCTACATACACTGTGTTGCTTCCAATTCAGAAGGCAAACACCGGGAACATTCTCCGCACGATTCGTCGAAACACCATTCCCGAGATGGGCAAGCCGGAATTTCTCTTAACAGACCATGGAAGTCAGTTTACCTCCATGGAATTCCAAGTTGCACTGGAAGAACTTGAGATAAGGCATATCATGAACACCATCCGACACCCGGAAGCCAACCCAGCCGAACGGGTTATGCGAGAAATTGCCAGATCCTGTAGATTGTATTGTGGCCAACAGCATTGGAAGTGGGTTGAAGTTCTCCCCATTATGCAAAGGATCGTCAATACCACCATGCATGAGTCTATTCAGGACATCCCTTTGAGTGTACATAAAGGCCTCACTCCTGACAGACCTTGGGATCGAACTTTGCCTGATCAACCTGATGCAGCGGTGAGCCAACAAGCTCGCATTACCAAGGCACTTCGGCAATTACGACATGCTGCTCAAATCCGAGAAAGGAAGTTAATACATCACAAGTTTCGACAACCCTTACAAGTGGGTGACCTGGTATTTATACGCAAGCCTGCAGTTTCGCACCCCGACCAGGGAATTTACGCCAAATTTTGTCCCTTATTCATAGGACCCTTCAGGATACTTACCGCACTACATAATGGTGCCTACGAAGTAGGAAGGGCAGATAGCGACGTTGAGGGAATCTTCAACTCGGCCAACCTGAAAAAATACTTTACTAGGAGATGAGCGAAAAGAAAATCGCCCAGCAATTTTCTTTTTCCCGAGCAGGGGGGAGATGAAACGGGAATGCCCTACGAGCATTCACGTTTCATTCATTTATTAAGAGGAACTCGCTAACACCCGGCCGTAAGCATTTAAAACTTGCGCCGAGCGCACAGGCATTGTGGGAACTGCAAGCAAGCTCGCGCTGTTCCAGAACACCGGCCAAGGTCAAGCGACGTCACGCAGAAGGTTCTTTCGTGTTCCATAGCATTGCAGCATGAACGAAATGTGATATCAATATTTCAATAACGTCACCTTGCAGGCAGGAATAATGAACGCTGCTAGCCGAAATTTCATGTCAATCGGTGTAAAGATGGCCAAGATATAAAATTATCTTGGGGCCCACATGTGTAGCCACGCCCACCGACCTTCAGCAATATAAGCGAATCGCCAGCCTGGGGTAAATCAGAGAGGGTGCAGTATGTGCAGTGTGCCGTAGGCAGAGAGAGTGAGAGGAGTCGGCAGTAAGCCGTGAGCTCAGTGTGTGTGTGCAAGTAAGCACGTCGCGATATAATTCGTCACTCGGTCCGGCTGTGTAATTGTGTTCGGAAACGTTAGTGTTGGAAGCCTTCTCCGTGGGCTTGAACTTTGTGCCTGAACAAAAACGTAATTTCGTTTTATCAGACTGGGCGATTATATTTCGTTTGTGGACCATGAATGTTTCTAGCATAAACTGTGCCAGCCTTGATTTCATTTAAAGACTGTGTGAAAACAGCGATAATGTTTCTAGCATAAACTGTGCCAGCCTTGATTTCATTTAAAGACTGTGTGAAAACAGCGATAATGTTTCTAGCATAAACTGTGCCAGCCTTGATTTCATTTAAAGACTGTGTGAAAACAGCGATAATGTTTCTAGCATAAACTGTGCCAGCCTTGATTTCATTTAAAGACTGTGTGAAAACAGCGATAATATTTCTAGCATAAACTGTGCCAACCTTCATTTCATTTAAAGACTGTGTCTATTCATTTTTCGGAACTGTGTTCGTAATAAAAGTGTGCCAGCCTTCATTTCATTTAAAGACTGTGTGAAAACAGCGATAATGTTTCTAGCATAAACTGTGCCAGCCTTGATTTCATTTAAAGACTGTGTGAAAACAGCGATAATATTTCTAGCATAAACTGTGCCAGCCTTCATTTCATTTAAAGACTGTGTCTATTCATTTTTCGGAACTGTGTTCGTAATAAAACTGTGCCAGCCTTCATTTCATTTAAAAACTGTGTCTATCCATTTTTCGGAACTGTGTTCGTAATAAAACTGTGCCGACATTCCCTCTTAAAGACAGTATTAACTTGTGGAATACGGTATCGTCATTTCTTTCCGAGGGACCATGCCAATTCCCATCATAACCTGTTCAGAATCACGTATGATCTTAAGTGTCAGTGATAATCTTCTGAAAATTACGACGTAACAGAACTTGGACTGTCGTTTATTTCAACAATTGTGTGAATATTGTGCTCATGGTATACAGTGCAGAGACTGTACCCGGTAAATTTAGTTTTCTTTGTGAAGTGCTTAATCACTGCACCTCGGAAGGTCCTAGATTGTTTTCGTTTTTTTTTAGTTCCGTTTGGGCCTGCTATGGACCACGTGGTTCTTATCTCTAGCAGCTTTCTTCTTTGACCAGTACTCCTTCATTCTTGCACTGTGAATGTCTTTTCGCTCCTGACTCCATTTCACACCTCCTCCCGGACGTACTGCTTTTTCTGTTAGTGACTGGAGAGAGTTTGATGTTCTGATCAACGTTCGTTTGTTTATTATTCCAAATACGATAATTCCTTCCATCTTATTCTCATGGAACTGTGACTCTGACTTTATCCTTGCTGCTAAAGTGCGTTCAACATCATTGATTGTGGGAACTATTTCGATACCGGTATGCTTCGCCTTAGAAAGGTGTCACACCAGAGTCCCATGACGTCCGATGTGGAAGCTCCAGATTTCCCCGTTCCTGCCTCAGGTTCGAGTCGCCATCAACACTAATACAGAGAAAACACCAACGACGAAAGACAACGCCGACGCCGACCGCAAGACGACACAGACGCCGCAGGACGACGTCCCCTCCACGCCTTCTAGAACAACCCCACGATTCAGCTGTAAAAATTGACACAATTCTTTGCATATCTATTGAATAAACTGAAGGATCCACTTTAATCATTAATTTTTTTCAGTACCCTTCTCTCTCACTCTCTTAGCATGGGCCGTACACGCCTTGTCGTTTCTCATGCTCTCCGAAAAACTGAAGTACGGGCGTTCCTGTTTCAATACATACATACATACATATATACATACATACATACATACATACATACATTATCATTATAGACTGTTATGCCTTTCAGTGTTCAGTCTGCAAGACTCTGTGAATTTACTACACATCGCCACAATCCTCGATTTGCAACTAGTGTTGTGGCCTCATTTAGTTCTATACCTCTTATCTTTAAATCGTTAGAAACCGAGTCCAACCATCGTCTTGGGTTACCTATCCTCTTCCATTCGCCTCACATAACCCCACCACCAAAGTCGATTTATGTGTACAGCTTCATCCATCGAGTTCATTCCTAAATTAGCCTTTATCTCCTCATTCCGATTACCCTCCTGCCATTGTTCCGACCTCTTTGTACCAGCAATCATTCTTGCTACTTTCATGTCTGTTACTTCTAACTTAAGAATAAGATATCCTGAGTCCACCAAACTTTCGCTCCCGTAAAGCAAAGTTGGACTGAAAAACAGACCGATGTAAAGATAGTTTCATCTGGGAGCTGACTTCCTTCTTACAGAATACTGTTGATCGCAACTGCGAGCTCACTGCATTAGCTTTACTACAGCTTGGTTCATTTTTTTTTGCTAGGGGCTTTACGTCGCACCGACACAGATAGGTCTTATGGCGACGAAACAGCTTGGTTCAATCTCACTATATTACCATTCTGGGGAACACACAACCTAAATACTTGAAATTATCGACCTGTTCCAGCTTTCTATCACCAATCTGACATTCACTTCTGTTGAATTTCTTACCTACTGACATCCATTTAGTCTTTGAAAGGCTTATTTTCATACCATACTCATTGCACCTATTTTCAAGTTCCAAGATATTAGACTGCAGGCTTTCGGCACAATCTGCCCTTAACACCAAGTCGTCAGCATAGGCCAGACAGCTTACTACATTTCCACCTAACTGAATTCCTCCCTGCTACTTTATACTTTTCAGCAGATGATCCATGTAAACTACAAACAGCAAAGGTGAAAGATTACAGCCTTTTCTAACCACTGTAAATACCCTGAACCAAGAACTCATTCTACCATCAATTCTCACTGCAGCCCAATTGTCAACATAAATGCCTTTGATTGATTTTAATAATCTACCCTTAATTCCATAATCCCCCTGTATGGCAAACATCTTTTCCTTCGGTACCCTGTCATATGCTTTTTCTAGATCTACGAAACATAAACACAACTGCCTATTCCTCTCGTAACATTTTTCAATTACCTGGTGCATACTGAAAATCTGATCCTGACAGCCCCTTTGTGGTCTGAAATCACACTGGTTTTCATCCAACTTCTTCTCAACCACTGATCGCACCCTCCCTTCCAAGATACCAGTGAATACTTTGCCTGGTATACTAATCAATGAGATACCTCGATAGTTGTTGTAATCCTTCCTGTTCCCTTGCTTATAGATAGGTGCAATTACTGCTTTTGTCCAATCTGAAGTTACCTTACCAACGCTCCACGCTAATTTTACTACTCTGTGAAGCCATTTCATCCCTGCCTTCCCACTATACTTCACCATCTCAGGTCAAATTTAATCTGTTCCTGCTGCTTTATGAAAAAGGAGTTTATTTACCATCCTTTCAACTTCCTCAAGCATAATTTCACCTTCATCATTTTTCTCCTCCCCATTAGCTTGGCTGTTCGCAACACCACCAGGAAGATCTCCTTTTACGTTGAGAAGATGTTCAAAATATTCCCTCCACCTCTCCAGAGATTCCCTGGGATGTATTATGAGTTAACCTGAATTACTCAAAACACTGTTCATATCCTTTTCCCTCCCTTCATGAGATTTTTTATTACTGTCCAGAAAGGTTTCCCTGCTGCTTGACCTAGCCTTTCCAGGTTATTACCAAAATCTTCCCATGACTTCTTTTTGGATTCAACAACTATTTGTTTCGCTCTGTTTCGTTCATCTACGTACAAATCCCTGTCTTCCTTGGCCCTTGTTTGAAGCCATTTCTGATAAGCCTTCTTTTTACGTTTACAAGCTGCTCTCACTTCATCATTCCAGCAAGATGTTCGCCTTTTCCCATCTTTACACAAAGTTGTTCCCAGGCATTCCCTTGCTGTTTCTACTACAGCATCCCTGTATGCCACCCATTCTCTTCCTATATCCTGAATCTGCTTACTGTCTACTGTTCGAAACTTCTCACTGATCATATCCATGTACTTCTGTGTAATTTTCTTGTCCTGGAGATTTTCTACCCTTATTCGTTTGCAGACAGATTTCATTTTCTCTACCTGAGGTAGTGGTCTGTATCATCGAAAAATCCCTGGAAAACTCGTACATTCCTAACAGATTTCCAGAATTCGAAGTCGGTTAAGATATAGTCTCTTATGGATCTGGTACCCCTAGCCTCCCACGTGCAGCGGTGAATAGCCTTATGCTTGAAGAATGTATTCGTAACTGCTAAACCCATACTAGCACAGAAGTCCAGCAAACACTTCCCATTCCCATTAGCTTCCATATCTTCCCCACATTTACCAATTACCTTTTCATATCCTTCTGTTCTATTTCCAACTCTCGCATTGAAATTGCCCATTAGCACTATTCTATCCTTGCTGTTGACCCTGACCACGATGTCACTCAATGCTTTATAAAACTTGTCAACTTCATCCTCATGTGCACCCTCACATGGTGAATACACTGAGACAATTCTCGTCCTAATTCCTCCAACTGCCAAATCTACCCACATCATTCGTTCATTTACGTGGCTAACAGAAACTATGTTGCGTGCAATGGTATTTCTGATAAACAGCCCTACCCCATACTCTGCCCTTACCTTTCTAACACCCGTCAAGTACACTTTATAGTCTCCTATCTCTTCCTCGTTATCTCCCCTTACCCGAATATCACTTACTCCTGGTACATCCAGATGCACCCTCTTTGCTGTCTCAGCCAGTTTCTTTCTTCCATAAGCCCCGTTAATATTGATAGCTCCCCATCGAATTTCATTTCGTTCGCGAAGTTGTTTCCAAGGAGTCCCTCGCTGTCAAATGGGAGTGGGACTCCGTTACTCCCGTAGGTCCGAGGCTTGCTTGTAATGTTCTGAGCTCGGTAAATTCATGAAGCAGGATGCTAGCCGACTTACAGATAGTCCAAATGAGGATCTCTCCTCTAATGGGTTATGGTCCACCGGTGAATTGTATAGTCCTAGCCGCCTGAGCACAAGGAGGGCCATGACTCAGAACATGTCCGAGAGGCCCACTCCCATTCCAAGGCAACTGGTATCCCGACTCTCAGGACCACTTACTAGGCCATTCAGCCATTGCCCATGGTTCATGAACTAGGACGTGACTACAGTAACCCACAAAATGAACCCCAAAAAAGAAGAATTGAAAAAATAAAATAAGAACCTATGGCTGCCAGACTTGGACTACTTATAGAAGACACCTAAAATGCCTGAAGAGATGCCATCAGCAATGCTTGTCTAGGATATTGAAATTAAATGCAAGACCATCGGACGAACGTCAGGATCCTCGAGGAATCCAACACTATAAGCATGAAGGCAAAAGTATTGAGGAATCGACTATGCTGGTTTGGACATGTCGTTCGTATGCCTGAAACAGACTTCCAAAAGCAAATAATGTATTCCCAACTAAAGAATGATATGCTCAACCATGAAGGGCAGCTAAAGAGATTTAAGAATATTTTGAAAGGATTTTGAACATAACAGAAGAAGATTAGAAGCATGGAAAATGCTTGGACAACAAGGTGCTGAGCTCATTGCAAACTTCTTCAACCAGTTTATCAGAGAAGAATTATTACCATTATCCTGGTCAACTAGAATTACTGTGCCTTTTTGGAAGAACAAGGATAACTTCAATGATTGCACAAACCTTTGACCTAGTTTAAAGATATTAACATAATGAAATTGCGTAGGCCTATGGCTTTTAGTGCCGGGAGTGTCCGAGGAGAAGTTCGGCTCGCCAGATGCAGGTCTTTTATTCATTGGCCTATTTGCCTGCTATGTCGTGCCATGGAGCTCTTCGAACACATCATAGATGAGATATTGTCATCATCACTCCAAACCAGTGTGGATTTGTGCAAGGATATGGAATGAATGATTCCATTTATGCAGCTCAGTTGCTTATGGAAAGACACTGGGAAAAGAACAACAGGCCACTCCACATTGTTTTGCTGGATCTGGAAAAGGCAGTTGACCACATTCCTCATGAACTGATTTGGTATGCACTTAGATAACGTCCTTTGGATAAATTTGCTCTATCAAAGCTCTACCAGCGCCATCTTATGCCCTGCTAGAATTTAATTCGCCATTCAGGTTGGTGTCCACCAGGTATCGTCCTGTCACCGCTTCTCTTCATTTTGTGTATGGACACAGTCATCACCCCCATGGTCATTCCTGTATGCTGACGATGTCCTACTGACTGCTGAAGAGCGTCAACGGATTCAAGAGCAGGTTCAGAAGTGGAACGTGGACTTTGACTGAATACCAAGTACATGGAGTGGGATCGCAATGAAGTAGAACATTTTAAGTTCTTTGGTCAACGCTGAGTGTGACATTATTCCAGATGCCTGTGCATGAGTACCTGAAGTCCAAGGTTTACTGTATGGCTCTGAATGCTGGCCAGCAACAGTCAAGCACTTCATGTCACATGGCCTGACCCAGCTAGATCATTACACCAACATAGAAATCTGGAAAAATAATTCGAGTTGCCCTGATCGCAGACAAGATGAGCGAGACCTGACTTTGGTAATATGGCCACGTAATGTGTAATGTACAGATGGCACTTCACATCACGCCATCTGGAAATATTCGACATGGTCGGCTGAAGAAATGCTGGCTTAATCGCCTTCCAGAAGACAAGTTTATGAACTTAACCATTGTGGTTGGATATTACAATGGTCCGTATTGACTACAATCTTTACTCCAATAAATACACATTTGATATTTAATATCACCGAGCTGAGTGGCTCAGATGGTTGAGGCGCTGGCCTTCTGACCCCAACTTGGGAGGTTCGATCCTGGCTCAGTCTGGTGGTATTTGAAGGTGCTCAAATACGTCAGCCTCGTGTCGGTAGAAAGAACTCGTGCAGGACTAAAGTCCCGCACCTCAGCGTCTCCGAAAACCATAAAAGTAGTTAGTGGGACATAAAGCAAATAACCTTATTATGATATTTGAAATCAGCCTTGTCAATACTTAGTTATTTTAACTAATTATAATTATTTAACCAACTATTGAATGAAAATAAATAAGTGACAAGGCTGATCTTAAATATGAAATGTGTATTTATTGAAGTAAAAAAAATTCTAGAAGACATGCACTACGTTCATGCGCTTAATAGAAGCAAGTGGAGATGGGCTTGCACAACAGCAGGACAAACGCTAAGAAGACAATGATAAGAATGTGAGAGAAGGATGGTGCTGTGTGTGCTATCACTGTAACTGACCTGGAGCTGGAGGAAAGAATGCTCAACATATTTATTCTTCTTTGAAGGATAAACAGAATTTAAATTTCACACTCTGTTCTGACATTGACGACTGATCATATTAGACATCCCCATTGTAAATAGTCCACCGATATCAATGAAACTCTCAAGCAATTTTTATTTAACTGGAGTGTTCGTTTTAGTCAAATCACCACCAGTATTAATCTGAGCAAGATTTTAAAACTATGTCAAATATTTTAAACTTTCTTTCTTATAAAATTAACCTTTTCTGCATATGTAAAATTCTTTCCCATTAGTTTTATTCATATAGAAGTAATATTTTTACTATGTATGGCTTATCATTTCTATTAAAAGCTGAAGATGACCTAAACATAGGTAAAAATATATCCTTTAAACCTAATCAGCCACTTGAGAAGACACATTTGATTTTCCAAAAAACACATTTAAATTAAGCACACACTATCGTATCTCTAATTGGAAGAGGACTGCTTTATTTCTGATTTTGCCCTTAGTGGTCAGCATTGAAGCTTCCAGTCCATTAGCCAGAATGGGTACCAAGCAGGTGTTGTAAAAGATGTAGATATTATTATTATTATTATTATCATTGGTCGCTTAGGCCCACGCAAAATCAACACTTTCTAGCCTTCCTGTTGGCCCAGTATTCCTTCATGCGCAACGATCGATCTCTTTTCATTGCTCTGACCATGAATGTCGTGTAGTCTTCTCTTCTTTCTCGAAACCCCGTATGTGAGTGATTTTTCTGATTTAATTCTGGTCAAGTAGGTTTAGTGATCCTAATGCCTTCAGGTCTTTTTCTGTAAGCTTGTACCAAGTCCGTGTAAGTAGCCTTGTTCTTAATGAATGTATTTTGTGCGTTAGTCTTTTTGGGTCCATTCTTTCTAAGTGTCCCATGAATTGAATTCTTCGCATTTGCATTGTGTCTGTGATTTTGGAATTTTAAAAATATATTTCTGTGTTAGGCTTTGGATAATATACACTGTCTTTGGTTCTTGGCCTAATAATTTTCTCATTATTTTATGTTCTTTCACTTCTATTTGGTGTTTTATGTTGGAGTTTTATGAGTGCCTCTGAAGCATAGAGTGATTCAGGTTTTATAACAGTTGTATAATGTCAGATTTTGCAGGTCCAGGAGAGGCTCTTTTTGTTGTATGTATTTTTTGTTAACTGAAAAGCAAGAGAATTATATGAACGGCATACTTCAAGAGGGTAATGACCACAAAGGGAAATGGAAAAAGCTTTGTTCATATATTAGGAATCAAAAAGGAAAAGGAATCCAAATTCCTACAATGGTGAGAGAAGGGGGTGAACACTATTAGGTATTCTTGGTGAGGACCCCAAACACTGTTTGCATATTCCAATAATGGACGAACCATACTTAAGTAACATTTTTCTTTTAATTCTTTGTTGCATCCTTTAAGTAGCCTCATTATGACATGTAACGATCTGTATGCTTTCCCAACAATGTCGTCAACATGACCCTTCCAGTGCAAATTACTTTCAAATCTCACACCTAAGTATTTGCATTTGCCATCTTTTGGGATAACTACCTCATCCAAAGTATATTCAAATTCAGTTTTAAAGCTCCTGTTTGTAAATGTTGTAACAGTTGATTTGCCTCCATTAACCTTCATATTATTTTCTTCAACCCATTCTTGGATACTCTCAAGGTCCCTTTGTAACTCTGAACAATCCTCAATGTTATTTATTTCCCTATAAACAATTATGTCATCTGCATATAATCTTATTTTTGATGTTATATTGTTCACTAAATCTTTTGTGTATATTAAGAAAAGTAGGACCGATTATACTACCCTGTGCAATTCCCTTCCAAACTTTCTCATCCTGTGATATATTATTTCCTACTTTGACTTTCTGAACCCCTGAATTTAGAAATGTTTTTATCCAACATGTAACCCTTACGTCCAATCCTATTCCCTCCAATTTCTTTGATAATATTCCGTGTTCCACTCTATCAAAGGCTTTGGAAAGATCTACGGCTATGCAATCTAACTGGCCTCCTGAATCCAATTGATCTGATATGTCCTGCCGAAATCCTACCAGTTGTGCCTCACAAGAAAATTTCTTTCTAAATCCATACTGGCTCCTCATGAACCAATTTTTATCATCACATATCCCTCTGATGTACTTTGATATTAAACTCTCCAGTATTTTACAAACTATACTGGTCAGGCTGATTGGTCTGTAGTTCTCTGGTTTCCTTTTATCACCATTTCCTTTATAAATTGGTATTATTATAGATTCCATCCATTCTTTTTGTATTACACTATTTAATAGCAGAGTATATTTAAAAAATAATGATTTTTGCAGATCTCAATGAGTTGCATACCATTCTTCTTGGCCTGCTTATGCCCTGACCATTTACCAACCCATTATCTATATTTTTTTTTTTTGCCGATTTGAACATTGAAGTCACCAGTGAGGACTTTGACATGATTTTTTGGTATTTTTTGAAAAATATTATCTAACTGATTCCAGAATTCTTCCACTTTTCTGGGTTGTTTCTGTTGTCGATATCAATTGGTGCGTGTCCGTTCATTAGCGTGTAGATCTTGTTTGTTGATTTTATTGTCAGTATAGAGAGTCGACCTGAACAAGACTTGAAAGATGTAACAGAATCAAGTATTGACTTATCTACTATAAACCCAATCCCAAATTGTGGACAGTTTGTCATAACACATTCTCCTGGTTTTTCTTTGTATATTCTGTATTTTTCTGAATCAAAGGATACTCATCTTTGTATCGTGATTCTTGAAAGGCAGTAATTTTAATTTTGTGTTCTCTGGATCTGTCTGGGACGTTTTTATGTTTCCCAATTTTCAAAAGGGAATTTGTGTTGAGTGTCATAAGCCAAATTCTTGATTTCGGTTGGATTTTGCTCTTACTCTATGCACACTTCTGTGGCCTCCCCAGAATCCAAATAGACCACTTGCGGTTTTTCAACCATGGGATTTGACCCACTGGAGTAATTCTCTAGTGAAGGTGCTATATCCACGCTGATTTACTTGGGTTGGATTTTTGACTGAGTTTGGGATCCCAGTCTGATTGAGCTCAGAGTTATTAATTCAGCTGCCACTAACATGTGAAACCGTCGTGGCCTTTACTCCGTCATCAAACGATGTGGTTCTTCTGCCTTCTCTGCCATTGGGAAACACATTTCCTCTTTTGCCG
Source organism: Anabrus simplex (assembly GCF_040414725.1). NCBI lineage: Eukaryota > Metazoa > Arthropoda > Insecta > Orthoptera > Tettigoniidae > Anabrus > Anabrus simplex. Next base: position 165,380,496 of record NC_090273.1, read on the forward strand.
TCGAAGCCTTTTACCTCAGTTGATCCGCAGGTGTTTATTTAGCAAATCCTTATTCACACCTGTCCTGCATATATACAGGAACCTCCCCTATCAGCCATGTCAGGGTTGAGGTCCCCCACCCCATTGTCCTTCACAGGGTTATGTCTAGCCCCTACTCAATTCAGAACCAAATCCCTAAGATTCCCACAACCTTGTGTCTAACTAAAGAGCACAAGTGAACTTTCTTCTCTTACCAGAATCTCTTTATCCTCTCGCTGTGTTTTTTCTTCCGTTCTTGCGTCCATGCGGTAGTGGTTTTACAGCAAAATGATGTTTGTTTACCAACATTCTAAAGCTAAGCCTGCCTCATATAATTTCACTGTTATGCTGATTTCTTAAAGGCCTTTTATAATTTCAGTTATTATTATTATACATACATACACACCGAGCTCGATAGTTGCAGTCGCTTAAGTGCGGCCAGTATCCAGTAATCGGGAGATAGTGGGTTTGAGTCCCACTGTCGGCAGCCTTGAAGATGGTTTTCCGTGGTTTCCCATTTTCACACCAGGCAAATGCCGGGGCTGTACCATAATTAAGGCCACGGCCGCTTCCTTCCAACTCCTAGGCCTTTCCTATTCCATCGTCGCCATAAGACCTATCTGTGTCAGTGCGATGTAAAGCAAATAGCAAAAAAAACCCATACATACATACATACATTATCATTGTAGACTGTTATGCCTTTCAGCGTTCAGTCTGCAAGCCTCTGTGAATTTACTCGATGTCACCACAATCCTCTATTTGCAACTAGTGCTGTGGCCTCATTTACTTCTACGCCTCTTATCTTTAAATCGTTAGAAACTGAGTCAGAACATTGTTGTCTTGGTCTCCCTCTACTTCTCTTACCCTCCATAACAGAATCCATTATTCTCCTAGGCAACCTATCCTCCTCCACTCGCCTCACATGACCCTACCACCGAAGCCGGTTTAAGTGTACAGCTTCATCCATCAAATTAATTCCTAACTTATCCTTTATATCCTCATTCCGAGTACCCTCCTGCCATTGATCCCACCTGTTTGTACCACCAATTACTCTCGCTACTTTCATGTCTGTCACTTCTAACTATTATTATTATTCTCGTGTTAGATACATCAAAAAGAAAAGGAAAACAGTAACAATAATTTCAAGTAACATTTAAATAATCTTGGACCAATACAACGCTACTTCGAGTCCTCTCTTCGTAGCTCGATGCAGGTTATCTTGTGTGCACAAAGATGGACACAGCGGACACTGAAGCATATGCTGGATGGTTTGATCTTCTCCGCAGTCACACTTGATGTTGTCGCCATTGATGAAGCCCCATCTTGCCAAATTAACTTTGGACCTTCCCACTCCTGATCTCACCCTATTGAGAGATTTCCAGATTGTCCAGCTCTCATTGCAACCGGGTGGCAAACGTTCCTCAACAACCATCTGCTCAGAGCCTTGGCTGATCTTCGCTTCCATAGCTGTATCCTTGCCTTCTCAGCTGGTACTATAAGTTCCTGAGATGTTCGTAGGAAGCTCTTCCTAGATTTCAGTCTCTGTACTGGAAGCTCATGTCCATGCAGTAGATGAGTACTTTTGTGCTTAACCTTGGCCTTTCCTTATTTGCAGCTACTTCTCTTCGCACACCGGGTGGTGCTATCCCTGCAAGACGATAGAGTTTTTCAGTTGGAGTAGACTTTAGACAACCTGTAACAAGTCTGCAGGTCTCATTAAGTGCTATGTCTACCTGTCTGGCATGAGATGAATTGTACCAAACAGGGCAGGCATATTCCGCTGCAGAATAACATAGTGCCATGGCGGAAGCACGAATAGTTTTTGGTTGACTGCCCCATTCTGATCCACGTAGAAGATGATTTCTGGTGGAAACTTTAAGTTTAGTGTTCATGCAGTGTTTCTTGAATGAAAGAGCTCTATCAAGCGTCACTCCTAGGTATTTTCGAGTTTCACAGTATTGTAACTCAACACCTGACCACACTATATGCAGCTTACAATGAGCTTCCCTATTTTTCAGATGAAAAGCACAAACTTGTGTTTTCATAGGGTTAGGCCTCAACTGGTTTGCCTTATAATAGGATGACAAACTTGCGAGGGCGATGGTTAGATTCCTTTCCACTGTCTCTAATTCTGTACATTGTGTTGCGAGAGCAATATCATCAGCATACAAGAAACTTCTGCTATTTGGAGCTACCGGCTGGTCATTCGTGTATATATTAAAGAGGACTGGTGTCAGCACACTTCCTTGAGGTAAACCGTTTCTTTGTGTCCTCCACCGACTGCGCTGTCCTTGGAAGTCCACAAAAAACCTACGGTTCTGAAGAAGGGTTGCGATAAATCTGGTTATCTTAATATCCTTGGTCAGATTGTAGACTTTAACTATCAGAAGTTGATGGTTGACGGTGTCATACGCTGCAGTCAAATCTACAAAGACTACACCTGTCACCTTGTGTCTTTCAAAGCCATCCTCAACGAATTGTGTAAGATTCAGTAGTTGTTCAGTGCAGCTCTTACCCCGACGAAATCCAGCTTGTTGTGGTATGAGGAGAGGGTCAATCATGGGTTGAATGCAATTTAGGATCATCCTTTCCAGTAATTTATATAGATGACACAAAAGGGTAACAGGTCTGAAGTCTTTAGGATGATTTCCTTCCTTGCCAGGTTTTAGCAAAGCAATTACTCTATTTTTTCGCCATGTCTTTGGTATCTGACCTCTGCTCACACATCTATTGAAGAGTTGCAGAACCCATTCTTTGGTTTTAGGCCCAAATTTCTTTATCTGTTTTACTCGAATGTCATCTAGACCTGATTTTCCATTTTTACATTCTTTGATGACTTTTTCCAACTCCAACATGGTGAAGGGGACAGTGAGGTCACTTCTTTCTTCTTCCTCTGTATTTTTGGCCTTCGGATTTTATTCGTTGCTTTCCCATTTAAGAGCAGTTGGTGTGCTATCTGATTTGCAGTGACATTGAAATGTTGGGTAGTCTTCGTTGGATGTTAAGGTGTTTCAATAATCTCCAGGCTTTATGGCTATCTCTCGTAAGATCTATACTTTCAATAGTTTTCATCCACTGATTCCGTTTTGATGTTGTCAATGATGACATGAGATTGTTCCCAACTTCCACTGTCTTTTCTCCTAGGGGATTTTCTTCAAACAAAGTTGCATATTCTGTAAGCTGGGCAACAAGGTCTGAGGTAAGGCCAGGGACATACCACGTCCAACAGCCTCTAGGTATGGACTTTCTGGAGCATTTCTTTACGGCATCAACAAAAGTATGGTAACAATCTGGTGTTGGCTGGATGATGGACACTTCAGCATCTAACATCTCTGCAAACTTTGACCAGTTTGCCTTTTTGAAGTTATACCTCCTTCGGAATGAAACACTGTGGTCTGACTGCTGCATAAATCTGGCACATTATTGGACTATGCTGCGTGATATGTATTGGGTTGCAGACATACTTTACACAAGGTTGGCTAATATTATTACTGCTGAAAATCAGATCATGGTTATATCCTCGTCTCCATCTGCCACTGTTAAATGAAGCTGGTAGTTTAGCATCATGAATGAGAGTTAGGTAGTTTGCTTCTGCCCATTCTTGCACTGCTATACCACTCTCATCTTCGTATTCATAACCCCACACATTACTATGGCAATTGAAATCTCCAATTACTATTTTCGTGTGTTGATTCTGAAAATTGGAAGGATTACTAACAGTAAATAAGGAATACAGGGTGGTTACAGGGGAGGGATAAGACAAGATGTGTACTTTGCGGAGATGTGAATGATGACTTTCACTTGCTAGGAGACTGTGAGGTAACGAGGGGGTTAAGACATGGTTTATTGAGTGCCGAGCATCGGGAAATATTGGGGAGAGGGGATGAGAACGCAATCCTGAGATGGATTATTACACAATGGGAGAAAGGGGGTGAATTGAACAGGTATTTATGTGCGACAAAAAAGGCATGCGAGAGTAAAATGAAGGAGAGTGAGTTAGAGGGTAGGCAGGGGAATAGGGATAGAGTACTTAGTTATGTGGAGTTGGGAAATGATACAGGATTGCATGGTCTGTTTGTTTTAAAGTTAGCTGGAATGCAAGTGCTGAAATGCTGAGTGTTGTTGTTTGAGGTCAGGAACAATAATGTGACGCAAGTACAGAACACAATAAGGACACTGGATGAATATGTTTGAACATTGAGTGAGGGACTGCTACAGCTAATGACTGCTAGATATTATTCTTATTATTATTATCCTTAGTATTATTATTATTATTATCATTCTTTATTATTTATTTTACTTTGCATGTGAACATGTATAGGGGCGAAGTCGCCTGTTATGTTCAATAAATGTATGTATGTACTAACAGTAAATTCAACTCCAGGTGGCTTATACAGAGAGGAGATGGTGCAGCTACCTACTTCTATAGTGAGGACTTCAAAATAATTTTCCTCCGTGAAGGCTGTGGACTGAAGCTGAATATCAGGTCGGACAAATATGGCACTTCCGTACTTTTGGTGTGGCCGTTCAACAGCTAGACGCATTCCATTAATTTTTGGTCTATGCATTTCACTACTTCTGTGTGTCTCCTGTATGCACAGTATGTGGCAATTGTGTTGACTGCATAGATTTTGTAACAGTTCCTCTTTTGTTGAAGATATACCTTCATTGTTAATAGAAATAATTGTCAACTGTGGTCCTGAAAAGGACCGTGAAGATGATGTTTCTGGTATGAAAGGATCAGCCGTCAGCACATTTCGTAATAATGTCTGCCCAGGGTACACCCGATTGCTATTTAAATCTCTTTTTACCATAATTGCAATCTTCGTGGAGGTTCCTTATGAATAAGATATCCTGAGTCCACCCAGCTTTCGCCCGCGTAAAGAAAAGTTGGTCTGAAAACAGACCAACATAAAGATAGTTTCATCCGGGAGCTGACTTCCTCCTTACAGAATACTGTTGATCGCAACTGCCAGCTCACTGCAATAGCTTTACTGCACCTTGATTCTACATCACTATATTACCATCCTGGGAGAACACACGTCCTAAATACTTGACATTATCTACCTGTTCCAGCTTTGTACCACCAATCTGACATTCAGTTATATTGAATTTCTTACCTACTGACATCAGTTTAGTCTTCGAGAGGCTAATTTTCATACCATACTCATTGCACCTATTTTCAAGTTCCAAGATATTAGCCTGTAGGCTTTCGGCACAATCTGCCATTAACACCAAGTCGTCAGCATTGGCCAGACTGCTTACTACATTTCCACCTAACTGAATTCCTCCCTGCCACTTTATACCTTTCAGCAAATGGCTCATGTAAAATACGAACAGCAAAGGTGAAAGATTACGGTCTTCTCTAACCCCTGTAATTACCCTGAACCAAGAACTCATTCTACCATCTATACTCACTGAAGTCCAGCTGTCAATATAAGCGCCTTTGATTGATTTTAATAATCTACCTTTAATTCTATAGTCTCCGAGTATGGCGAATATCTTTTCCCTTGGTACCCTGTCATGTGCTTTCTCTAGATCGGTCTGTCTGTTAGGTCATCCGCCCAGAGGCTGGTTCGATCATCATATAGCACCACCAAAGGCTATGCAGTTACAGGTAAACTGCAAAAACCAATGGCAGCACTAAAATGAGGCGTACTAGGCAAGACGAGGAGTGAGGTAGTTTGCCATTGCTTTCCCCATTGTGCCAGACATTGCTATTGCAGCACAACTAACCCTATGAGTAACACCTGACATAACACTCTGACACACTGGTTGTGCTCTGAATGTCATTACCCTAGATCTGTGAAACATTAACACAGCTGTCTATTTCTCTCACCTGGTGCATACTGAATATCTGATCCTGACAGCCCCTCAGTGGTCTGAAACCACACTGGTTTTCATCCAAATTCTTCTCAATCACCGATCGCACTTTCCCTTCCCAGATGCCAGTGAATACTTTTCCTGGTATACAAATCAATGAGATACCTCGACAATAGTTGCAATCCTTCCTTGCATTTACTGCTTTTGTCCAATCTGAAGAGACCTTACCAACACTATGCTATTCTTACTACTCTATGAAGCCATTTCATCCCCACCTTCCCACTATACTTCAACATCTCAGGTCTAATTTCATCTATTCCTGCTGCTTTATGACAATGGAGTTTATTTACCATCCTTTCCACTTCCTCAAGCATAATTTCACGTTCATCATTTTCGTCCTCCCCATGAGCTTGGCTGTTCGTAGCACCACCAGGAAGATCTCATTTACATTGAGAAGATGTTCAAAATATTCCCTCCACCTCTCCAGAGATTCCCTGGGATGTATTACGAGTTAACCTGAATTACTCAAAACACTGTTCATTTCCTTTTTCCCACCCTTCCTAGGATTCTTTATTACTGTTCAGAAAGGTTTCCCTGCTGCTTGACCTAGCCTTTCCAGGTTATTACCAAAATCTTTCCATGACTTCTTTTTGGATTCAACAACTATTTGTTTCGCTCTGTTTCGTTCATCTACGTACAAATCCCTGTATGCCTCGGCCCTTCTTTGAAGCCATTTCTGATAAGCCTTCTTTTTACGTTTACAAGCTGCTCTCACTTCATCATTCCACGAAGATGTTTGCCTTTTCCCATCTTTACACACAGCTGTTCCTAGCCATTCCCTTGCTGTTTCTACTACAGGATCCCTGTATGCCACCAATTCTCTTTCTATATCCTGAACCTGCTTACTGTCTATTGCTCAAAACTTGTCACTAATCACATCCATGTACTTCTGTCTGATTTCGTCGTCCTGGAGATTTTCTACCCTTATTCGTTTGCAGACAGATTTCACTTTCTCTGTCCTAGGCCTAGAAATACTTAGTTCACTACAGATCAGTTAGTGGTCTGTATCATCAAACATTCCCCGGAAAACTCGTACATTCCTAACAGACTTCCTGAATTCAAAGTCGTTACCCCTAGCCTCCCATGAGTAGCGGTGAATAGCCTTATGCTTGAAGAATGTATTCGTAACTGCCAAACCCATACTAACACATAAGTCCAGAAACGCTTCCCATTCCCATTAGCTTCCATATCTTCCCCACATTTATCAATCACCCTTTCATATCCTTCAGTTCTATTTACAACAGTCGCATTGAAATCACCCATTAGCATTATCCCATCCTTGTTGACCCTGACTACGATGTCACTCAATGCTTCATAAAATGTGTCAACTTCATCCACATCTGCACCCTCACATGGTAAGTACACGGGCACAATTCTAGTCTTAATTCCTCTAACTGACAAATCTACCCACATCATTCGCTCGTTTACGTGCCTAACAGAAACTATGTTGCGTGCAATAGTATTCCTGATAAACAGCCCTACCCCATACTTTGCCCTTCCCTTTTCAACACCTATCAAGTACACTTTATAATCTCTTCTTCTTTATCTCCCCTTACCCGAATATCACTATCACTCTTAGTACATCCAGATGCATCCTCTTTGCTGACTCAGCCAGTTCTAATTTCTTTCTGCCATAAGCCCCATTAATATTGATATTTCCTCATCGAATTCCATTTCGTTCGCCAAGTTGTTTTCAAGGAGTCCCTCACCTGTCAAATGGGAGTGGGACTACATTACTGCCATAGGTCCGGGGCTTGCTTAAAGTGTTCTGAGCTCAGTAAATTCATGAACCAGGATGCTACCCTACTTGCACATAGTCCAAGTGAGGAGCTCTCCTCTAACGGGCTATGGTCCACCGGTGGATTGTATAGTCCTAGCTGTCTGAGCACAAGGAGGGCCATGACTCATAATATGTCCGAGATGCCCACACCCATTCCATAGCAACTGGTATCGCGACTCTCAGGACCACTTACTAGGCCACTCAGCCGTTGCCCATTGTTCACGAACTAGGCCGTGACTACAGTAACCCTCACTATGAACCGTTATTATTATATTATTATTCTTCTTTCTTTGTTTCGGCCTGCTGTGGACCATGTTATTTCAACCGTTTGCATCCTTGAGCTTTAATTCTTCCCCATTACTCATGCATTCTCATTCTGTGAGCCTCCTTTCTTTCATCAGTCCACTTCTTGCCTGTTTTCAACTTTGGCCTTTCTTGGAACCTTTTGTATCCCTGGAGCTTTTTGTGGAGAGGAGCACGTTTCTGGATGTCTTCGAGTGTGATTCCTATTTCTTGAAGGTCTTTTTCAACTTCGATAAACCAGGGTCCCTTGGTTTTTTGTTAAGAAAGTAGGAAAAGATCCTATTGTTCTGTCTCTGTGTGCTCATGCGTGCTATATGGCCATAAAAATTAATCCTCCTTTTCCGAATCGTGTCCATTATCCTCTCCATGTACGGGTACAGATCGCTGTTGTGTCGTCTCCTGTACTCACCATTTTCTTTGATTGGTCCAAGATTCTTTCTCAGGATTTTTCTTTCTTTAGCTTCTACATCAGACCTTTTCTGTTCATTGCAAGGCATTCTGCTGCGTACAGTACTTCCGGGCGTACAACCGAACAATAATGCCTAAGCTTGGCATTGATGGACACTGATCTTTTGTTGTAGACATTCCTAGTCAGCTGATATGCCACCTCCATCTTGTTGATTCTGCACATGATTGCTTCTTTCTCAGAGTTGTTAGGTACTATCTACTCGCCTAAGTACTTAAACTTTTCCACCTGCTTGATTTTTCCCTGTTCCACAATGAGCTCTCTGGGAGCTGGCTTGATGTTGGTTATAAACTCTGTTTTTTGGAAAGATATTTGGAGGCCAGCTTTTGCTGCTTGGATTCTCAATTGATTATTATTATTATTATTATTATTACTAGATCAAGCAGAACGCTTACAACGAGTTGATCGAAGGATACTCAGGACGATCATAAACAAGAAACATCAGGTGGATGGACAGTGGAGATTGTTGCCGAATGAGGTTATCTATCGGGAAAGTGAGTCCATCACAGACACGATGAGAAAAAGAAGAATTGCCTTTTTTGTCATATATTACGACTAAGTGATAACAGAGTTTTAAAACAATTATTTAATTACTTTTGGAATAGTAAATCAAAAAACAATTGGTTTAAAGAAGTCCAAAGTGATTTGGAGGAGTTGAATATTACCATGCAAACCATAGAAAACAGAGACGAGAGAAGCATTTTGAAGAAAAAATGCATCAGGCTTCCTCTGACCACTGTACAGAGGAAACAATATGTTATAACGGACGCGGAGAGGGCAGCCAGGTCAACCAGACTCAAGACTTTTTGGCAGAAGAAAAGGAAGACAAATTTGTTGTAGTCTGATTTAAGTGCTCCAATGTGGGCGTAAACTCTGTAAATAAATAAATAAATTACGGGGTTTCTCGTGGAATGCAGAGGTGAAAGAAGGTGCGGGCTGGAATGGGTCTAACTACAAAGCTGAGATATTAATTAAAATTGCATTAAAGGTTATATTTTCAAAATTAGCAAAACAATTTTCACATAAAACTTCAGATTTAAACAAGTAACAACAAGTCAAATCAGGTGCAATACCAGGAAAGCCAAGATTTAGAGATATTTTAACAATCTGGGCCACAAGCCCTATTTTTACAATTTCTTAGCACTCAGCTCACAACTACATATTACCAAAGGACAGAAATCCCCTCATTACATGGAGCACTTGCTCCCACCTAGCACTGTCAGGCCTCCTAGAGGCACATATCCAAATACAAGAAAGAGCTGACCCACTCTCAATTTTTCAAGCCTATCAAAGGCCACAATGGACTTTAACATTAACTGCCCTCAAGGCACTCTTACAAAGAAACAGGGGTATCTTGTACCCAACCTAATGGGCCGTAGTAGAAAAATAATAGGTTAAGTTAATGGCCCGCAACACCAAGTAGAATGGAGGCGAGTACTTGCACTCCTACATGAAATCTTTAAAACCTAAGAGGCACTAGGCCGATGAACCAGGGGCTATTCCCGAACTATGGATGTGACTCATATAAGAAAATTTAATGCATTAAGGAAGAAAAGGTTACCAAAACGTAGTCACCTCAAGGCAAAAATGAAGGGGAGCTCGAGAGGGTAAAGCACTCTCTATCCCCGATTCACAGTTAAAGATATATGAAGTTTTACAAAAGCGATGGCAAATTACATGTTTTCAAGATAGGTTACATAATAAAGGTTTCGGACCTTCCCCGCAGTTTAAACTGCTGAGCTAGCAGGAAATAAAGATGTTAAGTGGCCATTACCTTGTTGAAGAGCTGCTGCCGGATGAAAGAGACGCTTCCCGCCTCCCGCTACACTTCCATACACTATGCTAGATGTTGTTCGAGTGGCGGAGAGACAGGAAAATCAGCAGTTTTTATACTCTCGGGGAAGATTCAAGACCTTTCATCAATAATTAAGACACACCCACAGTTGTTTATTGGCTGGCTAAAAGTTATACATCAAAATTGGAGAAGAAAGACACGATTGGTCAAAAATTAATTACAGAAATAATTGATTGGCTAACTTCAAAAATGGCTGAAAGAAAAGATTTATATTGCCAACCCACAAATGAAAGAATGAAATTTAGTAAAGAACAAACTTATGAATACAAAATTTCTTCAAATAACGTTCTTCCACTTCGCACCAGGATGCATGGTCATAGTTTTTTAGTAGAGACATCTATAAGAGAATGTCCACACTTCTTGATCAATGGAAAACAAAACAAGTTGAAATCCACACAGTATTGACAACTTCGTAATCACAAAATTTACGGTAGTGACATCTTCTGAGAAACTTATGAGTTGATACAGTTGTTAAAGTTCAGAGTTTCTCCTGTAGAGGAGTACTTTAAGGCGGAAAATTTAAATGTGCGGCGTAGAGGTGTACCAGCCGGTACAAACCTCCCCCCCCCCCAAATGTCCTTCCCTGGGGTGACACAGAAGAAGTTTTTTTTCAAAATTTAATCATCAGTTGAAGAAAATTTCTGCTTTCTTGCAAACTAATAGTGGAAGAATATGGAGGAGACATTAAGAATTTCCAAAGTTTTGTAGAAGAATTTTGAAGAACATTTAAACCAATTTTTTTTCTTTTTTTAGTGTCTCCTTTTTTGAAGTTGAAAGTTAGGAGTTAGTTGAACTCCGGTATGAGAGTGTCTTTGTTGCTGTAGAATGCCCACCACACGATGAAAATGTTGACGGCAAGTCCTGCCGCCGCTGCCAGTATCCGGTCGAGGTCACCCGGACCCCTCAAGTACCCTGAGATACCTCTCTCCCGCACTATGAGAGGGGTAGTCGTGGTGAAGGACGCCACAGATGCGAAGTTTGTTTACAGTCCCCAGATAAGCTTGTGGTTGGTGCGCCGCACTTCAGCCTGTGCCGGGAGATAGCCTCCGGCGCGCCATACACGGAAGGACATCACGGGAGTGGAGTGGGCCCTTACCCCACCACGGTGGCGGTAAGGCGACGAACGGCTGAGGGGCACTGAAACAGTAAGATCTCGGCTGCAGAATTGTTGTTGACATATGATTTAAGGGTACGATCTTTGTTGGAGAGGCAGAGGGGCCAGCGGCGTAGAAAATTTTATTTGCCACTGATATGGTTTAGCAGGAGACGGGAGCTTGGTAATGGCAGCATGGGAAGGACAGCAGAGTAACCAGAGGGGAAAATCTTACATACTTATACAGAGCAGATAAGAGGCAAAGGGCAGAAGGCCTAAGATTTATAGAAAAATATAACCTTCAGAGTTTCATCAATGTTTAGTGGCAAGGTTAACTAGGATATTATAAGGTTTATTCTGTGATATATGTACTCTAAAGATCCTCTCGGTGGCTGGATTGGCCACTAATAATGTAACAGGAGTTAGGAAATCTAGAATTATGCACGGCCCATGAAATCTGGGGGCAAGCTTGCCCGCGGGAACAAAGTTTTTGACCATAACTTGATCTTCTACTTTTAAATTGGTGGGCCTCCGTCCACGATCATATCTTTCCCTAACCTTCCAAAGATCTCTAATATTATCAGGATCTATTGTCTCAGGTAGAATATCACTAAGAGACCAAAGGTTAGAGAGCGGTGTGTTGGGTACAAACTTAAACATTAATGACGCTGGAGTGAATTTATGAGATTTATGAACCGCCGAATTCAAAGCGAAGACCAACCAATGCAGGGATGTGTCCCACCTGGAGTGATCGTCATGATGATAGGCAATTAGAGCCGACCTCAGATTACGATTGACCCGTTCAGCCAGAGATGGTTGAGGATAGTACGCTGATGCTGTTACATGTGAGATGGATAGATCAAAACAGAATTTACGGAAGAGATTGGAGGTAAAGGCTTTAGCATTATCAGAAACAATATATTGTCACGGACCAAAAGAAGCAAAGATGGAATTTAAACAAGAAATGGTGGACTGAGCGGTAGCCAGCTTAGTCGGAAACAACCAGGAAAATCTTGTGAAACCATCTACACACACAAGGATGAATTTGTTGGTATTCCCCTTTGATTGGGGGAAGGGTCCTACGTAGTCGATATAGAGGCGTTCCATGGGGCGCGACGCTTGATGAGAAGACAATAGCCCTTGCTTAGTGGACATGGTAGGTTTACTAAGCCAACAAGATTTACAGGCTTTTACCAATTCACGAATTTCGCCGTCCATACCTTTCCAAATGAACATTTCTCGGATCTTTTCCCGGGTTTTGAAGATGCCGAAATGCACCCCTAATGGGGTCTCATGGTAGTACTTGAAGATCATAGGTACAAGAACGGCTGGAACCACCACTTTCATTTTCTTATCATGCCCCGACGGGCAACACAAAACACTATTCCTCAACACATAAGGGACAACATGTTCCTCAGAAGATAGGGTTTCCATAATAAGCGCCAGTGTCGGATCTTCACATTGATATTTTTCAATATCCCTAAACAACATGGGAGCATCAGTTAGAATGGCATTTACACCAAGAGATATGGACTCGGGAAGTGAAAAATCATCTCCCTGTTCAGAGTTCTCTATGTCATTAGAAAACATACGGCTTAGTCCGTCTGCCACAATATTTTCAGACCCTCTTATATGCTTAACATCGAATTGGAAGGCAGAAATTCTGATGGCCCAACGGGCTATACGACCGGTACGACGAGGCCAGGCTAGGACCCAACTTAAGGCTTGGTTGACTGTTTCCAAGTCGAACTTGATGTGTTCCAGATAGAGGCGGAACTTTTCTAGCGCAAATAAGACTGCCAAATCTTCAAGTTCATAGATGGAATACTTGGCTTCTTGAGCCGATAATGTCCTAGATGCATAGGCGATGGGTCGCCTCCCTAGTTCAGTCTTTTGAAGAAGGACTGCAGCCACCGCCGACGACGACGCGCCAGTTTGGACGATGAATTTCTTCGAGAAATCAGGCATAGCAAGGACAGGGGCATTACAGAGAGCTAATTTGAGGTCTTCGAAAGCGGCTTGTTGAGAAGGCCCCCACTTGAATTTGACGCCTTTCCTACAGAGTAAGTTCAAGTGCGCCGCTCTGTTAATGAAGTTAGAAATAAATTTCCTGAAGAAATTCACCATGCCAATGAATCTGACAATACCTTTGATGTCCTTGGGAGGTTTGAAATCACGGATGGCCTGACTTCTAGAATGATCCACTGCGACACCATCGGGTGACACAATATGCCCTAGAAATGACATGGAAGGCTTAGCGAAAGCAACCTTGGACAACTTCACAGTTAACCCTGCCTTACGAAGGCGATTAAGGACCTCTTTTAGATGATCTAGATGTTCTTCAAAGGTCTCAGAAAATACGACATCATCAAGATAATGGTATAAGTACTCGAATTTGATGTCAGAGAAGACCCTGCCTAGCAGTCTTGTAAGCACAGCTGCTCCCGTGGGGAGCCCGAAAGGTACGCGGTTGTACTCGTACAAGTTCCAATCCGTGGCAAAAGCTGTAAGGTGTTTGGATTCTTCAGCTAGAGGGATCTGGTTATATGCCTGATTAAGGTCTAAGATGGTGAAGAACTTAGCTTTTCGAAACCATGAAAAACAAGAGTGAAGGTCGGGAAGGGGCACAGATTGTAACACCACCTTCCGATTTAAAGCCCTATAGTCAATCACAGGCCTGAAGCCACCTTGGGGTTTCGGGATTAAGAAAATAGGCGATGAGTATGCCGACTTAGAGGACCGTCCTTCAGCATCTGATCTATGATTTCCTTCAGAGCCTTCATTTTAGGTGGAGATAACCTATAAGGTGGAAATCGGACTGGAATAGAATCCGTAACCTCGATCTTGTATTTGATAAGGTCAGTAACACCAGGAGTATCAGAGAAAACATCAGGAAACGACTGACACAGCTTACGAATACTCTCAGCCTGCTCCTCAGGTAGATGTCTAAGGTCTAACAACATCTCATCCTGGGTAAGCGAAACAGATGAACATGACACAGAATTACATTTTAACAAAGGAATTTTACAATTACCAGCAAATTTGAAAGTGCACGACTTGCTCTGAATGTTGAGCACAAGACCGGTGTGAGACATGAAATCAGCTCCTAATATAATGGGGCAAGACAAATGCTTAGCCACAAACAGTTTTACTTTCCAAGTGAATTTCGAAATGCGAATTTTGGCATATAGGAAACCTAAAATTTCTAATGGAGAAAGGCTGGCCGAAATGCATTGAACCAAAGACAAACAAGAGTCAGAAAACTTACAGACAGACTTTAATTTAGAGTACCATTCAGCCGAAATAATGGAACAAACACTTCCAGAATCTAATAGAGCAGTAACAGCTTCATTATTTAATTCAATTTTGAGAAACGGTACAGGTGCGGGGAATCCGCCGCAATCCTAAGACATTCTTTGGGGCATTCATATCTGGGATAGGACGACTTTCTGCCATGTTCCGAGCCTGAGATTTCGGATGGTTTACTAGGGGCTGAGCCTTGGAAGGATGAATTTGACGGCTCAGCCGAAGCCACTAATCACTTTTGATTATTTGTAGAAATTGCACCAGAAGTTGAGCAGGAGGGGCTGCTATTAGTATTAGGGCAATTCTTGACTATATGGGAAAATGAGCCGCATTTAAAACAGCCTTGGGATGACCCTGCTCCATTCCCTGTCCCGCTAGATTTAATCAATGGACACTTGTTCCGAAGATGGTCGGGCGACCCACATTGCGGGGTGTGATGGTTCGGCGGGGTGGAGGCCGAACGTTACTTGACCACACAGGGGGCTCCTTCGCGACGCGTAGGGTGTCAGCATATCTAACTCCTTCAGCTGAGACAGCCATAGCCTGTAATTCAGCAAATGTTTGAGGACGCAATGCGAAACACAAATATGACCTGTAGGATGGTGAAATTCCTTCCACAATGGCGTGAACAATTTGGTCTTCTGGGAAATGAAGAGCAAATACCCTAGTATAGAATTTAATGTCTTGGATGAAGTCGGCAAGATTTTCATCCAGACGCTGTACCCGGTAATAATACTTCTGTATTAGAGATGACGTAGCTCGAGCCGGAATGAAATTAGCTAACAGGTGGGCATGGAAGTCTTCTATAGAGGATTGATCAGCTATGGCTCATACTATTTTGTCTGAAAGGACACTGATATCATAGGGATAAATAATCTGAAGAATTTGACATAGGGAAAGAAAAAGGTCAAGGGCGAGATCCTGAAACTCAACCAAAAATCTTAGAAATGAAATTACATCACTAGTAGAATTAACTGAAAACTTAGAAATACCTCTAAGCAACATAGCCAAAGGATGAGGTAAGCTACTGAACCCGGGTGACATAGTAGGTACAGGCCTAGGGGGCGGAGAAGCTGTTTCAGAGAGTGCATTATTCAACACAAATGGAGGAATGGATGTACGATGACCGGATTCGGTTTCTAATGGGGCAGATGTTTGTTGGACTCCTACGGATTTTCCACTTTCTTCCCCCTTGGAAGAATCCTCCTCATTAGCAATGTTTGCAACCATGGCTTGATCGGTCCTGGGAGGAACTGTGCCCGTTAACAACTGACTAACTTTATTGGACATTTTAGAAAGGTGTTCTACAAGATTACTAGCCTCCTTACCCTGAAGTTCATTTAACTTAAGAGACAATAGATCTCTCACCCTATTATAAAAATGGTACAGTCTAGCCTGTACTCTCTTAAGTTGATTTGGGGATGGATCACCTACTTCAAAAAAAACTAACTACGGATGCTAGCTCAGTAGTGTTGTCAGTGATAGTGGAGAGAGCCTCATCAATATCTTTCTCTCACAAAGTTGGGATACTATTCGGCAAATCAAGGCAATCCTTAAGTTTGGCGGTATCGGCCGCAACCGTGCCTCCTGATTCTAATGGTTAATTCGTAAATCAATTCCTCCTTGCGCAAATCGCCGGGATGGAGGACTTCGCAAGAGCCAGACATGATGACAAAAACTTGACAAATTTAGAAAAAAAATTGAAGGGAAAATTCCAGCAACTGAGAAAATTGTTAGAGTTCAAATCAAAGACAATGTTTAGCCATCAAAAGGGGCTAAATTTAGACCCATTCAACCACGCTCTGCTATCACTCGTTACGGGGTTTCCCGTGGAATGCAGAGGTGAAAGAAGGTGCGGGCTGTAATGGGTCTAAGTACAAAGCTGATTAAAACTGCACTAAAGGTTATATTTTCAAAATTAGCAAAACAATTTTCACATAAAACTTCAGATTTAAACAAGTAACAACAAGTCAAATCAGGTGCAATACGGTACCAGGAAAGCCAAGATTTAGAGATATTTTAACAATCTGGGCCACAAGCCCTAATTTTTATAATTTCTGAGCACTCAGCTCACAACCACATATTACCAAAGGGCTGAAATCCCCTCATTACATGGAGCACTTGCTCCCACCTAGCACTGTCAGGCCTCCTAGAGGCACATATCCAAATACAAGAAAGAGCTGACCCACTCTCAATTTTTCAAGCCCATCAAAGGCCACAGTGGACTTTACCATTAACTGCCCTCAAGGCACACTTACAAAGAAACAGGGGTATCTTGTACCCAACCTAATGGGCCGTAGTAGAAAAATAATAGGTTAAGTTAATGGACCGCAACACCAAGTAGAATACTTGCACTCCTACATGAAATCTTTAAAACCTAAGAGGCACTAGGCCGATGAACCAGGGGCTATTCCCGAACTATGGATGTGACTCATATAAGAAAATTTAATGCATTAAGGAAGAAAAGGTTACCAAAACGTAGTCACCTCAAGGCAAAAATGAAGGGGAGCTCGAGAGGGTAAAGCACTCTCTATCCCCGTTTTACAGTTAAAGATATATGAAGTTTTACAAAAGCGACGGCAAATTACATGTTTTCAAGATAGGTTACATAATAAAGGTTTCGGACCTTCCCCGCAGTTTAAACTGCTGAGCTAGCAAGAAATTTGAAGAGCTGCTGCCGGATGAAAGACGCGCTTCCCGCCTCCCGCTACACTTCCATACACTATTGCTAGATGTTGTTCGAGTGGCGGAGAGACAGGAAAATCAGCAGTTTTTATACTCTCGGGGAAGATTCAAGACCTTTCATGAATAATTAAGACACACCCACAGTTGTTTATTGGCTGGCTAAAAGTTACACATCAAAATTGGAGAAGAAAGACACGATTGGTCAAAAATTAATTACAGAAATAATTGATTGGCTAACTTCAAAAATGGCTGAAAGAAAAGATTTATTTTGCCAACCCACAAATGAAAGAATGAAATTTAGTAAAGAACAAACTTATGAATACAAAATTTCTTCAAATAAAGTTCTTCCACTTCGCACCAGGGTGCATGGTCATAGTTTTTTAGTAGAGACATCTATAAGAGAATGTCCACTTCTTGATCAATGGAAAACAAAACAAGTTGAAATTCACACAGTATTGACAACTTCGTAATCACAAAATTTACGGTAGTGACATCTTCTGAGAAACTTATGAGTTGATACAGTTGTTAAAGTTCAGAGTTTCTCCTGTAGAGGAGTACTTTAAGGTGGAAAATTTAAATGTGCGGCGTAGAGGTGTACCAGCCGGTACAATAATAATAATAATAATAATAATAATAATAATAATAATAATAATAATAATAATAATAATAATAATAATAATAATAATAATAATAATAATTATTATTATTATTTGGTCCTAAGCAATCTGTCATCATGAAACCTCCTGCAGATTAGCTGCGGACTGAAATTCTTTATGTATATGATCTCCCAGTTACATAGCTTCACTGACGCTGATGCTGATGTGAACCCTCATTCTCTTACCATCAAACAGGCCATCTCAAAGTAGTGAAAACAGGAGGTGGGAATCTAATGGAGAGAACGTGATGTCTTTTCTAGGGTTCAATATGGCCTGCAACTTTTGGGTTGGCCTGTTGTGCAGTGGAGATGATGCACATGGCAGCACCTCGCTACGACATGGACCGTTACGGGATAGTCTTCCGAGCATCACCGCGGCAAACGGAGGTGATGATTGTGGCTGGAACTGTCACGAACAAGATGGCGACTGCTGTACGCAAAGTGTATGATCAGGTAGGTGTACTTCCTCACAAGATTTATGGGACAACGTAAAGTTGATATGTAAGTGGTTCGCCACCCGCAGGGTAAAACCATAACCCTACGAATCCACAAGCCTGGAAGGTTCATAGCGTACTAGCCCCAGAATGGAGTTAAATCTAGCACATGAGAAATAACAAGATAAAACACAAATAACAGAACACAACACCAAATAACTGAGGTGAAAATAAAGCACTTACCTTGGGAAAAGTGTGCAAAGGGCTCAGAGGCCGTAGAGAAGATAAAAAAAAAAAAAAAACAGTGACAGTGTTGAATCAATTCAAAGAAATGAAAACAAACACCCTAGAGGCAACACAGGGTCAACTTTAATTCTAAGATCAGATCTTGATTAAGATAACTCAAAATGAAAGAAAATAAAATAAGTTGCCCTCTAACTAAAATTAAAGATAAGCACTTACTAAGATTCAAAAATTATTTAAAACTTACAAAGTATGAGCGGTCGCCTAGCTTGAAATATGTTTGAAAAAACTTACTATTAATTAGAAATCATTACACGACTCTTCATCTTACCTAAGTACTACTCCAGGGAGTTCATTAAAACTTTTACGTGACATAGTTAACTCATTACCAACCAAGGGGTCAACGCAAGGGCGCTAAATTCATTAACAGACAGTAAGAAATCAGAATGCCCAAAATTACAAACACAGAAGATTAATAGATGGTAAAAAAGAATATTTTAGAACACATAAGGTCAGATCAAATTGAAACTGAATCAAAAATTGACCGTCTCGAGGGCATACATCCAATACCCGCACCAAGGCAATTGCACAACAATCTCATAAACAACACATTGCTAGGGAAACCACAACAAACACATCACGCCCGCTAAAGCAAAATCCTAATGGATCCGGCTCAGTATATATGGGCATAAATAAAACAGAAAAGAATTACAGAGGAAACAAAATTTAAAACTCGACGTGAATAAAAAAAGTTAAATAAGAATCAAATGAGATTAGGAAACCTTGCGTGAACCTCCTTGGTGGTCCACAAGGTAAGTGTTTAGCTTGAGTTTACATATCAGGAGTGGTCATATTATTATTATTAATAATAATAATAATAATAATAATAATAATAATAATAATTACGAATTAAAATTTTGAATAATTGTCAAAACGGTCCATTTTCTTCAGTTCATGGAATCAAATTAGAATTTTGTTAATGAAATGGTCATAAAGCAGTGGGAGACCAGTTATATATACCAAAACAGATGTCAAAGATACATTCAGGGACATGACGTCGTTACAAATTTCACTTCTGTCTCTTTCAACGCCAAGTATCCTTTTTTCCTTCTTCTAAAAACACACCACTAGAAGTTGGTTAGGGTTAGAAATAAATTTTCAACAAATTAAAAGAGGAATGTATACACTTACAGTCACTTTGGTTTACCAGCGAAGCCACATGTTTACGAGGTACTCTACCTTCCACTCGATGAAATAATGTGAGATTCAAAATACTTCACCAATAATAATAATAATAATTCGGCGATAGGAGGACAACTTCATAAGCAGAATGGGTGTAGACATAGTGCTAATGCTGTCGCCCGGCAGGTTTTCGGCGTTCAATATTGGCATTCAAAACTGAAACTGGCCCGTTTGGTCTTCACTACGTCATTGTACAACTTTGTAGGAATATTGTGTACTAAATTTCAACCACATTAGAATTCTACACCGAAATCCATTCCCTTGTAAGTAGTTCAGGAAACTTCTAGTTGTATGTGTGTTGACTTAAGAGAACTCTGGACCGAGCTCAATAGCTGTGGTCAGTGTGGCCAGTATACAGTATTCGGGAGATATGAGTTTGAATCATAGTGTCGGCAGCCCTGAAGATGGTTTTCCGTGGTTTCCCACAACCATCATCATCTCCACAGTTTTGTACCATGTGAATGTATAGCTGGTACAAATCCGGTTATGTTGAAATGCAACCCGCTTGCTTTGTGAACCCTGTTCACTTTTTTTTTCAAGGATGGCTCTATCCAAAATATTTGTGATATATGTACAAAAGGTGCCCATGGTGCAAGCAGTCTCTTTGTATTGACCACTTTTTTGTAAACATCCACTAATTCAAGGAGTACAAAGAGTAAAAGAGGAACACAAACAAAGGTCAGTTTGTTTATTTACACTAAGGCCAAGCGCAAAACATCAAATTACGTTGCATATCATATTCTAATTGAGAGGGTAGAAGAATGAGGGGAAAGTTTAAGGTGGGGAATGCAACGCAGCACGGCTGGTCGCTGCTTGGTCGCCAGAACCATCGCGTGCTGCTAGTATTCAAGGTCAGCTTCACCTCTCCCCACCTCCTCACTAATGCTGTCGCCCGGCAGGTTTTTGGCGTTCAAAGTTGAAAGTAGCTCGTGCAGTTTTCGCTACGTCATTGTACAACTTTGTAGGAATATTGTGTACTAAATTTCAACCTGATTAGAATTTTGGACTGAAATCCGTTCCCTTGTTAGAACACATTAAAGATTATTTATGAGGAATAAGAATAATCTAACATTAAATACATACCCTATTTACACATATGTTGACTTATATATACATGATTTAATCTAACCTATAATAAATGTGAGAAATTGTTTTCAAGTCACACCCACAACCTAACTTGCATCAATATCCCCCCTATAACTTAAAACAACTTTTCACTTCTCGTCGATACTTCCTAGGATGTAAATCGTATCTTAGTTCTGCTCTTCCTCTTGTTCGGTGAGTTCATTTTCTTCCTTATCTCCTTGTCTGGGGTCGTCTGTGTCACACCATCATCCGCCTTTCCTGCAGCTGTAACAGATTCTCTTGGTGCATCTGGTTTACCTTTGACTGATAGGGGCTGTTTCACCGGTTGTAGCTCTGCTGCATGGATCCTGACTAGAGGCTAGTCTTCAGTAAACCGGGCGAGTTGGCCGTGCGTGTAGAGGCGCGCGGCTGTGAGCTTGCATCCGGGAGATAGTAGGTTCGAATCCCACTATCGGCAGCCCTGAAGATGGTTTTCCGTGGTTTCCCATTTTCACACCAGGCAAATGCTGGGGCTGTACCTTAATTAAGGCCACGGCCGCTTCCTTCCAACTCCTAGGCCTTTCCTATCCCATCGTCGCCATAAGACCTATCTGTGTCGGTGCGACGTAAAGCCCCTAGCAAAAAAAAAAAAAAAAGTCTTCAGTAAGTACACCACATGTCCCAGCCATTTGTGAACTTCAATGGACTCAATTCACTTCGGTGTGAGGCCTGCACAGAATCCACCCATATTGTTACAGACTGGTTGATTCCGACACAGTACCTTTTTGGCTGATAGGAAGACCTGGTTTTCTTTGGCATCTAGTGCCTTGGCCTGAGCAAGTGTTTTCTCTACCATGGCTGGTTGGCTGCCATTTGGTGAGGGAGACTGCTCTGTCATCTTGCCCAGAAGTGGGAGATGTTTGAAAGTCCCAGTTACTGATGCGGTGCAGTTGGCATCCAAGAAACAGCTCTGCTGGGGAGTATCCAGTGACACGCTTGATACGTTGTCGTAATCATAATTTATGATTTTCATGTTCATGCCCCAAGAAACCTTAATTGAAATTTTGAAATGATAGTACATTGTCGTAAGGTGAAAAATGGTTGTGTTACGTGAAGGTCCCACAGTTTGTGCTCCGCATCCACATCAGGTCTTTCTTCTGTCATTCTGATGGGTTGGCCTATAGGGATGGTCCAATGCTCCACCTGCTGCCACTTCTTCGACATGAACTGGCTCCTATTATCTGATACATTGTGCCATGAATGGCCATAGTGGCTGAATACCTCATCCTGCAGACCCTAGTGATCTGTCTCGTTGTTGCTTGTGGTATTGGGAAGAAGTCGGTGACTGTGTTCTGGAGTTTGGGCCCATCAGATAAACTGCTCTGTGGTTGTCATCCCCAACGGCTGGAATCTGCCTCCTAGTTGCTCACCTTGGTGCACACACATGGGCATAGTTCATAATATCCTTCCACATGCTAACCCAAAAAGAACTATCGGCAGATGGCTTGGAATGTTCCTTCATCTCAGAGAGGCAATCTTTAGTGCTGTACGGAACTTCTCCAAGATGACTGCTGAGTGTGATCTGGAACCAACTACTACCACAGGCATGTCAGAGATATGTGATCTGTACATTAAAAGGTTTTCTTCAACCCACAAGTTCTTATAACACATCTTGAATTCCTTCGGAATGAGGTCGATATCTGAACAATGCCTACCAACCCAGCAAGCCATGGTCTTACAGGGTTTGTCTTGCTCTTGCCATTTTCTCCATGTTTCCAAATCAGACTCTTTTTTGAATCACAGGTTCATTAATTGCAGTTTCCCATTCATCAGGAACTTCTCTTTCAACAGTAGCACTTCCATCGCTGGGTGCCTCGCTCCTTGGTTAATTAATCCAGGATCAAAGTCCACAATCGACAATGCCCATTGCATCAGTGAAGTTTGGAGCTGGAAACCAAGATAACTACTTCAGTGCTGTATTATTGGTGTAAAATTGAAACTTTCTTTCCTCTGAGTACCTTCCCATAGCTTACACCACACCTCAACAGTGGTGGACAGTTTTCTATTGACGTACTCAATGATGTCTCTTCTGTCATTGCTCCTCCCAAGGAATAACACCACTCTTCTAGCGTCGGTCTGCAGACACATCTTCTGTTGGGGATCTGGAAGAGCTAGACCGAGAGCACTGTCTGTTCATTGCTGGTCTTCAACTTGATCCAGTGTGCTGAAAATCTTATATCCAATCACCTGCCACAGCAATTCCTTAAGGTCAGGCATGGGACAGGCGTCGCTAATTGTTACTTCACGTAACTTATTGAAGTCGACACATTCCCCTTGTTCTTCTTTGGTAGTACAATGCGCGAGGCTCAATGGACCTTGCATCTTCTTTATAACAAAGGTTTTATTCGGTATGGACCTTGCTTAATTGGGGAGTAGTTGGTATGGGTTAAAGTGGTAGTGAGGCTCTCTTCTTCACCAGGCTGTAGATGCCTTAACTGGATTTTCCTCATGTACTGTATTATCACAAGTCGTGAAATTTTCATCCGACCATGCTACTTGCAAAAAAAATCTCATGTGCCACATAATCCAAGATCACATTATATTCTACTAGGAAGTCATGACCTAATATAATGTCTGGCAGCAAATGTTTAATTTAGCGCAATGTCCAGGCATTTAGTCTGTCCTTGAATAGAGTAATTCACATCATCGATTGCTTCTTTCACTCCTCCAAGTAGGTGAGGATTTGTACGAGCTACAGTTACTTGCTTGACTATCTAGTACAGCTGAAAAATGTCTGTTACCATTCCTCATGGTCCCTCTCACTATCCCGTTCTTTCAGGTGTTGTTATACTAACTAGATCCTACAAGGGAGAAAGTAGTCCTTGGATAATATCTTGACAAATAGTCTTTTAACACTATACTTAGAACACCTGCCAAAGAATCAGGATTGAAGCAAATTTTTTTGGAAGATAAATGTATACAATATATAACAAGGTTAGATAAATTATGTACAGTAAATACAGAGAATAAATGGTCAAGATTATTAATAATAAATTTGTAGGCAATGGGGATTGACAGATGAAGTTCAAAACAATATTGAAGGTACTTGATTATTTTTTTCAACATGTTGTTTGAAGAGTGCTTTCCTCTCATTAAAAGAACCTATAGCAGGTCCAGTCAAAATTCTGGACCAACCTTAATTAAATAAATTAAAAGGTGTACAGTGGAGTTATGTTATGCTATATATCCCAAGAATGGGAAAAAGAAGTGTGCAGATTTATACAAGACTCAAAGGAAACAACATAAACCAGTAGTAATTAAAGCAAAGTTCGAAACCAATGTTAATTTTATTGCTGGGGAAGTAAATAAATGGAAAGTAGCATGGCAAGTAATTAATAAGGAGAAAAATAATGAAAAGCAACAAACTGCAAAATGAATTTAATCACTATTTTGTTCAGTCAGTGTATGATGTGTATGAAAACATAAGTGATTTCCCAATGGAATCAATGAACTTGATTGCGCAAATGCGCGAAGTTCCAAAATTTAACTTCAGATGGATGGCTGTATCCATTCGCAAAGTTAAAAGGGTGGCGAAAGAACTTAAAGCTTCGCACAGCCTAGACTTTTGCAAAATCATTTTCTGAAATCAATAATATATCATGCTTTTAATGATAGGAGTGTTCCTGAAAATTCAAAAGTATTCAAGAGTTATCCAAGAATTTAAAAGGAGTGAACATAATGAGCCAAGCAATTACTGGCAAGTTTCAATTGTCTCATTATTGGAAAAATTCTAGACTGTAGAGCAATTAGACTTTTTGAAACTAATAATCTAATAATGTAAGGAACAGTTTGGATTTCATTGGGCAAATCAGTTATTGGAGCAATTGACCCCCTACTTTAGAAAACAAGAGGCTTGCTCAGATCATAGCAAGGCTTTTGACTGTGTATCACATACAAATTACATTACTAAGGTGTTAAAGACAACTGGGTCATACCTAGTATAAGTGGAAGGTATGTCCAACTCTACAGTCGGTTCAGTCTTGTATGCAGGCAATAACAAAGTGTCGAAGTTAGGCATCCAACAAAGAATATCTATATTGAGCAACTGAATGGTTTACAACAAACAAGCTCTTATGAAATTCCAACAAAACTCAAACATTGATATGTAGCTTAAGTACCATACTCATCAAATTATTGAAGATAACCTCACTATTATGTGGTCGAGAAAAATATTTTCTGAGTAGAATTCAATGTAGTAGACAATACAGGCTCTTGTGAAGAACCTAGAAGAAATAATTTGAATGCTAAACCATAAACAATTTGGATCAAACACTGCATGTGGTAGTAGT
Organism: Anabrus simplex; assembly: GCF_040414725.1. Classification (NCBI taxonomy): domain Eukaryota; kingdom Metazoa; phylum Arthropoda; class Insecta; order Orthoptera; family Tettigoniidae; genus Anabrus; species Anabrus simplex. The sequence goes on from NC_090273.1 coordinate 165,405,873, forward strand.
GTAATTAATTTAATTTTGTGTGGCTATTTCTAGTCTGGTGCAGCCCTTGTAAGGCAAACCCTCCAATGAGGGTGGGCGGCGTGTTATTGTGGTGGAGGATAGTGTTATGTGTGGTGTGTGAGTTGCAGGGATGTTGGGGATAGCACAAACACCCAGGCCCCGAGCCATTAGAATTAACCAATGAAGGTTAAAATCCCCAACCCAGCCGGGAATCGAACCCAGGACCCTCTGAACCGAAGGCTAGTATGCTGACCGTTCAGCCAACGAGTTGGACAGTGGTGTAATGATCACTGAAGAATTTAGGTTCTCCGTTAACCATAACCGCAATCCTCAAACAGATTAATGAAATGCCATGTGGCCTCCGGAGAGGCCTGGTGCACGCCCGTCGGGATGATGATGAAGCCGGCACACGTGGGGAATTAACCGATCATGCTTAATATTCCCGACCCTGCCAGGAATCAAACTCGGGACCCCTGTGACCAAAGTCTAGCATGCTAACCACTTAGCCATAGAGCCAGAAGTACATTTAATGAATGAAGTACATCAGCACATGGCTAGGTTTATAGCCTATTGTTAATGTTACATGAAATAAACTTCATCGTAAAGCCTATTTCGTTGTAAGTAACTACTTGTGCAATTCATAATCATACACTCAACCTTTCCAGTACAACACAAATTGCCTCTCTTTATTAACACAACATTAAAATTCGATACATGTTTCATCCTTTATCAGGATATCTTCAGTCAAAAAATAAATGTACAGGCCTCAAAACTGTAACAAGGATATTGAACATATTAAGTATAAAAATTCAATGACGATTGCATCCAGCTAAAATGCAACATATGAAATTTCATGTCTTAACAATACTAAAATATCAGTTTAATTTAAAGTAGCACATATGAAAATCTTATGTGAGCCTTCTGTGTGATGCATTCATTGTTGACTGCTGTATAATTGTCTGTAATTTGCATAAAATGTTGCAAGCCTTGGTTGCTTTGTAAACAAATTTAAAGGAGGTGGAATATTTTATTTGAACTGTGTAAGTTACTTTGAGGGTTCCACAGTAATAAAGTTGGTCTAAAAATAATCTATAAGTGAAAAATAAAATAAATTGGCTAACTCATCTTAAGTAATGTAATAGCACATCCGGCTACTCACATCCTGTCCCGTCGGAATAGGCCTGGCTCACCTTGAGTTCCAGTGCTAACTAAGTGCTGTATTGGGAAGTCGTTCAGGAGGCAATTTACCTTGGCGAGAAACTGCAGAGTGCCTGACCCAGCGAGGGGGAGTTGAGGCACCCATCCACAAACTACCTATGGATGAGGCTGAGGAGTTAAGACAGAAATGTGTGAGACTCGTAAGGTCTGCTGTTGTACCCGTGCCCAATTTAACAAGAGGCGAGAGGAGAGCTCTGAAAGAACCTAGAGATGATTCTGAACTGACCATTCTCTCAGCTGATAAGGGTAATGCGACGGTGGTTATGGACACTGACAAGTATAAGAATAAGATCTCGGCTACATTGTCAGAACCTGTTTACAGACAGAGCTCACATGACCCTACCACTATTGTGTCCAGCACCACCGTGAAGCTCGTAAGGTAATCTTCAATTCCAAAAAAAGAGCCTAAACATCTGTCCCTGGGGGGTGCACTGCCACCTAGATTATATATGGACTTCCTAAGATCCATAAAGATGTCCCCCTCAGACCTATTGTTAGTGCGATAGGTTCTCCTATGTATGCTCTGGCAAAATACCTAAACAAATTCCTTCACCACCGAGCTCGATAGCCGCAATCGCTTAAGTGCGGTCAGTATCCAGTAATCGGGAGATAGTGGGTTCGAGCCCCACTGTCAGCGGCCCTGAAGATGGTTTTCCGTGGTTTCCCATTTTCACACCAGGCAAATGCCGGGGCTGTACCTTAATTGAGGCCACGGCCGCTTCCTTCCAATTCCTAGGCCTTTCCTCTCCCATCGTCGCCGTAAGACATATCTGTGTCAGTGCGACAAATCAAAATAGCAACAACAATTGCTTCACCACACATAGAACATACTGAATCATACGTTAGGGACTCGCAGTATTTCATCAACAAGTTGTCAACCATAACCCTTCAACCTAATGCACTTTTGGTGAGTTTCGATGTGGAGTCCTTGTTCACTAAAGAGCTGATTGACTCGGTCATGTCTTTCATTGAACATCTGTTTGGGAATATAGAGAAGGAAGTAGAGAAGATGGATGAAGACTATACAGATGTGATAAAACATTCTGGAACTGTACGAGAAATGGGCAAGGAATGGTTTCCTTACGATTGGAGGGCAGAATTCAACGATATCATGAAAACTTCTTCAGCATCGTCTTTCCGATTATCGAAGTGCAAAAGAATATTCGTCGTGCAAGAAAGAAAATCTATTCTTGTCAGAGCGGAAAGCAGCTATCAAGGCCATCTCGAGGTAGCGCAAAATGTTTTAAAGAAAGGAAAGACGTTCATGTGCGTGTCGCCAAAGAGATCCTGAATTGGAATTTCTGTTTCAGCAGAAAAATTGAAGACATGAAGATGCTACTGAAAAAACACTTTGGGGATTCAGGGAGGGATGTCCTTGATTTGTCATGTTGCAAAGATGTGGCGGATGGAGAGATAGGAAATTTACAAGATGAACTCCCAGATGCTGCTTGCAAACCATGTGATTCAGAGGCAGATCCTGATATTGGTACACAGTTTGTTTAAAGTGATCCATAGTGCATAACACAGTTGGACTAAAACAGTTTGCAAACAGTATCCAAAAGTTGTGAAGTGCTGTTCATTGTGCAGCTATCACTGTCGTCTGTTTATATAGCAGTAAATTTGAAATAATATAAAACCAAACCTGTATTTAAATATTATATTTTAAACGATTTGTATGAACTCCGTAGCAAATTCTGTCAAATGTAAATTTCTATCAAATCTCTTGAAACATACTGTAAATACAGAATGAAAGTAATATAAATAATAAAAAAAGAGAAAACAATTCTAACAGTAATGGTTACTCCGCTATACATTTCTCTCATTTTTCTCCAAATTATAAATTATACATTTGGCACTGGAGCTCCTCAACTATAGGCTGTTGCATACGGTTTCAATACATAAAAGAGAAGAAAGTCAACTGCAGGGTTGTGAAAGGAAGTTCCTTAGATCAGCTATACAGAAAACAGAATTAGAAATGATCAGATACAAAGAGACCTACAAATCAGGTTGAAGTGGCTACGACACGTTAAGCTGATGCAGCTGACTCGAATTTCAAAGCAGTATTTTGAGAAGATCGTTCTGGGATGAAGACCAATTGGACAACCTAGAAAAAATTGGTTAGACCGGATTAGAGAAGACCTAGAGAAGAGAGGAGAAACATGTGGTGCTCTAGAGAGAGAAGAAGCATATCAAGACCTGAAACCGAGGTTTCATATTAGTCTCCATGGGCTGTTATCAATAATACTACTTCTTTACTGTATTCTCCCTAATATCTCGTATGCTTCGCCAAGTTATGTTTTATTCTTCAATCTTATGTAAGCTCTGGTTGGTACTGGTAGTAGGTCTAACTCCTTCTTACTTTGGCCAATCAACGCCTGAGACGGCTATCTTGGAAACCTCGACCCCGGAGAGGAAGCGAAGCGAAGTGTTGCACTCGCTGGTGTTCCAACATGGAGAACAGGCGCTTGTGTGTTTATCGTCGCGCCAAGGACTGGAGTAGCGGCATTGATTATGGATAGTATCCCTAAATAGGAGGGTTGTGCTCCAAAACCCTCAAGAGTTTTCCTTTTTCATCCTCGTTATGTGGGATTTGTTGCCTTTCTTGAAATTTGTGATCTTCGTCCGGTAAGCCAACATGGCTAGACCATGTTTGAACTTCTCTACTACTACAACCAAACCGTAAGTTAAATTGCTATATTCGTCATCGGGAATGAACTACCGGTACTTCAAGAATCTCTTCAAGGAAACCCTTTCTGTCATAAAATGTATGGTGTGCGTCAGAAATTTATAATCGGCATTCTTGTGCAAAATTTATCTACATACCGTACTACTAAAGATCGGGTTGAAAAGATTGTATTAGTTTGGCTTTATTTAACCACGAAGTGTTTAACGATCACCTTAAGAAATTTTATACGTTTTGGGGGCAAAGTTGTAAAAGAACCCCCCCCCCCCTGTGGGTGGGGGCAGTAGAATAACACCCACGGTATCCCCTGCCTGTCGTAAGAGGCGACTAAAATGGGCCCCAGGGGCTCTGAACTTTGGAGCGTGGGTTGGCGACCACGGGGCCCTTAGCTGAGTCCTGGCATTGCTTCCACTTACTTGTGCCAGGCTCCTCACTTTCATCTATCCTATCCGACCTCCCTTGGTCAACTCTTGTTCTTTTCTGACCCCGACGCTATTAGGTTTCCGAGGGCTAGGGAGTCTTTCATTTTCACGCCCTTCGTGGCCCTTGTCTTTCTTTGTCCGATACCTTCTTTTTTCGAAGTGTCGGTTCCCTTCCATTTTTCCCTCTGATTAGTGTTATATAGAGGATGGTTGCCAAGTTGTACTTCCTCTTAAAACAATAATCACCACCACCACCTGTAAAAGAAAAGAAGGAAATTTTATAATAATAATAATAATAATAATAATAATAATAATAATAATAATAATAATAATAGCAATAATAAATTATTATTATTAAGGCCAGCTCGTGGCTGTTCTTCTCTGTTTCAAATTGAATCTTGGCTGGGCTAATACATGGGAGTTCCAGTAAGGATTATCATGGTTGGATGCTGTTTGGTGCTAATTTGTTTCTTGTTCCTTTAATTTAATTAAGTTTAATTTCTCATTTTGTTGTTACATGTGTTTGGGTTATGGCCTGTTGCTTATTTTCCTCCATTTTTCCTACCATTGTTGGTCCTCTACCGGAATTGGTTCTCACGCTAATAATAATTAATTATGGTTGCCTTGGTGATAATGATTGTTTTTAATTAATGATTATGATTTTAATGGTGGATAGCCCAGTCGTAATATCATTCTGTGGTATTTATGTAACCCGTGATGGGTGTGATTGATCACCTGTGGCCCACATTTACGCTCATTCTCTTTCATTTCCCTGTTTTGTGTTTTGGTTGTTTTTTTTTCTTCCTTTTTGGTATCTTACTAAAAAGGGTTCTGATATCCTGTACTGGACCTCCCAGTGTATCTTGTTTCCCCATCAGTAATGTAATTTGAGAAAGAGAGAAAACATCTCTGAAAGTGTGCTGAAGATGCTGGGAACAATTGTAAATTCAATTCCTACCAAGAGAGACTTACCAATTTTAAAAGAATAATTTCCTCTGTTAAGAAAAGAAAGGTTTGAGATTAGATGGTAATTTATTTCTTTCAATTCATTTCTTGCCGGCCGGCGGTTTTAATTTAGTTTAATTTAGTTCCAACTTGAGTTTAATTGGGGTTTTACTGTGGATATAATTTGGTTTTAACTTGATGTTATTTTGATTTTAACTTGAATTTTATTGGGTTTTAACTTGGTTTAATCTTAAATCAATTAACCTGTATTTTTATCCTATTATGCATATCTTAAGAGGTTGATCTGTAATTTCTTATTCTCTTTTAATTTCCCCTTTGGGATTATGAATTTAATTTTTCTTGCTTTGAAAGAAAGATTTGTCTTGTTTCTGTTCACAACTATTTGACACGCTGACAGGCTGGTTCCTTGATACACTGGGTTTTGTTGTTGTTTCCTACCACGTGGAGGTAATTTTTAATTGGTTTCTATGTTTATCTTTGTTTCTGGGTGTGTAGTGGTGTGTAACGCTTCCTGATTTGTTTCACTTGCATGGGGCCATTAGCTATGGGTGGTGCAGTGGTACTGATGGTTAGCTGGGTTTGTTTGGGTTGCCTAGCTAACCGGGGCAGACCGTAGGAAATAGAGGCACATCATTCAAAAACATCCTGCTTGGCTTGCTAGAAGGAATTTATAAGGATTCACCAACTGACATGAGAACCTATAATTCTAAATCCCTCTTTATAACAATAACTCCCTCTACAGCAATATTTTGGTAGTGTCCATGTCGATGTTGGCTATTGGCTCTATGTGGTGTTTTACCATCACAGATGCGCTGGTCGCTCATGAGCATCCTGCTCCACACTTCTCCATTACTATCATATAACATGTGACTGTTTCAGATGCCTGAGCCCCGCTGGGTGGTGTCCATGGGGAGCTGTGCCAATGGAGGAGGATACTATCACTATTCATACTCAGTAGTTCGTGGCTGTGATAGACTCATCCCTGTAGACATCTACGTACCAGGTACCTAAATCTTCTTAACTTATCGACACTTTGTTGGTTGAAAAGAAATTCTTGGAATTGGTGCGCTGCATGATGTTATTTGCAGTTGATACAGATAAATCTTACAAACTAACCTACTTGAAATATATACAACATGTCATCATCAATATCTTGAACCAGCTCCAGTTTCCTGGGTATGGTGAATGAGCACTCTCCATGTAGGTATCTTCTTCCATAACCAGAGCTCACCCAGCTAGATTGAGCCATTTCTTCCTTGGGTTCCTTCTCAAACCACACTCTACCTGTTCTTTGTGGGTCCATTCTTTTGAGATAACCAAACCATCTCAGTGTGGCTTCGACACAGATCTCACTAAGAGGCTATTTCACTTGGACAAGATGGGATATATTGTCATTTCTTATTTTGTCCCTCCTTATTTTCTGAATCATATTTCTTAAGAACTTAATGTCCACGACTTGTAGTTTGCTGATATTTCTGTTGGTTTGTGTGCAAGTATGTGGTAACTGGCACAAAGAAGTTTCTGTACTAATTTTGATATTGATGGAACATGTTGTCCCGAAGAAGTTTTCTCACAAGATGATAAAACTGTGCTCCATTCTGTACTGTGCTAGTGATTTCTGATTATGGTCGGCTATCTCTTGTCACTACACTGCCAAGTTAACGGAACTGATGTACTTGTTCCAACTTTGATCCATCTAGAGTGGTGTTAGTATGCATGTTCTGTCGACTAACAGGGAACACTGCCATTTTGGACTTGCTTATCTTAAGGCCAAATTGCTTAAAAATAGAATTCCAGTCATTCAGCTTCTGTTGTACTTCAGCCTCACTAACACCCCATATCTTCACATCATCTTCAAAGGTAAGAGCTTTAAACTCTTTTCATTATTTCATCCATTACAGTGATGAATACAAGTGGTAACAGTTGTACACCCTGCCTAGTCTCAAACCACTCTGTCCCTATTTGGACACACCTCTGGCAATGGTCATACAGTATTTTGACTTTATTAATTAAAGCACATGGTATATATGGATCTATTCTCAAGGCATTCCCAGATCTTTTGTCTCCGTGCACTATCGTAAGCCTTCTCAATATCTAGGAAAATGAAGATGACATCTTTTCCCTTCTCCCAGTGCCTCTCCATGATCATCCTTACAGAAAATGTTAGTTTCCTTGTAAAACCATACCGCTCCTCTTTGAGCTGTACACAATAAAAAAAACAGTGGCCAATAAGCAAGGATTCTGGTTCATTATAACTGAATGTCAAGATTCTTATTCCACCACACAGCTTCTGGACTTACTGCAAGAAAGTCATCTGGATTAGCTACGTTCATTGAGAGTGTGATAGTCTGACGTGGGAGTAGGTAGCACAATTCTGTTCAGGGCAGTCCATGATAGAACTATAATGTGTCTCGCTCAGCCTGACTCGTTCAAAGCTTCCTGCTTGAGTCCTCAAGACACTGAACAAATGGGTCTGCTGTCTTGGGCAGACTGAGTAGCTCGGAAACTTCACTGCAGGGTAAAAAAAAAAAAAAAAAAAAAAAACACACACACACACACACACACACACACACACACACACACACACACACACACACACACACACACACACACACACACACACACACACACACACACACACACACACACACACACACACACACACACACACACACACACACACACACACACACACACACACACACACACACACACACACACACACACACACACACACACACACACACACACACACACACACACACACACACACACACACACACACACACACACACACACACACACACACACACACACACACACACACACACACACACACACACACACACACACACACACACACACACACACACACACACACACACACACACACACACACACACACACACACACACACACACACACACACACACACACACACACACACACACACACACACACACACACACACACACACACACACACACACACACACACACACACACACACACACACACACACACACACACACACACACACACACACACACACACACACACACACACACACACACACACACACACACACACACACACACAGCTCACTGTTCACTCTAACAGCAGGCTCAGTAGTCCAAGTGGAGATGTAATCCCTCAGTGCACAGCTGAAGCGCATGTCCTGCATGGGAGCCGGAACCCATTTGCAAGTTTTACACCTAACAATATGTTATGTAAGTGCTTCCATTCCATGTCAGCAGAGGTGGACGTCAGTGGTGTTCAATTATAATGAACTGAAAGTTTAGGATATTTAATTGAAATTGTGATTAGTTATTTGATTACTCATTAAAGAAAAAAATACAAACATGTATTTTACAAGATGTATGTAACATTAAGGTCAGAGTGTCAGCTGTATGTGGAGTTGCAGTGGAAGATTGCTCTTTTTCAGGCCTGTTAAAAAAACAGAAACTTCAAAAATACCATGCAAATACATTCTTACCAGTTTCCAGTAAGTGGTACTGTATAATGGTATCCTTCCTAAGTAACTGGCACAGTCAGTTATCGCTCAGTGTGTTGAGTATGTGTAGTGACTGTCAAAGTAGTGGATCAACATTCACTCCCCTTTGAAGTGGGGAAAACATTTCCAAAGATGTACCAATTGATAAAGGCAATTTGCCAAGACTAAAGAAAGGACAGCAGGTCAGTGTTGATGGTCTTGTGCACCATCATCTTCCTAACAGTGAACCATTGACATTATCTGAGACTCTTGGAGCCTCTACCATGGCATGTGTTTTCCCATCCACCCCACTCAACTGACTAACCCCTGGTGATGACGTTTGCACCATCGTATTAAGCCTGCTTCCATAAGTGGAAACGGCGTTGTATTAATAGAAGAGGGGAGTACTTTGAACCTCTTTTAACTGCTCTCAATGTCTGTACATTACTCCAATTGTCATTTAACACTGTCAGTAGAGTGCAGTTCAATTTTATATTAACTACCTTGTGACACCTGGATTGTTAGTAATACACTTTGTTAGTGCATGAAACATAATTTTAGTGATCCATATTTCTTGTCTACACATAATGGACCTTTCCCAGACTAAAATCATCAAGTGTACAAAATGAATCATTGGAACCATCATCATCCTTTAACCATCTCCAGTGACCCGGGTGCGGTACAAGAGCTTTGGCACCATTCCAGTCCTCTTCCTTCCAGGTCCTGCTTTACTTGACTGATCCACCATTTCCTTGGTCTGCCTCTAGGTTTTTTGCCTTCCATTTCCTTTGTAGCCATTTTCTTGCTGTTCTCATCACATGGCCATACCATTTGAGTCTTGATGTTCTTAGGAACTGCTTTACTTGGGTATTATGATGGATCTCTTCTTGTTTTCTGTAGCATTGACCTCAGGAATTTCACTTCTGCAGCTTTAAGTTTGCTACTATCTCTCCTGTTGATCGTAAGGTTTCAAAGGCATATGTATTGGCATGAAATATGCCCGGTAAAGGGTTCTCTTTGTACTTAAACGAGTTTGGTTATCCCATAGAAGAGACCTAACTTGGTGATAAAATTGTGCTCCTTTATGGACTCTGTTAGCAGAGGACTTTGCATCACTAGTTACAGTTCTACTAAGATATTGAAACTGGTTAACGTTTTCTAATTTCTCGCCACCCAGTTGGATGTTAACCTGTAGGGCATCACTACTGTTTTTGTATGGCTGATTTTTAGGCCAAACTGCTTAAACTGCTGCTTTGAAGCATTTGATTTCTGTTGAACTTCTTCTACTGTTCCTCCCCAAATCACCACATCATCTACGAAGATCAGATCAGAATCAATAATTGTTTACAGTATCGAAGGCCTTTATGTAATCTGTAAAGCACTTGTATAGCTCCTTCTGGTATTCCTTTGTTGTTTCCACCATCACTAATGATGTCTCTGGTTCCCCTGCCTCTTGTAAAAGCACTTTGAATTCTTGTTTTAGATGTGACTGATTTTGTGCATGAAGAGTTCATGTCTCTGGCACTCGACCAACTCAGTGGTATAACCCCCGAGGTTGTCATTGTAGGAGACACAGGCTTTATGGGTTGAACAAACCTTTTGCTCCGGATGGCAAGCCTGAATGGTAGAGAACGCTTCATGTTGTAGTGAAGATACCTCCTCCATTGGGAGGCGTGAACACCTGTAACACACTCTGGGCTCTCCGTCTTCCTGCACTAGGGGTAATCAGTTTGATCTTTGTGTGCCCAACACAATTTCAGCAGCGCACATGCCACATTCTCCCACCTTGTGCAGCCGTGTGCTCTTATAGTGAAAACTACACAATGACCTTTGTAACAGTGACTATTTTCCCATTTTCCTCTCTTTGTTGAATCAAAAGCAGAATGAATTTCCAAAATGTTGGCTACATCATTGGGCAAATTAGCCAGAGTTTACAAAATGCATAGTAATGGCCGGTGAGCTCCTGGGACGTGTTGTTTGTTCCATTACAACTGGAATTGTGGCTGCTCCTGGTGGACCAAGGAGATTGCAGCAGCCATACAGGCTCTAATCCTACGTTGGCATTAAGCGTCTGCCTGCGCACTGAATGACTGAGGGTCATCTGATATTATTGATGTAGTGCAGGTTATGGTGTCCCACTTGTGCGTCACAGGCTGCACTGTATATTGAGATGGAATTGCAATAACACTGAGAGCTTTGCAGCAATCAAACCCTTGAAAATGGCAAGCACAGTTTTCTCATTTGCTCCTGGACCCAGAAAATATAGACATTGTTTATAAGCCTCGGCTGCTATATGATACAAAATGTGCGACACGTAGCAACCGTGCAGGCCATGACTGGAGAATGCTTTTGCTGGCAGGACCTAGTGTTTACAGTGCACTATGTCTCCTGGTTGATCTGTCTCTGTCTTATCCTTGGCTTTCACAATATGAAAGTCACTGAGGTATGAGCGATGCTAGTAATGCCATTCCTTCTGCAGCCAGTCCCTGCTATGAATGGTGTAAAAATGTTGCTCATAGAGTCCGTTGGGCTTGGCAGACTGATATGTAATAGCAACTTGTGGCTCAGTGAGGAAAGCAACGGGAAATCACCTCGCTCCTCATTTCCCTAGTATGCCTCTTCAGTGATGCCTAGGCCATGTATGATAGCTGATGGTGCATCTGTTGAGGATCCAACCAGCCTTAGGGCTGAAGACTGAACATACATGACTGGAGACATATAAAAGGCCTCTTCTCATCATTCTCTAAGAGAACTGATTACTTCATTCACGGTAGTTTCGTAAGCCCTGAGCCCTCCTTTTGTCAACTCCAAATTCTCTCAAAAACAATTTATAAATTAAATTTGAGTTTCATTATTGAAAGACATCTGTATGAAGATATGTTTTTCCCAAAGGAAAATTACACCATGTGTCTTCCACGATGGCACGTACTTTGTGGACAATACCTTCAATACCCGGATACAGTTAAGATTCCTTCAGTCACTGCAGATCACATTGCATCACATTTCACAGATATGCCCAGTTCTGGGAGATAGGACTAGAGTGCGAGGCAGAAGCTCACCGCCTCTAGTGCTTTGTTTTCCTACAACGTCCCTTTTACGGAGTGCATGCATGCTGTGCAGGGACATCGCTCCTCGGCTTGACCCTCAATATGGACTGAGAGAGAGTTTCCATCTCAGTGCCCAACTCAGGTAAACTACGCCAATATGCATCTGTGAGATACCTGAAAGGATGTTGAACTGACAACTTGTGTGGGCCTTGGAAGTGAGTGGCCTTCTGACTAACTACCAGTGTGACCTTTGCTCTGATCAGTCTTCCAATGATCATCTGGTTAGACTGGAGAGCGCTATTCAGGAGGCATTTCTTCGGAAGAAGCACTTAGTCGCTGTGTTTTTGACCTGGAAAAGGCTTACGACACTCATGGCAGTATGGGATTATATCCACCCTATACTATTGAGGATTTTGTAGAAATTTGCCAACATTTATTGAGAATTTCATGTCTCTCTGGCTCTTTCGAGTCCGAGAAGGGAAACCTCATTTTCAGGATTATGTTCAAGAAAATGGAGTATGGCAGAGATCTGCATGTACTTAGTATCACACTGTTCAAATTGTTGTATTTCTATCCGTTCCAGTGCTGACCATTTAAAATAGTACATGCTTGGTCCACCTTGTCAATACACTTTTATGTTTCCCTTCATCAGTGGAAAAGAACAAAACCAATTTAACACTTTCTTTTGTTTAGCCCTAAATTTAAAGAACTGTTATATCATAATTCACCATATCAATGAATAAACAACAAACATTAGCGATATATTGTGAAAAGAAATGAAATTTGCTCACTTCAAATATTGATATAGGAATTAGAAAGATGTTTTTGAAGACTTTCGTGTGGAGCGTGGCTTTGTATGGAAGTGAAGCATGGACGATAACTAACTCAGAAAGAAATAGAATAGAAGCTTTTAAAATGTGGTGTTACAGAAGAATGCTGAAGGTGAGATCGAATCACAAATGAAGAGATACTGAATCGAATTGGCGAGAGGAGATCGATTTGGCTAAATTTGACGAGAAGAAGATATAGAATGATACGACACATCTTAAGACACCCAGGACTTGTTCAGTTGGTTTCTGAAGGAAGTGTAGGTGGTAAGAACAGTAGGGGTAGACCAAGGTATGAATATGACAAGCAGATTAGAGAAGATGTAGGATGCAGTAGTTACGTAGAAATGAAAACAATTGAATTAAAATCTAGCAGGTTCCACCTTTTCAATACAAAATACAATGTTGTTGGATGGTATTTACAACATTATTTTATTACAGAACATGTTTCGGTGTTTCATTTTGACACCATCATCAGCTGTATAGTAAGGGGAAAAAACTTGGCGATATAAACAATGAACAACAACATATTGCTGAACTTGACTCCTTAAAAACTAACATATGCTAGGTTTGAAAACTCTAATTTACAGCAAGAAAAATCTTGTGATGTCGTAAATATAAAAATCTCATCTGGGTGATGAGTTATCTTCAAATTCCGTAATGGTCATAATTCTGTACACTCGTAACGTCGATCCTAAAATTGAGGACTTAAAGTTGAAGTTAATGTTAAAACGTTCATTTCCTATATACTGTACCTTGTTAGCCATTTGTAGATCAAAACTCGTTGTCTTCTTAGCTTTGTTAATGTGTAGAACTGTAGTTTTTGTGCTGTAGGCCTATATATAATGGTTGGAACTAAAGTTGTTAGGCGGGCATAGCCTCTCAGTTCAATGCAACCCTGTAATGATGAAAGCCCAATGTTAATAGAAAAGCGAGAAAACTGAGAAAGAAATTAATTGAATCAAACTGTTGATGAGCTCGACTCACCTCTACGGCTGTGTACATCGCGTGACGACTGCAGCACTACGAGTGTGTCCGCTCGTATCGTGTGCTATGTGATGAAGCGCTAAGGAGGGGAAAGTAGGGGCGGTACGGGGGATGTTTCTAGAACGTTGATAATGTAGGAGAGGGTCCGGGAAGCGTTGTGGACGAAGACAGTAATACGAAAAACTGTTATGTAGAGTTCGAAAGACGTTCGAATTTTCTGGAATTCTTAGCTTGTTAAGTAATAGAATCAAGCAATCATATAATACTTTGGGTTTTTCCTAGATTTCATTCAGATTAAGGTTACCATTATAATACTGGTCTAGATGTATTAGACACGCTTCTGTAATGTCAAGTCTCGGTCCCTTAGCTAGTGTTTCCATGATCTCAAGGTCTGTGAATTTATGTTTGTATTCGTGGATATGTTGGCCTACGGCTGAAAATCTATGATATTTTACAGCGTTAAGGTGTTCTTGATACCTGACATTAAAGCTACATCCAGTTTGCCCTATATATCCGCTTCCACAGTCTCTGCATCCGAACCTATATACACCTGGTTTAGAATATGGATCGACTTTATCAACGGCTGAAGCATTATGTAAAGCTACTGTACTTTTGTTATCTGTCTTGAACGCAATCCTAATATTAGGTTTCTTGAAAATATTTGTGATTCTATAAACTTCTCTATTGAACGTGAAGGCCGCGATTTCTTTTGCTTCTGGTTTATCTTTAGTCAAGTTCGTGTGAGGGCGATATTTAAATTTACTTATTATTTGTTTTATTAAATTCCCTTTGAAACCGTTGGCTTTAGCCATAGATCGAATGATATTCAGTTCCTTGTCCAAGTCTCGCTTGGACATTGGTATGCTAAATGCACGATTCACCAAGCTGTTATAGGTTGCGCATTTGTGAGCTAAGTGGTGTATCGAATCATGTCGTATTGTAACTGAAGTTTGTGTGGGTTTTCTGTAAATGCTAAAAGAAAATGAAGAGGCGTGCCTATTGATCTTTAGGTCCAGATAATTAATGGATTTTTCTATTGCAGATTCCAAAGTACATTTTATATCAGTATCTATTGTATTAAGATTATTAAGAGTAGTAGAGGCCTTGGTTATGCGTTCGTCTAGAATAACAAAGGCATTGTCTACGTACCTAGACTAAAATAGAACATTCTTAAATTTGTAGTTATTAATTATTTGTGTATCTTCTAAACAGTCTAAATAAATGTCTGCCAAAATTCCCGAGGCTGGAGACCCCATTGCAAGGCCATTCTGTTTATAAATGATCTGGTCAAAAGTGAAATAGTTGTTATTGACCAGCAATTTTAAAATCGCCATAAAGTCATCAGTTTCAAAAATGCTTAGGTGACTGTATTTCTTCAAATTATTGGCAATGATGGGAAGCAATTTATTAGTTTTAATGTTTGGAAACATGTTTACTATATCAAAACAATGTATTGTGTGGTGATCCTGTAATCGAAATTTACTTAATTCTTTAGTCACTTCTATGGAATTCTTTATGGATTTATTTGCAGTGAATCTATAATGTTGTTTTAGGAATTTTTGGATATACTGCTGACATGGACATGTCATTATGTTCTTTCTCCTCCTCTCAACGTATTCGACGTGGCCTGAATGGCGTAGAAAATGTGTCAAATAAACTCTGCCCTTGCGGTATCTTTTTCAACTCTGTTTCTTGGTACTTCAAGTTTCACTTTTCCACTACTACTCTGTGTTGGCACTCTTGAGCAAGGAACTTAACTAATGAAGGCACCTTGTACGCGCTGATATCTATTCAGAAACCTTGTACTACGATGCTCCGCCCACTAGCCAATGGGAGCTCCCTAGCTCGGCGAGCTGATTGTTGTTTAGAGAGAGCGGCCATTCTTCTGTGGTGAGTTGGAGAAGATGCATCCCGTGTGTACTTGGTGTCTAGTGCTTGAGCACTTTCCAAACTACGAGATGGAGAACGGCTGAATATTACACGTGAGAGGGCTCTCTTGCTAGTCCTCAACTTCAATTGGTATTTTATTCATCATGAGAACGTCCACAGACTGTATGTATTCATAATTTAAATCTATTTGTCTGCTCTTGAAAACTGTACAAAATGGCGAAGTGGCGTCGTTTGGAGCTACTGTTCTACTTTCGATATTTGTGAACCAAAGGAAAACTTTCGGTTCGTGTGATTATGTCTAAAACCTTATTACGTTGAAAGGGGTCACTCTCGGGTATATTTTAATGATCTCTTTTCAAAAAAAAAAAAAAACTTGAATAAGAAATTATTGAAGTACACGTTATTTTATCACGTGCTATAATTGTCATTGAAACCTTGTAATGTTGTTCTGAAGGTTGGGTAAATTACAATCTGAACTATTTAATTGGGAATAGCAATATGAAAGTGTATAAATTCTTACGTTGTTGTTAAGCTCACCAGAATCGGGTCAGGTTTTGAACTACTTAGCTCTAACCAAGGGGCGGTATTTTTTTGGGGAGTTTATTTTATTCTTTCTTTTCCTTCTTGGTCCTTTCGACCTAAATGTGTTTTTTATTTTTCCTTGTTTCTGCCTTCTATTTCGGTGGGTATCTTGATTTTGCGTTGTTTCGGCGTGGGCCTGTTTCCATGGCAACGGATGTTGTGTGATGATTGTTGAAAATAATAATATTCGTTGGTGGATGATTTTGATTCCCAGTTTCCCCTTTGGGGCTTGATATCTGGTGTTTCCTTTCTATTTTATTGATGTTTTGTCCTTACCCTTTTCTTGTACCTCTGTAATGAATTATCCTAATTCATTTGGTATTTTCAACCTCTCCCAGCATGTTGTGTTAATTGTGAATTTACTTACTGGTCTTCCTGTGAGGCCTGCCCTTGGATAGAACTAAGTGGTTCATGTGGTTATTGGCGTTTCTAAAAGAAGATTGTTTATTTTAAACTGATACTATTTTCATTAGCTCATTACTTCTAGTATAACGGGGCCCCTAATAACCTTAGTATATGATTAGTTTATTTTTCTTGCTAATAATTCGATTTCATCTTAATTGTTACTTTTTCTGTTTTACTACGTGGGCGTTTTCTAATTACTATTTGCCATTCATTCATTTATCTAATAAATACTAATTCCCTTAGAATGTGTTGTTCTTTCTTTAATTAATTGATACCAGGTATGAACTTCTTTATACGGGTTCTAGGTAACATTTCTTCGCCTTTTTGGTAAGTTTCCTGTTCTTGCATTGTTATTTGGGTTGATTTGGTGACTCTGGTTACGCTTCCTGTTTGTACTTTTCAACTAGCTTATTTGTGTACCAGCTAGTTGAACCCTTTTACTGCCCTTATCGTAGTGTTCTGGGTTTGGCTATGTACGGGTCACTGCGCCAGTTTGTAAAGGGGCCTAGGTCTGTAATTGATGATTGGCCTAATGGGGACACCGGCCTTGTGGATTTTTGGCAGCTCTTTAGCGGTTGGAAGGCCGGGGTTCATGCTAATTAATTTCCGCTTCTCGAATTCGTTAAAGAGGAAAGAAGATATCTTCAATGTTTTGTTTCAATTGCCTCTGCAATGACTGAGTTGGGTCTTTCTTAACAACAGAAAACGAGTCGTCGTTAAAAAGTTTTTTGTTTTTTGGATGTAATCTGCTTTATGCATAATAACGGTTACGTTGCCTTTATCAGCTTTAGTTACAATAAGCTCTTCGTTTTTTATTTTCTTTTTAAGTTCTAGTATTTTTCTGTCCTTGAAAGAATCTTTAGGAACAATAAAATTATTATTATTATTATTATTATTATTATTATTACTAACCATTTTGTTGAGCTGTTTCTTTACTTCTATTCTGGCTTCATCCTGCAAGTCGTGTGGCAATTTTCCGAGCGCGATTTCTGTTTCTACGATGAGATTTTTAGTTACTTTAGCTTGATTGAAGGTCAGACAATTATGTTTAGGACCGTTCTCAAGAATAATTATTTCCTCTTTGCTCAAGTTGACATTGGAAAGGTTAATGACAGGAACATGAAACTGTTTCAGTGGATCTCCTTTAGGTGTTGAATTGGTTCTTTGAATCGGGGATGAAGATTGGGTTCCGCCTTTTCCTGCCTCCTTCCTTAGCATTTCTAGTTTTTTCTCCAATGTTAGTTGTTTACTTGCAAGCACGTTAGATAATTTAAATTGAACTTTATTTTGAAACAGGTTCCATTGTGAATTGGAGAGAAAGACTGTGGCTTTAAGGTGAGCCTCATATAATTGCTGATTCAGAAAGGATTTCTTTCTATGGAGAAATTTTAATTCGTTATTTAGCCAGAGTTTTTGGACTTTAACCAGGTTTTGCTTTTATGCAGTACACCTGGGTCTCTTTTTAGAACACTTTTCAAGAAATTTGGAGTTAAATCATATGCCGTACATTGTCTAATAAATTTAATATCCTTACCAAGTTTTCCCACTTTTATTCTTAAATTCATATGATGAGCTATAATACATGCCTGGTGGGCTTCATCATTAAACGTAAGGAGCTTCATATTTCTTATCCGTATTGAACTGATATCACAATTGAATTAAAATCTAGCAGGTTCCACCTTTTCAATACAAAAGACAATGTTGTTGGATGGTATTTACAATATTATTTTATTACAGAACATGTTTCGGTGTTTCATTTTGACACCATCATCAGCTGTATAGTAAGTGAAAAAACTTGGCAATATAAACAATGAAAAACAACATATTGCTGAACTTGACTCCTTAAAAACTAACATATGCTAGGTTTGAAAACTCTAATTTACAGCAAGAAAAATCTTGTGATGTCGTTAATATAAAAATCTCATCTGGGTGATGAGATTTTTTACAAGATACACAAATAATTAATAACGACAAATTTAAGACTATTCTATTTTGGTCTAGGAACGTGGACGATGCCTTTGTTATTCTAGATGAACACATAACCAACGCCTCTACTACTCTTAATAATCTTAATACAATAGATACTGATATAAAATTTACTTTGGAATCCGCAATAGAAAAATCCATTAATTATCTGGACTTATAGATCACAGAAAACCCACACAAACTTCAGTTACAATACGACATGATTCGATACACCACTTAGCTCACAAATGCGCAACCTATAACAGCTTGGTGAATCGTGCATTTAGCATACCAATGTCCAAGCGAGACTTGGACAAGGAACTGAATATCATTCGATCTATGGCTAAAGCCAACGGTTTCAAAGGGAATTTTATAGAACAAATAATAAGTAAATTTAAATATCGCCCTCACACGAACTTGACTAAAGATAAACCAGAAGCAAAAGAAATCGCGACCTTCACGTTCAATAGAGAAGTTTATAGAATCACAAATATTTTCAAGAAACCTAATATTAGGATTGCGTTCAAGACAGATAACAAAAGTACAGTAGCTTTACATAATGCTTCAGCCGTTAATAAAGTCGATCCATATTCTAAATCAGGTGTATATAGGTTCGAATGCAGAGACTGTGGAAGCGGATATATAGGGCAAACTGGATGTAGCTTTAATGTCAGGTATCAAGAACACCTTAACGCTGTAAAATATCATAGATTTTCAGCCGTAGGCCAACATATCCACGAATACAAACATAAATTCACAGACCTTGAGATCATGGAAACACTAGCTAAGGGACCGAGACTTGACATTACAGAAGCGTGTCTAATACATCTAGACCAGTATTATAATGGTAACCTTAATCTGAATGAAATCTCGGAAAAACCCAAAGTATTATATGATTGCTTGATTCTATTACTTAACAAGCTAAGAATTCCAGAAAATTCGAACGTCTTTCGAACTCTACATAACAGTTTTTCGTATTACTGTCTTCGTCCACAACGCTCCCCGGACCCTCTCCTACATTATCAACGTTCTAGAAACATCCCCCGTACCGCCCCTACTTTCCCCTCCTTAGCGCTTCATCATATAGCACACAATACGAGCGGACACACTCGTAGTGCTGCAGTCGTCACGCGATGTACACAGCCGTAGAGGTGAGTCGAGCTCATCAACAGTTTGATTCAATTAATTTCTTTCTCAGTTTTCTCGCTTTTCTATTAACATTGGGCTTTCATCATTACAGGGTTGCATTGAACTGAGAGGCTATGCCCGCCTAACAACTTTAGTTCCAACCATTATATATAGGCCTACAGCACAAAAACTACAGTTCTACACATTAACAAAGCTAAGAAGACAACGAGTTTTGATCTACAAATGGCTAACAAGGTACAGTATATAGGAAATGAACGTTTTAACATTAACTTCAACTTTAAGTCCTCAATTTTAGGATCGACATTACGAGTGTACAGAATTATGACCATTACGGAATTTGAAGACATCTCATCACCCAGATGAGATTTTTATATTTACGACATCACAAGATTTTTCTTGCTGTAAATTAGAGTTTTCAAACCTAGCATATGTTAGTTTTTAAGGAGTCAAGTTCAGCAATATGTTGTTGTTCATTGTTTATATCGCCAAGTTTTTTTCCCTTACTATTCAGCTGATGATGGTGTCAAAATGAAACACCGAAACATGTTCTGTAATAAAATAATGTTGTAAATACCATCCAACAACATTGTATTTTGTATTGAAAAGGTGGAACCTGCTAGATTTTAATTCAATTGTGATATCAGTTCAATACGGATAAGAAATATGAAGTTCCTTACGTTTAAAGTAGAAATAAAAAGGTTAGCACAGGATAGGTTGGCATGGAGAGCTGCATCAAACCAGTCTATGGACTGATGACTCAAACAACAACATTATGAAAATCACCATCAAATAAAATGTTAATATTTTGATGATATTGAATGAGAATACCTAAATAAATTTAAGATCTTCAAGTTTCATCTTTTTCTTCTTTTTTCTTTTCTTCCTTAATTGATTAAAGGCCAGTGGCTTCTCATATGTACTTATTTAATTCAAACTGACTTGTTTGAGCAAGATAATTTTTTAAACTTTCTAAAACATTCTTGAATTTTCCCTTTCTAGCCAAATGTGTTAATTTCATGCCATTAGAAATGTCTGTAAATTTATGATTGTTAACAACCATATGCTCTCCCATTGCTGAATATTATCTGTGTTAATGTGGTCAAATATGTAAGAATCAGCACTAAATCTTGTCCTTTTCTGCTTTTCCCTTTCCCAGTTTGCGATATCCTTTTTACGTTTTTGGTAACTTCCACTGGTAGTACTCCGATTACACTGATCAACATGCCTTCTAAAACAACTGAAATATGTTGATTCAAAATATGCAGACCATTTGTCTCCCTTTTTTTTTTTTTTTGCTAGTTGCTTTACGTCGCACCGACACTGATAGGTCTTATGGCGATGATATGATCATTTGTCTCTACCACCCACAGTTTTTGAGATATACGTCATCATATGTTCAACACTATATGAAGGAAACCAACTGGCAGACAGAAGATTCACTAGAGCACTGGTTGCTACATGGAGTACTAATGAACATGGCGTTAGTTAAGATTAGTGCCAATGTACCACGTGGCATGTATTGGATATGTTTGTTACATAGCCTCAGCCGGCCCCATGGTGTAGGGGTAGCGTGCCTGCCTCTTACCCGGAGGCCCCGAGTTCGATTCCCGGCCAGGTCAGGGATTTTTACCTGGACTTGAGGGCTGGTTCGAGGTCCACTCAGCCTACGTGATTAGAATTGAGGAGCTATCTGACGGTGAGATGGCGGCTCCGGTCTAGAAAGCCAAGAATAACGGCTGAGGGGATTCATCGTGCTGACCACACGACACCTCGTAGTCTGCAGGCCTTCGGGCTGAGCAGCGGTCGCTTGGTAGGCCAAGGCCCTTCAAGGGATGTAATCCCATGGGGTTAGGTTTGTTACATAGCCTCACACATGGCAAAACAGATCTGGTGAATTTATGTAACCTCTGGGCCACATAATGTTCACTGTCACTGACAATAAAGGAGCAAATGAAAATGTTCGGCTTTGCATGAGAAATAACAAAAAAACTATGAAAATAATTCTTGATGAATAAAACTATGTCAGCATCTTCAAAATTGGACGTGATAGAGCAAAACAGTTTTCAGATTTGAAATCATCATGAAAAACTGCACTGAAAACAGTAAACATCATGTTGAATATCTACCCCTTTTAAATCAGTGTTATGTTCACCTTCTAAAGCAGAAGCCATTTGTAAAGAGACGACGTGGCAAATTAGAAACAATAAATGTCCATATAACACTTCATCATTTACATTAATTTATTGCACTGAATACTCTTCTAAGGGAATGTATTATTAAAATGAAAATAATATTTGCATTTCTGATTCTATTTTGAATGAATATCATACCAAAACGGACATGTATCGTGGACTACCAAATTCTGTAGTATTTGCCATCCTGCCAATATTGTGGCGCCATTATATGCAAACTTTTAGTAACAATCAGTTAGCGTGATTTTGCAATTCCGTCAAGATGATTTAAGATACCCCAAGAACTTTAAAGCCTTGTATTTCTTTATAGGCAATTCCCTGATAGTATCCCAATTCAGTAAATGTAATTGATATCGTTAACAGGAGGTAGCAGCATCTAACTCAATTTTCACATATTTGATGGTTATATTGTTTTTTGCGTGCATTTCCGCGTGCAATTGGCGTATTCAATTGCATCTTTCAGAATACACAAATGTCTGGGAACATGTGTGAATTCTTGTCATGGTTTTATGGCCATCTCATCATTCAACCGTCTCATTATTGTGAGTCAGTGACTTCCTTTCAGCTGTCAACCTGCCTTTTGCAAGTGACATGACACCTGTTTCTCCATTTGTGTGCATATCCCGTGTAAGTTTTCAATGTTTGTGGATATAAAATATTCGTCTCTATCAGTAAACAGTAATATAGATATTTTGATTGTTGTTTCATTGTATTAACACTTCTTTTTTGATGGAAGCTTGAATTTGTTCAAGTAAGAAATTAGCTTTCAAGTCACCATGACCTACTTCACTCTTGAGCTTTATCGAATTTGTCCTGACGTTGCAAGGAAAGTAAACTTTGTTTCAATGAAATCACTTTCTTTGTATTCCCCTCCTTTGTAGACTTGATTGGTGATCATCGTGTTCATCAACTCGTTCATTATGACTGTCTTGCGTAATATTTACATTACCTGCACATTTTCTGTTATTATTCTTTGGCGCATCAGGAAGATATATTTATAATGTGTTATTGTGTTATCTTAGCCCCAATTATATATGAAGCCTATGTTAGAACTGTATTATACGAGTATTGGGGTAAAAGTCATGGCAGCTATTTTTTTTCTTGTAGATATGTGAACGGATCACAAACGTATATGTGTCGTGTGGAAGTTCAGCAGGCATAGTGTGTATGCAGAACAACAGATGGCTCTGTGATAGCTGGTAGTAGCGCAGCGAGGGCTGTGAAATCAGTCAGTTGGTGAATTTCGAGATGGACGTAACCCGTGTTGAGCAGCAAGCTTACATCAAAATAGCCGTTCTCCGAGAGAGAAATGCAATGGAATGTCACAGTGAATTAGTGGAAGTCCTTGAGAATAATGCCCTACC
This sequence comes from Anabrus simplex, assembly GCF_040414725.1. Taxonomy (NCBI): domain Eukaryota; kingdom Metazoa; phylum Arthropoda; class Insecta; order Orthoptera; family Tettigoniidae; genus Anabrus; species Anabrus simplex. The sequence continues at coordinate 165,429,062 of NC_090273.1, forward strand.
ATACCGTACAGTAGCATGGTGGGTAGGAAAGTTTCAGCAAGGACGTGTGACAACCAGTGAAGAGCAACGTTTGGTACGACCTGTCAGTGTGCGGACCGACGTGGCACGTGCTGTCATCGAGTAGCTCCTGGATGAAGATAGACGATGGGCACTACTGGAGTTAGAGAGGGCAAGTGGCATCGAGAAATGCACCATCCACAGGATATTGCATAATGAGCTGCAACTGCACAAAATTGCATCGCGGTGGGTACTGCATGCACTGACGGAAGTTCAAAGGTGGGTGCGCTATACAATATGCTCCGACCACCTTGCACGCTGGCAACAGGACGGCGATCAATTCTTGTCATAAATAATCGCCATCGATGAATTTTGGGCCAGGGCATTCGAACCAGAACTGAAACGTCAGTCCGCAGACTGACGACATGCTGGATCACCAAGGAGGCAGAAGGTCCGTCAGAAACCTTCCTCAGTCAAATTGATTGTGATCGTCGCGTATGACATCAGGGGTGTCATTGTTTGCCACTTTGTTCCACATGGCAGAAGAACAGTGACCGCACAGTACTACAGGGACTTCCTGGTGTGACAGGTACGACGTGGCGTTCGGGAGAAACGTCTGGATCTTGTGGACAGTGCAACAATCCTGCACGAAAATGCAAAACCACATAAAGCAGAGTGTGTAGGGCAGCTACTGCAACGTTGGAGATGGAAAGAATTGGAGCACCCACCGTACTCTCCCGACATTTCGCCCTGTGACTTTGATCTCATTCGAAAGATTAAGGAACCACTACGTGGTAGGCGGTTTGCAACACGAGAGGATGTTGCTAATGCTGTGCCCCAACAGGTGACCCGATTCACACATGGTGCGGCAAATGCTGAGGCAGATGGTATTCAGCGCCTCCCGCATCGTTGGCAGCGTGTGGTGTCAGTAGCAGGGGACTACTTTGAGGGTGTTTAGGCCCAGGTTTGTCATGTCAACTTTATGTGTACTGTGTTGTCATTATTTTGCACTGGGTAGGCCATACTGTCGTGTATACTACTGTAATAAATTAATGTGTTACGATATTTCAGTACTATTCATTGTCCACACTGTAGTTAACACCTTGTCCTTTTGTGTGTATATGTCACATTTTCCAACCGGACTGGTATCTTCAAGAAAAAAATAGTTGCCATGACTTTTGCCCCAACCCTCGTACATTTCTCGTATCTAACTAGTGCACCTACTCTGGAAGAACATTGAGGACATCATAAAAATCATATGTTGGAAGAAAATATTTTTAATGTGTTGTGTTATGTTAAATGTGTAATATTTACATCACATATCAAAACCACAGTTTTCCCACAAGAACAAGTGATTCACATGTATACTCATATATGATCATAGGATATTATTATTATTTAGCATATGGCTTATACAGACATAATCGTTGCTCACGTCCTACACGTGCCTCCTGGGTGGTGCTAACTGAGCAACAGTGAAAACAGGCAGCCAGACTATCCACAGGATCTCCTGGCAATGACACATTTTTGTATATAGAATATTGTATTAATAAGTCATATCAGGTTTTGGTGATTGTAAATTACATATAATGTCTTTTCCATTTGTTATTAAGGCTGACGATGGCCTAGTAGAAGGCCCGAAACTAGTCCTAATGAATAAATAATAATTACAACATACAATTTAAGGTACTGTCAATAGTTAATACAGTAGTTTACTAGAAAAACATGCTTTTTCACTACACCCTGTTCACATTTAACACCCATGTCATTCTATGTCAAGTCCAATGTTCTTACATGTTATATCTATAATACAACACGCTTAAACAGTCAGTTTTCTCATTCTTTATGACACCTGGCTCCTGCATCTCCCCTGCTTGATTTTGTGTTAACAAATGTGTAGTCACCCAACCAGTACATAGATAACAATTCATGTACAGTACAGAAACACAATTTACACAGTACATAATGCAAACGATACAATTAAGGGTGCTGACAAGCGAACCAGGTGCCAAAATGTGGAACCATCGCTTGCAATGTTGCCTCAAGCCTCATTTTCAGGCCATGGTTCAGACCAACTTGAGTCGAAGGTGCATCAACTTGACGTACTTTAGATGTAGAATTCCTGGAAGGATTTTAATTCTGCCTTCATTAGTAAGCAATTTTGACTTTTTCCGTACAGTATTCATAACTAGGCTATCAAAAAACAAATGTGCAAATGCTGGTCAACTTCTCACAATTATATTCCTATCTGTAGATAGGGTATCATGTGACAAATGTTCACTACCCTTGACTAAACCATTCTTTCTATGATCCCAGGGAGTTAAAATATGATTGCATAAAGTGTTAAAAAATGTATATAAAAGATATGGAAAGAATACCAATTTAATCAGGATCTCATGCAAAACACAAGTAAGCATTAAAAAATATATAACTCTGAAACATATGAAGGAAGTTTTACTGTATCTTCAAGGAACCTCCACCAGACTAGGGGCTGGAGAGGCTCAATTGTAGGGAAATTCTTCTTGAGTTTTCCCATCCGGGGGCCCAAAATAAGTTGCTCTATCTCATAACCACGTATATGTATATATACCAGTTTCATTCAAAAATGGCAATCACAGATTCACATAAGTCTTTAAAAAGAAATTTCCTTATGAACGACATGTAATTTCCTGAACGTCTGTCACAGTGGGCTGCAGTTCTAGAATTAAACCAGCTCCTGCATCTCCCCTGCTTGACCCAACCAGTACACAGATAACAGCACATGTATTTGTGGTTCTAGGTTGTCCTCCAACTGCTGAGGCACTCCTCTATGGAATGTTGCAACTGCAGAAGAAAATCAAGAGAATGAAAACGATTCAGATGTGGTATCGGAAATAGAAACCATCATTAACCAGTGCAAGACTAATTTGTGGAGTATTTTATTTACATTTTGTATGTGATTAGTGTTGATGTATCATAATAAAAAAGATTTCAGAAAATTATTTAGTGTATGACTTTTAGTGTTGAGAGTGTCCAAGGACATGTTTGGTTTAGCTGATGCAGGTATTTCTATGACCTGTACATCTGGGTGGCATGATGATGATGTAGGGAAATGTCAATTAACATCAAGGAGTCTGCTCAATAGTGTCATATAGCCTCACTGTGGAGAGGTTTACAATTGAATCCACACCTCTTCTACCCCGCTGGGACTCACCAGGTGGGCTGATATTGTTCTTGTCAAATTATTTTTGAGGAAATTGTACAGTATAACACCTCGTTAATGACAGCTAAAATATTAAGTAGCATGAATCAATCAGGTAGAAGTTGCCCACCTAACCTTTTCTTAAATGATTTCAAATTATTTGGAATTTTATCAAACATCTCCCTTGGTAAATTGTTCCAATCCCTAACTCCTCTTCCTATAAATGAATAATTGCCCCAATTTGTCCTCTTTTGAGTTCTAACTTTATCTTCATATTACGATCCCTCGTACTTTTAAAACCTCCAATCAAGCTTATTCACCTACTACACCACCTCCTCACAGGAGGTTCAGAACGTACGGCTTAGTTGAGCAGCTCGTCTATCCAGAACAAATCAAGTAATCCTGGTGACGATCTCATACTCTAACTGGGGTATTCTTGCTATAACCCCTAAATACCCTCATCTATTTATTTACAATCCCTGGTAACACCTGGGTACTTCCACTCCATTAAAACTTACAATCTGACTTTCCACCCCATTGTTGAGTTCAGTTCTTTACTCATATTATTTTAAAAGTAACACGAAGGTCCAGTACAGTAATACTGTGTTGCAGCCTCCGTGGCTCTCACCGCTGGGTTCCGTGGTTCAAATCTCGATTACTCCATGCAAAATTTGTGCTGGACAAAGCAGAGGTGGGACAGGTTTTTTTCCAGGTACTCCGGTTTTCCTTGTCATTTTTCATTCCAGCAACACTCTCCACTATCATTCCATTTCATCTGTCAATCATTAATCATTGCCCCAGAGGAGTGCGACAGGCTTCGGCAGCTGGCACAATTCCTATCCTCGCCGCAAGGGGCTTCGTTCATTCCATCCCTGACCCGGTCACTGGCTGGAAAACAGGTTGTAGGTTTTTTCAGTATTGTGTTGCAGAACACCGCTCTTTATCATTATAGGATCACATAATGTTTCACCTACTCCAATTCTCTGAGATCCGTTTTCTAGAAATTTCGCCACCCGTTCGAGTCCAATACCCCTCATTTTTGTCAGTTGTCTCCCATCACCTATCCTGTCAAAAGCTCTGGATAGGTCAATTGCGATGCACAAGGCTCACCTGACAAGCACTAGAGCACTGTTTGTTGAGCAAAATATTCCAAGGGAACGTCAGGGGGTATGTTGGCAGCTGGAGGTCTTCTATTATGAACGTTCCTCTTTGCCAGCTCCTCCACATGTCTTGAAGAAGGTAAGTGGTAGGACACTCCAAAAGCTTCTTTCAAGAACCTTGCTTTGAATCATTCTAGATGGTGGCGGTGATTATTGTCTTAAAAAGAAGTATAACTGGGCAATCATTCTTCATATGGGTCTTCTTTGTTAGTCAATAACAGGATGAATGTTCCTCTACCAATGTTCCTCGTGGTGGGTCGCCTTGAACTCGAGGTGCTGACCAAGTTACTCCATCATGAATTTCTATGTAACTGAAGGCTAGAACATTGTTGATTGCGAATGTCAGTGAATCAAATCAAATCAAATCAAATCAAATCAAATCAAATCAAATCAAATCAAATCAAATCAAAATCTCCTTATTTGCAAATGAGGTGTCTACCTCGGTGGCAAATGGTACACTAAAATACATTATTGTCAAGCACTAAATATTAAATTAACAAGAGAAGAAAATTTTTCCTATAATACAATACTATACAATTTACGCTAACAATGTTTTCTATTAAACACACAGCTCATCCTTAATAAATTTATATTGTTTACAAAATTCTACTTATAATATCTCCTGTACTACTTACAAATATAGTCAACTGATATACAGTATGTGGAATTACTTCAAATGATACTATACAACTGGTATAACATTAATATTTACATTGCATTTATATATTTTCTATTTTTTTCTTTTTAACCGTTCTGGATCCTAAGTAGCATAACGACCTGCTGCGTCTTAACCAGAGCCCCTTTTGCCACCGCTTTTCAGAGTTCCTGAAGGGCCTTCACAGCTACCGTAGTGGTCCCAGGGCCCTCGAAGTCCCCACTGTACTTCACCCCTACAGGCAGTCCCCTACTTTGGCTGTCCAAACTCCTTAGACCAGGGGATGGAATTAATTTATTCACACACATTTTTTAATTTACAATAACCTGCACTGGTCGAATGCCCTCTAACACTTCATTTATTTTCTCTGTTGCTGTTTATTCTCTTCTTGAATATCTGTACAGATTTTGGAAAAGGATCAAACACTACCCCTGGTAAACTGTTCCACTCCTTCACACCCTTCCCAATGAATGAAAATTTACCCCAATTGCTTCTGCTAAAATTCCTTCTAATTTTATATTTGTGGTCAGTCCTGCCGATATAATTATTTTCCAACTGAAGCCTCTCACGGATATCTCCCCATGCTTCTCCTGTATAGGCTCTATATAATCCTATAAGTCTAGTTTTCTCCCTTCTCTTACTTAAAGTTTCCCACCCAAGTTCCTTTAACATTTCTGATACACTACTCTTTCTCCTGAAATCCCCTGTTACAAATCTTGCTGCTTTCCTCTGCACACTATCTATTTCTTTTATTAGGTATTCTTGGTGAGGATCCCAAACACTGTTTGCATATTCCAATAATGGACGAACCATACTCAAGTAACTTTTTTCTTTTAATTCTTTGTTGCATCCTTTAAGTAGCCTCATTATGACATGTAATGATCTGTATGCTTTCCCAACAATGTCATCAATATGACCCTTCCAGTGCAAATTACTTTCAAATCTCACACCTAAGTATTTGCACTTGCCATTTTTGGGATAACTACCTCATCCAAAGTATATTCAAATTCAGTTTTAAAGCTCCTGTTTGTAAAAGTTGTAACAGTTGATTTGCCTCCATTAACCTTCATATTGTTTTCTTCAACCCATTGTTGGATACTTTCAAGGTCCCTTTGTAATTCTGAACAATCCTCAATGTTGTTTATTTCCCTATAAACAATTATGTCATCTGCATACAATCTTATTTTTGATGTTATATTGTTCCCTAAACCATTTGCGTATATTAAGAAAAGTAACGGACCGATTATACTACCCTGTGCAATTCCCTTCCAAACTTTCTCTTCCTGAGATACATTATTTCCTACTTCGACTTTCTGAACCCTTGAATTTAGAAATGCTTTTATCCAACGTGTAACCCTTACGTCCAATCCTATTCCCTCCAATTTCTTTAATAATATTCCATGTTCCACTCTATCAAAGGCTTTGGAAAGATCTACGGCTATGCAATCTAACTTATCTCCTGAATTCAACTGATCTGATATGTCCTGCTGAAATCCCACCAGTTGTGCCTCACAAGAAAATTTCTTTCTAAATCCATACTGGCTCTTCATGAACCAATTTTTATCATCACATATCCCTCTGATGTACTTCGATATTAAACTCTCCAGAATTTTACAAACTATACTGGTCAAGCTGATTGGTCTGTAGTTCTCTGGTTACCTTTTATCACCCTTTCCTTTATAAATTGGTATTATTATAGATTCCTTCCATTCCTTTGGTATTACACTATTATTTATGACATAGTCAAAGATAAATTTTAAATAAGGCACTATATACCACCCCATTGTCTTTAATACCTCCCCAATAATTTGATCACTTCCTGCAGCTTTTCTTTGCTGAAGCAGTTGGATTTCTCTGAAAATATCTTCGTTTGTGAATGAGAAGCTTCTTGTTTCCCTCTGTCTCTCTCCCTCTCTATCTTTTGTTTCGGTTTCCAACTCTTGACAATCATCTACTGAATCTCTAAATTCCCTACTAAATAGGTTTGCTTTCTCAGTATCTGTTAAATAGTGTTCACCCCCTTCTCCCACCATTGTAGGAATTTGGATTCCTTTTCCTTTTTGATTCCTGATATATGAATACAGCTTTTTCCATTTCCCTTTGTGGTCATTACCTTCTTGAAGTATGCCATTCATATAATTCTCTTTTGCTTCCTTTTTCACTCTATTCAGTTCCCTCATTAGCTGTTTTCTAGTTTCTCTACTCTCCCTACCCTCTTTGATTTTCCTGTTTACTATTCTACATTTTCTTTTTAATTTTCTTATTTCCCTTGTATAATAAACAGGGAATCACTTGTCCCATTTTGACTATTAATAGTTGTATGCTTATAAGGTTGAAGGGTTTAATGAAGTTGTGTGTAGCCTCCTTCATGTTTTCCAATAAGTTTTCTATTGTTCTTATGAAAACCAAATTGTTCATCATGTATTGCATTCTTTGTTTCTGAAATTAGTCTATATATATATAAAATACGAGTTTTGTCTGTACATTGCTCAGAATTTGAAAAGAATGGTATTTCTGCATCGATCATGTCCACAGTAATAAGAAAATGCAGTTTTTACTTTTCCGTAATTTCTGTCTGTATGTATGTATGTACACGCATCACGAGAAAACAGCTGAAGAGAATTTAATGAAAATCGGCATGTAAAGTCAGGGGATGAGCCACTACAATCTACACTATAAATCATTGTATTCACGTTGAGTGAAATGGTAGTTTAGGGGAAGGCCTAAAATTTTATTCTCAAATACTTATATTATTAGTGGTCATATTGATAAAAACTACATAACTAAAGTTATATAGAATTAAATTTCCGATAATTTATGTCTTATACATTTTTACCGTACCGACTATAACACAGACATTCATGAATTTGTATTTTTGTTGCTAAGTCCATATTAACGCCGAGCTCCGAGAAAATGGGTAAACAGAATTTACTGAAAATTGGTAGATAGAGTCGGGGAATAAGAAACTACAGTTTAAGCTATAAACAATTTTATTCACCCTGGGTGAAATGGTAGTTTAGGGGAAGGCACCTAAAATTTAATTTTTAAATACATATGTTATTGGTCCCATCGAAAAGTACTACATTACAAAAGTTATAGAGAATACAATTTCCGATCGTTTATGTTTTATTCAATTTTTCTGTACCGACTATGGTAAGAGTGGTATTTCAGAGCCGGAAGAAAATTAAATGTGAAGGTCTACAATATCGAAAGCGTGTAAAGTTGATCAACAATAACATTACATTGACCATTGTTTGTTGTGATGTTCTTTGTCTCTTATGCTGACACTCAACTCCGATAGATGGGATTACTGCTGCGTACCGAGTATAACAGTCTGACTGAATATTGGTGGGAAATAGCTGGGGAGTTAGATAACTTTCTTCTTTAGCATGCCATTCGTCTGGTTCATACATTTTCTGGTACTGCAGATACGTAACACAGTGGTTCATCATAGTATTCCAGCTATTCGATCCCTACTCTGACGCGCTGTTTTGAATGAGCAATGTGCACACTTAAGACAGAGGCTCACTTAGTTGTTGTAGTAGTAGTAATAATAATGTTATTTGTTTTACGTCCCACTAACTACTCTTTACGGTTTTCAGAGACGCCGAGGTGCCGGAATTTAGTCCCGCAGGAGTTCTTTTACGTGCCAGTAAATCTACCGACATGAGGCTGACGTATTTGAGCACCTTCAAATACCACCGGACTGAGCCAGGATCGAACCTGCCAAGTTGGGGCCAGAAGGCCAGCGCCTAACCGTCTGAGCCACTCAGCCCGGCTGTAGTAGTAGTAGTAGTAGTAGTAGTAGTAGTAGTAGTAGTAGTAGTAGTAGTAGTAGTATGAGCTGGTCTAGATTACAATTTAGACCTGTTCCAAATTATAGTACCACAATTCACTAAATAACTCAAAATTCAACCCTGAAAAGAGCCGTTATTTAAGAGAAGCTCCTTCCTCTTCACTTTTATTAAATCTACATTCACTTTATTCCAAATTAGCAGCAAGGATGTGGTTTCTGCTCTAGCTTGGAGGAAAAATTTGCCTCCACGTCAGATAGTTCCCCCGCCAGTGTAGTGAACTGAGATTTTCTGACTCATCGGGTACTCCCAGGAAACAGATAAGTAAACGGGCATAGTTTTTGCCTGGGACTATACACTATTCAACCTCCCCGCGCCCATAAGAAACAAAGAGTGTTCGTGGATCATGTCCTGGTTATTCCAGCTCTGTAACTTTGGACTGTTAGTTCGGCAGCGTAGTACTGTTCGTTAAAAGTGAGAAAATGTGTGGTTTTCCATTTTGATTGAGTATTTCATATGAAAGCATTGCTTTAATCCCGCCATTTCTACTGACGTCATTGTAATGACCCATGTTCATTTCAATTGGGAAAGCCACTAAGAGGGTCTTTCTGATAATCTATAAAGGCAGGCGGAGAGTGAGTGTCTTCCATTATAATGAAAACTCCCCAACCTGATTGTGACTGATGGTAGGCAAGCGGGCCTACCAGTACAATGAAAGTTCCCTAACTCTGTCTTCATATCAGAAAGGACGTTTGGTGACTTCCCCGTCGTGTTTCTAGGGCAATGTTAGGAGCTGTGCAATTTAATGCAATCTTGCACACAACATGTACACTACCTAACCTGGAATTCTGTGTACAATGTAGAATTCCATAGCAAAGCACGGGTACATCAGCTAGTTAGTTATAATTTTTGAGTACATATGACATGTAGTGTTCTCCTATGGTATAAGTTCGGATCATTCTTATTCCCTTTCCAGTTGTACAAAATTTTTGTTTCTGAGTTTCTCCATGCTGCTGGACAGTTCTCTAGCATTCATTCAACATTAGGGTCCACAACTCTGTTATGGTGTCAGTGTATTCATTGTACAAAGGCTGTTTTTTAATTAAGGTCCATTTTAAAAATAAAAATAACCAAACATATTATTTTCACATTTATTTTTAGATTTTGCCTACACTTCTTTATTTTTAGATAGTTACGTTGTTTATTTAGGCACTTGTCATAAGTTTTGAAATCCCTCTTCAAAGAAGTCTGCCGCCTGCTCTGACAGACAAGAGTTGAGCACCTCGATCGAGTTAAGTGTTTCCATGATTGTACCAGAGTCATGAGCACGGAGGATCATTCTTTCGGCGAGACTCTGGTTTTATCTCTTTGGAGCGAATCTTTGCATTGTTATGTGTGTGTGGAATATAAACATGGATCCCACGCAGACTGGAGTGGCGTTGTTATGCCATAAATGGGTTTTTAATAGATTTAAACTTGACCCATACTACCATCCTTCTTGTTATTTTGATTATTGATATTACAGTTATGGTAATCCTTGTATTAATATTATTTCTACGGTTCTGTTTTGCCGTTCGCCTCTTTTAATGGTGTATAGATAAGAAATGTGTTTTTCCACCATTCAATACACAATTTATTTTAATACATTAAACTAGTACCGGTTTCGGCTCTTTAACGGCCATCATCAGCTAGTACATGATTTGTTTTAGCCATTAGACAATTCACAAGTTGTTATTGTATTAGGCATCCGGATGTCTAATGGGGGATGGAAATGTATACAATAGCATATAATTAAAATATCAATAGTCAGGGTAAAAAGTTACAAATTAGAACATGAGTATGTAAAACATATTAAAACACACAGGCCACAATATATAACATTTAAAAAGTTTCAACACATTAAAATGGTACGTATAGGTAGACACTTGTTAAAATTTTCAATTCATGCTACATAGATTCCATTCTTCTGTCCTCTGTGCAGTTCCTTTGCTTCTAAGTTATGTTGATTTTAGCTGCGTAAGGTAATCTTCGAGAACATTCTGAAACTGGTGTACGTCTTATTGATATGGGCCTTTGTCATGAAGAAATTTTGTTGTGTTATATATCCCAACTTGTGATATACTATGGCAAGTTTCAATATAGCAAACAGCAGGTCTCGAGCTTGTATTTAGAAGTAGTTGGTGGCAACACCTCTCTCGTCTACGTTTGTTGTTGTAGTCTGTAAAGATAAGGTGATATAAGTATGCCGGTAGTGTGTGTATGAAGGAATGCCTAGTGTGTGTATGGAAAGAGTACTTACTATAGTTGTTGTGGAAGTCTTGTGCCGATGTGTTTGAAGGCTTGTTGTGTTCTACTGCGAGTGCGTAGAACAGCTCATATTAGCTGTGGAGGGGAATGTAGGTGGAGGGGAAGAAGAAATACAAGCTCGAGACCTGCTGTTTGCTATATTAATAATAATAATAATAATAATAATAATCGTATGGCCTCAGCTACCGTGTGCAGACATTTCAATTTGACGCCATCTGGCTGTCTGCTCGTCAATTTCGACGTTCCGTTTTACTCTAGGCTCCCACTAGATGGCAGGCAGAGTAAACCGAAACTCTCTTGGGCGTCTATGGCTGAGATTTAATGAATCTTGTCGGGTAAACACCAAATGTATCACCAGAGATCTTTTACATGCCGACATCGTACGACATGGAGTGTCGAATGGACTTTTTTCCGCCCTTCAAAAATCCGACTACCTCTGCCGGGTTTGAACCCGCTATCTTGGGATCCGGAGGCCGACACTCTACCGCTGATCCACAGAGGCAGCTGTTTGCTATATTGAAACTTGCCATAGTATATCACAAGTTGGGATATATAACACAACAAAATTTCTTCATGACAAAGGCCCATATCAATAAGACGTACACTAGTTTCAGAATGTTCTCGAAGATTACCTTACGCAGCTAAAATCAACATAACTTAGAAGCAAAGGAACTGCACAGAGGACAGAAGAATGGAATCTATGTAGCATGAATTGAAAATTTTAACAAGTGTCTACCTATACGTATCATTTTAATGTGTTGAAACTTTTTAAATGTTATATATTGTGGCCTGTGTGTTTTAATATGTTTTACATACTCATGTTCTAATTTGTAACTTTTTACCCTGACTATTGATATTTTAATTATATGCTATTGTATACATTTCCATCCCCCATTAGACATCCCGATGCCTAATACAATAACAACTTGTGAACTGTCTAATTAAAACAAATCATGTACTAGCTGATGATGGCCATTAAAGAGCCGAACCCGGTACTAGTTTAATGTATTAAAATAAATTGTGTATTGAATGGTGGAAAAACACATTTCTTATCTATACTTTGAATCTGTCAATACGGAAAATGAAATTTATAAATAATAATATCTTTTAATGGTGGCCGATTGATATGCATCCTTCTGCTCTACAGCGAGAATGGGCTGTGTGTCTGTTGTTGACGTGATTGTGATGTGTTCATAGCTGGGTCTCTGATTCATTTTATTTACGTGCACTGCATTGTAAAGTATTTTGCCATCGAATGAATGTGCGCCCTGCGTGTCAACGCGGAGGTCCATTCGTGTCGTACGAAATGCGTAAGCTCATGGGTCTTTTGCGTGACCACTGGGTCCCTATAATCCTACTGCAAATTATCTGCGCCGTGCACGCTATCTCTGACATGTGAGACCTTTGTTTGTGACCATGAGAGTCATACTATATGAGTTGGTGTTCAACTTATTAACTGGAGCAACTGCTCGTATTGTTTGCCGATACCGGCAATATCTAAATGTTTGGGTGTGTGTTGGTGAGTGGAAGGAGAGAAGGGATGACGTGTCGGTAGGCTCAATTTATATTTTTGACTTTGTTTCTGAGCCTCATGCTTGTTGTCGGTACGGTGATATTTATTTTGCCTTGGTCTCCGTCATGGCCGTTTGCTTGCCCACGAGGCCGCCATGTTTGTTTTCTTATATTCAGGCTATGTGCATGCCTGGGTTTCTCTTTGGGTTTGAATATTGTTTCTTTGGTCCAGACATGTTTCTGTTTGTGCTATGTTGTGATCTTTCACATTTTATTTTACCTTCTCTGGGGTTTTTTCTTCTTCTACTTGCTGCGTGGGAACTTTGATCTGTGGTAATTGTTGAGACGATGTGGAAGTTAAATATACATGTGTGTAAAGAATTCTATTAATCTGTCGGAAAGAATGACCATGTGGATTGTATTCACATTACCACATTATGTAGCGAGATTGCAATGAGACGGTGAGCCCGTCGTATGAATAATTTAAGCTTGGTGTTTGAAAAACTGTGCTCAGACATTAATGTTAGGACTCCAATTGGATAAACTCTGCACATCTACGTATCCTTTCTCTTAATTGCTGGTTTCATTTCTTGTTTCTTTTTTTGGAATTTTATTATATCAATAAATCCTCATTTAAACTTAGTTTGAATTTTATTGCTAGTAGCCCTAGTCTCGTTCCTGTTCTGCATTGAAAAGAGGGTCGTTTCCAGTTAAGGGCTGTGTCTTTGGCCTTTCCTAGTCGCGGTCCACGCCTTGAATCTCCCGACGTGTGTGTTTTACGGCGACGTAGATTGTCGGTAAAGGAGGGGATGCTGCTCAAATGGTAGCAGATGCGAGGTCGACTAGGATATCTCTTCTGAAAAAGGATCGGACGAGGTAGAACTGGAAATGGTGATTTATGTTGGGTATATAAGTGAGTCCTAATTCTCCCTAGATTTAGTCTTGTGAAGCCATTATGTTCTGACCTTAATCCTGAGTGTTATTTATAATTTATGTATTCTTCTGACCATTTGCATTTGTGAGTCGTGTTTGTTACCGCTGAAACTTTGCCTAGAATATGGAAAGTCAGAAAGTTTTAAACATGAGTACCGAAAGTGAAGTTTTTACCGGGGAAATCTCCAACCTTGGGAGAGAAAGAGGGAAGGTATTGATGAGGTTAATCCATCACTCGTGTCTGGTAGCGATAGTGGTAGATGCCCTGACGGTAGGAATGCTATTGCAAGTAGAAATTGTGCCCTCGACGAGAACCGTGTGGAGCCCATTTTCCCCAATTCTAGACCCGCTAGTGATCGTAACGCTAATGTTAACCCTGTTTTTTATGTTGTCAAGAAATGGAAGCTAAATTTTTCTGGAGAAGGGAATAGCCCCAGTGTCATTGAGTTTCTTGAGCGGGTGGAAGATATCGCCGAGTGTAGCTCACTACCCCTTGACCTGTTCGTTCCTGTCATCTCGGGGATGCTGGAAGGGGCAGCGTTAAAATGGTTCAGGCTGATCAAAGCTAACATTCAGTCATGGGCCGATTTTGCTACTCGTATCAAACAGCGCTTTGGGTTGTCCGACATGGACTACTGTTTAAAACAAGAAATTTTCAGAAGGACCCAGGGAGTAGGGGAAGGAATTGATGATTACGCCACCGGTATTTTGACCTTGTTCAATCGTTTTAGTGTCAAGGTGCCTTAATCTGAAATGTTCGGCCAGTTTTATAAAAACCTAGCACCTGATTATAAACTATACATAAAAGGATCTCATGTCGTATGAGTTGAAGATATTATTAATTTAGGTCGTGTGTTCGAGTCGACAGTCAGTCAGAATAAATTGTACCATCCGCCTCCTACTCCGACCGATTGTTTATTTTCCGACGTTGCCTGTCGTACGCCCGTCCGATCGGTCTCTATTGGTGCAAACCCTTCGCCATCTCGCCCATTTGGTAGTCCTGATCGCAGGTCCAGCGTTGTATCTGCGCCTCGACACTGTGTAAACGCCATTCAACCTTCTAACTCACCTATAGTAAGCGATACTGCAGCAAGGAAGTGCTGGAATTGTGGGAAACTAGGACACGTTTCAAAGAACTGTCGGTCTAAGCCTCCTCTGAAATGCCCAAAGTGTGGTCTGGCTGGTGTCACTCAGCACGTGTGTCTTCCGTGCAACTCTCGGCAGGGAAACTAAATGCGTGATGGCGCCTGATGTTGGTGTTAATAAAAGGATCTAGGGCCCTCCCTCGTCTACACCCTGGGCCAAGATTTATTGTGGATCGCGCGTACTGTATGCCTTATTAGACACCGGTTCCTGCGTTTCCTTCGTGAACCAATCCCTTGTGTCTTCTATGGATTTAAAATATCTCCAAGCCTGTGAGAGCTTGGGAAAGTTCATGTCTGCTGATGGCCATCAGGTATGTCCCGTGGGTCGAATCAAATGTCATATTAAAATTCATAATCTTTCGTGGGATTGGGCATTTAATGTTGTTCCCGATCTATGTGTCCCGGTTACTTTAGGAACCGATTTTATGCTGGCTACTGGTCTATCTATTGATTTTATCACTCGTACCTTTGCCTTTCGATTCAAATCAGGCGTAAGTTACCCTTTTGAGCCCCTTTCCAACGTGCTACCATATGCGCCCTTTCAAAATCTCAAATTCCCAACACCTCGTGTGATTTGACTGACAACCACAACTTGATGTTAAACAGTTTGTTGGAAGAATTTTCTGATGTCTTAACTGCTGATTTAGGTTGTGCTAAAAATTTCTCCTATTCAATCGAACTGAAAGATGATACCCCTGTTAGGTCGCCTCCATTCGGTTACTCGCCCCCAAAACTGTCTGCTATGAGAGAATGCGTTAACGACCTCTTGCAAACGGAGGTAATTAGTCCCTCCAAGTCTCCTTTCGGTAGTCCCGCCTTTCTCGTCCCCAAAAAAGGATGGTATATTTAGATTTATTGTGGATTATAGGAAGGTCAATAAGAATATTATCTTCGACAGCTTCCCCTTCCCCACCATTGAAAGTACCTTTCAACATTTTCATTGCGCTAAATTCTTTACCGTTTTTGACTTTAATTCTGCGTATTACCAAATGCCTTTGGATCCCAGAAGTCGGCCTTGCACTGCCTTCGCCACTCCTTTTGGACTATTTGAATTGAATAAAGTACCGATGGGCATCTCTATTGGTGAACAAGCGCTCAGCGGCGTGATGGATTCGATCTTTGGAGATCTGAAATTTTCCTATGTCTTCAATTTTCTGGAAGATCTTCTCATTTTCTTCACCAAGCTTTGACGAGCACCTAGCTCATCTGAGTGAAGTTCTTGGTCGCTTGCGTAGGTACGGTTTCACTACAAATCCGAAAAAGGTGTTGCTTTGCTCTGAGCGCTTAAATTTCCTTGGTCTTGTCATATCCGATTCCGGAATCGTTGTGAACCCCGACAGGGTTAAATGTATCAAAGAGTTTCCTCGGCCCAAGAATGTCCGCTGTGTGAGAAGATTCCAAGGAATGGTTGGTTTTTACAGCCGTTTCATCAAAAACTTTTCCCAAATTTCGGCCCCCTTAAACCTTCTGAAAAAAAAACTGCCGTTTTGTCTGGAACGAAGCCCAAGCCCGTGCTTTCGATCAACTGAAGAATGCCATTTGCCAAGCCCCTGTCCTCCACAGTCCAAATTTTTCCCTGACTTTGTCCTGCAATGTGACTCTAGCGAACTTGCCGTTTCTGCTGTACTTAACCAATCCGATGAGGACGGGAAGCTAGTCCCTATTGCGTATTTCAGCAAGTTGCTGCATGGGGCTGAATTACGATATTCTATTTATGAAAAGGAATGCCTGGCCGTAGTTTTAGGTGTTGCGAAATTCCATTCTTATTTGGAGCACCGTCATTTCTTCGTCCATACGTCCATACGGCCTATCGTGGATGAGCGCCAACGTCAAGCGACTTGGCAGCACAGCTAGGTGGATCCTTTGGCTGTCAGCCTACAAATTCACAGTTGTGCACGTTCGTGGGAAGGAGAATGTTGTGGCTGACTGTCTGTCGCGTATGTTCGACGGGGTAAATGAGTGTGAGGTCGAGTCCGAGGAAAACTGTCGACAGTCTGATAGTGTTGAAAGTATCAATATTTCGCAAAATTATCCTCGGTCCTTCACGGACATTTCTGAGCACCAAAAGGATGACACCGAGTGTCAAGAACTGCTGAAAGGAGTCGCTAATGGGTCGCTTCGAGACAAGTCGTTTGGTATCAAACGAGGTTTGTTGGTTCGTCGTAACCGTAAAAATAGTAATGACAAAATTTACGTTCCTCTCAAATTAAGATCCATGATGTTGCACTATCATCATGATTCGTACCTGGGTGCTCATTTAGGTCAATACAAAACCTTGCATCGTATCTCTCGTGATTTCTTTTGGCCTAATCTCAAAAAAGACTTATTAGAGCGTGTGAGGAGCTGCGACGTATGCCAACGGTGTAAACCTGCGCAATCTTCTCAAATTGGACCCCACTCTGCTTACGACGCGATGTACACGGGGGAAAAGTTATTTGTCGATTATTTTGGTCCTCTCACGAAATCTAAGAATGGCAACGTTGAAATCCTGTCCGTTGTCGACGCTTCTTCTAAATCCGTATGGTTGTTCCCAATCCGCAAAATAAACTCGAGCAGCGCCGTCTACATTTTATCTCGGCATATTTTTGGAGTTTATGGGCCCCTGAAGGTCTTAGTCTCGGACGTCGCGTCTACCTTTAGCTGTCGTAAATTTTGTCACCTGTGTTTTGGGTGGGGAGTGAAGCATTCTGAGCCCCACTACCCCAAACCTTCTCACGTTGAAAGATTTCACCGTAATCTGAAATCGTGTCTGAGTGGTTTCCATAGCGCTGATCAGCGCAGCTGTGATGATAATTTGGAATTTTTTGTTTTAGCCTTCAACAGTGCTGTGCACGAATCTCACTGCCGCACCCCAGCTGATTGGCTTCTAGGGAGAAGCCTTGCTGACCCGCTCCAGTTGAAATGGGACATTGGGTATCTGCCCGAGCCATCGAGAAACATGAATATGGAGGCAAAATGGAAGTAAGCCGTTGCACACATGGTCACAGCCCGAGACCAGGGGAGGAAAATGGTCACCCTGAAAGTTGGAGACCTGGTTGTGGTAAAAATGTTCCCTATAAGCTCGGCAGCGAACCAAATTGCGGCCAAACTCTGCCATAAATGGTTTAATCCCAAGAAAATTTTAAGGTTCCTGGGACCTGTAACTGTAGAATTGGAGGATCTGACGAATAAGAGGTTATCGAAGGCTCATGCGTCTTCATTGACGCCATATCATCAACGGAGCCAGTAAAGCTTTATGTATTTTCCATTTTATTTTAGTAGTAACACATGTTTATTTTGCTTGCTGTCTAATTTCCAGTGTTCTAAAGTCCTTTTTCTTTCATGGAAAATAATATAGAGGAAAACAGGGAATGGAAAGGAATATCGGTGTCATTGGTTGAAAATGAGACGAAATAAGTTGCGAATCCCTCGGAGGCGTGAGGATGTTATGTTTAATTACAACTTTCCCTTGGCTACCTGACACCAGCTCATGGAAGGATTGAATGAATTGCTTGAAATTGACTGATTGATTCAGCGTGATACTGTTTAAGAAAGTACAGGGCCTCAGATCGAGGTGGGCTGCATTTTATTGTGCAATGTTTTAACTCATTTTTGTAATTATATATTGTATCAGGAAGGCCTAGGTCCTGGCACATATAAATTAAAAACTTTATTTCCAGCATACAATTCCATTCCGATACGTGAGCAGCTGTGTGAAAGAATGTTCTAGTCAAGCAAGGACAAGTGACGTCACCGCCGCTTACAGCTTACTTCCCCTACAGATATTTCTAGACGTTTTTTCATTAACTTTTTAACGCCTGGACCGATTAAAATGAGACCAACGCTAAATTATAGCTAACATTATGGAAGTAATGCCCTGCAAATTTCAAGTCAATCCATCCAGTAGTTTTCAAAAAGGAACGATTTAAAGTTTGGGAAGAATGAACACCCCTTTGTCACCTGATTCATAGCGCCTCCCACCTGGCATGTATATATATGCCACTGGGCCAAGGCCAGGGAGAGAGCAGTCTGACCTGTGTGGCAAGTACAGTCTGTCAGTGCAGTCTCGTCAGTGAAGAAAGTATGCTCCGTCGCGATTCGCGAGGACGTGGTTATGGCCATGATCGAACGCCCTTGAACTAGTACCGTACGTGAAGTTCCAATACGCCGCGATGACGGTAAAATTCTAGACGTTTCCGTAATATAACATTTGTGAAATTATTAACTGAATAAGACTATAATTTGGAGTGAGAATTCAAGTTTCTGATATTTTCCGGACTGGTACACTTTACCAATTTCGTGTAATTGTGAACTATGACGATATCTTAAATTATCGTGTGTGGCAAAACGGAAATCATAATTTACGACAATTTTCATCATTCTAGGACACATTCATTTAAGACAGTATAACAGTGAACTGTGTGTAACCTTATCTTCTTAACATCTGTTCCATAACAGAACAAGACTTTGCTATTTTTCCCAGTTAACCTTCTCGATTTTTCGATCAACACTATAACAAACTCAGAGAACATTAAGAACTTTTTATGGTTATATTAAATAATTCAGACTACTGTTATATAAACAGACCATAAAATCATCTTAATCTGCCAACAACAATTGTTCAGGGACTGTGATAAAAACTACTGCAAATTATATTTTCAAGTGTTTGAACTGTGCTTATTACTTCGCAATCATAATTTCAGGCGCAATCAGTGACGATTATGAGCTGTGTTTTGTGCAACAAGGACTGTAAATATTAATTTAATCTCGTAAAATTAGAGTTAGAACAGAACTGTGTATCACGACAGTGAGTGGTAATAATTTCCGTGATTACTGAATAAAATAGTGCCAATTGAACTTTCCGTGTGCTAATATCACCTCCAAGAGCGACGGAAACCTTCGCGAAATACTACATCCTGCTACATCGAACATCATTCCTTCATCTATGGTACCTATCGAGGGACGTCAACGTGGTCTCTTCACGGAACATCGCCGAGTTCGAGTCTTCTTCCGCACTCCGCGGAATGTTCCAGATGCAGAGTCTCCAACTTCAACATTCGTAAGCAGATATTTCTGTTCTGAGTGAGTAACTACAAATTGACTGACTTTTACCAAACAGTTAATCCAATACATTAATATTATCAGTGCTTCGTGTGAATAGTATTCCATAATTTTCTCGCGTATCAAAGGAGTTCACATTCTGTGATAAATTTATTTCAAAGTTAATAAGTAATTCAAATTCACGTTACCTAGATAAACTTTAGGGTTTTCAAGTGCTTTATTATCATTTCTTACAATCCAAACAAACTGAGAGACACTCAACAAGAGTTTAAATATTTTACTCAACTTTTTCATGATAAATGTGTGTGTTCATTTTTGTGTGATTTAAAACTTAGACAGACTCTAGGTGCAAAATTGATATCTTATGTTCTCACGAGATTTAGAAAGACTGTAGGATATTAATGTCCCATGAAGGAGTGATATTTACTTTCAAACTGACTTCAAGAAGGTCACGATATAAATCTTTGATTTTTGACAAATATTGATGATAGATTTGAGTTCTACAATAAGATTGCAGGGTGATCTATCTTTTGATATTATTAATCAATTTTATAGAAAAAGTATAACCATCTATTATTTGCCCTGCGATTCTATCCTCTGTATCGCCTCCAAAACACCGTACACTACCTGAGATCCTTCTCATGCCCAAAACCCACAGTCATTTCCTGGTACAGAGAGGATAGAATTAATAGATAATACGAAAGTGTATTGTACAGTAACATATAAGATCACGTATGATGATGCAATATGCCATAGTGTGGGTGTGGCACGGGATTGAATATAAATAAGACGATAGTTACTGTCGATATTTCCGAACCCGCATATGTAATTTGCATTTGGATTGTGCAAATGCCGTGATCGGTACGTGTCCGGTAACGCGAAGAACGTGTGCAAATCGTCGTTATCGTTTCGGTTCAATTTAATGGTGTGTGCGAAGCACCACATTTCAAAGATGATGGAAAAAGAAAGGACCTGCAGTGTATTTGATAACGCCATGCAAATTGTTGCAAATATGGCGTAATTTTCCAGACACGGCGGCCTGGAACTATGAAGAAGCTGAGACAAACAGATAAGTTCATTTTAAAAACCTTCTAGACATGTTTAGATAGGAGAAATTAGTCTAATTCGATCCTAGAGTAATTTAGCTATAAACGCCAGTTCTTTTGTGGCTGTGCTATGTTTTCTTTTTATAGTTTAATGTCATGTTTCAGGGAAGATGCATATTTGAACCCTGATTTTTATATATTATTTTATTTCCTTTTTATTAGATGGGAAAGAGGGAAATGTTAGGTGTAGATGAGGATATGTTTGCCAAGAGGTAACTGTGTATTCCATTTTTTTGTAACAAGATCTACTCTTTTATTGAGAAGGCTGCACAGCCTAAAGCGTGTTTTGGGATAAATTTCAGTAGAGAACATTTTATTTAAAGGCATGTAGCATGTTTACAGGAGTGGAACCAGCGTGTACATGCATCGTTGAACTAGTCTCTTTTAGATCGGCAAAGAAGACTAGCTAATTGGTATTGTGTTATAAATTTACGAGAAAAAGGCAAGATTATCCGGATACTGAGATTACAATGTGTGTTTATACAGGACGTGGGTGCTGGTATATAAAACAGGGGAAATATATTGGTGTTAGCTGCATGATAAGCGAAAGAGGCTTGATTTGCCTTGAATGTTCAGTGATAATATAAGAGTCGAACTCATGGACTCCAAAGTGTTAGGCCAGATGTGCAGTATGTCGTATCATAGCCGTGCTAAATTGGAATATGTATTTAAGGCCATATGAATGTGTATTGAAGCTTTAAGTTGAGTTCGAGGCCTTGTGTTACTTTAATAAACAGAGAAGTGAGTGGCAGCGTTAATTTATATTCCCAGATATATTAAAATCTCTCAGGCAGGAATTACCAATCCAATTAGATAGTTTCTTTTTCTTGCGAGGCAAGATGCTTCATAGCTGGCTCATTAGAAGTGTTACTTGAGTTATAATTTGGCGTGTCAAGTGAAGACCAACATATGGACAGCTGAGCCAGGAGTTTCGTGTTCTTTTTATATGGAGTAGTTTAGCATCTTATTGCTTGTATTTCAGATAACGGATACACAGATTTTTTTGTTTACTTTATTTGCATGAATTTTACAGGTTTCTTTGAAGTGTTTTGTTTATATTGAATTGTGGTATATGTTTATTGCTGATCGTGTCATTGTCATCGTTGATAGAGACTTGTTCTTAAATACGAGTTCGAAGCTCATTTTATTGGGAAGTAGGCTTTCATGCCATCCAATTTGTAACAGAGCGGTCTGTTAGTAAATTCAGTGTAGCTATAAGTTAGGACCCTGAAACATTGATTTGTTGATAAGTGCTGTATATATAATTTTAATTATGGATCGGATTTAGCATAATTTTATTCTGTCGAGGCATGTCCTAAAACCGTAAATGGAACGATATCCGTCAGGATTCGATAAGATGAACTTAACTGCGTTGAATCGAGGCGAAGTGTGTATTTCTTCCCCAGGTCGTTGTTTTTATTTTGTAAATATTTTTATTTTAAACATGGGACATTGCCCGTCTTTTTGTAATAATCTTTGCGTTAATTATGTGCACGGCACATATTAATTTTTTGGCATTTATTTGAGCCATATTATTTTTGTTTTTATATTA
The DNA here is from genome assembly GCF_040414725.1 of Anabrus simplex. Taxonomy (NCBI): domain Eukaryota; kingdom Metazoa; phylum Arthropoda; class Insecta; order Orthoptera; family Tettigoniidae; genus Anabrus; species Anabrus simplex. Next base: position 165,451,444 of record NC_090273.1, read on the forward strand.
ATTTGTTTATTTTCGATTTTTAATAATGTTTTTCTTTGATAATAAACCCATCTTACCCCTTATTTTGATTTTTATTTCGGAATTATGTTACTGTTTCCCGTTCACATACCCATGGTATAATTTTTATCCTGAGACTTTTAATTTATTTTTGCCCTGATCATATTTTTACGAATCGAACACGCAGTTCTCCGATTGGCGCCGGTAGACTGTATTTTAGACGGGAACGGTACACCTTCATTGTTCCAATGTGTAAAGGACACCTCAAAAATGAGCTGAACACTATTTGTTATATAGCTAAATCCAATGGATACAACAATTTCTTTATAGAAAAAATAATCAATAAATATAAATACCACCCTTCTACCACCTCCTCCCTTTCTATCTTTACCTTCAACGAACAAATTTATGAGGTACCGTAGATCTTTAAAGAGCATGATGTAAAAGTTGTTTTCAAAACCAACCATAGGAACTCACGAGTCTTACATAATGCCACATTCATAAACAAGTTCAATAGTTATTCAAAATCAGGAGTGAACAGGATTATTTGCAACAGTTGTAATTCTTCTTACGTCGGACAGACCGGGAGGAATTTTAATATAATGTACTTGGAACATGTCAGTGCCCTGAAGTACAATCAATTTTCAGCTGTAGGACAGCATATGCATGACTATAATCACAAATTCACAGACATAAAACAAGATATGGAAATTCTCAAAATCATCAACAGAGGACCCCTCCTTAACATTACCGAAAGCTGCTTCAGACATATAGATCAATATTTCGACCCGAATATTAACCTTAAAATGACATTTCAGAAAAGCCAAATATCCTTTTCGACCTTCGAATTCCCATTTTCAGAAACATCAAACCAACAAGTCATAATTCAGTTTTTCATAATATTCAGTGCACCTTTCCTCAGCAGCCATCTTTTTTCCCCACATCCCTCAGCCCCGCCTTAATCGCCCCCTCCCCCATCCTCTCCATCCCGCCTCTCCTTTCACAACTTCTCACCTTGCCCTGAGTCTCCCTCCTTGCCCGCCCCTTCCTTTTCTTGGAATCTCAGAACCGTTAGTATGAGGCACACACAACAGTAGGCCTCACACCACATGCCGCAATGAGAGGCAAGTCTCATATAACCTATGCCATCTAACTAACAGGCTTTCTCCTTCAATTCATTAATTTTATCTATCATTTATTCAGGTTAACTTCATGGACACCGCAATGAATAGCAAATTTTATACCAGACACTATGTATCCGTTTTAACCATATCTTCATGTGCCGTCCTGAGTGTGTCCAACATCATTTCGGCATGATTTTAAGAAGCACCACAAGAGCATTTAATTTCATTACGTTGATTGATGTTGAAACACCATCTAACAGTTCTGCGTCAGCTGGTGGTTATTTACAACGGTGTCCAGTGACTTGCATACGGCTAACATCACTCGAGTAGATTTGGTGATTGCCTACAGAGTCAACATTTACCAGTTCCCGTTTTACAATTGAGATTGTAATAATTAGCAGCGATGGAACTAACAGTTCTATGAATATTAGTACAGGAAAGAGTTTGGATGATGAGCATACTCAAGATGCTAAGAATTTAGAGCCTAATTAATTTTTCAAATTTAGTCATAATTTCATCCCAGTTTTTAATGCCCATTGTACATTTGTTCATTTGTTTTATGTCAATTGTGTGTGTGTACACTTGTTTAGTTATTAGATGTTGCGCTGAAGATGGCCAGCCCAGGCCGAAACTAGTCTCTAGTTCATGTAATTCAAGAATTTGCATATTATAGTATTGAAAGGTGGACCATTACGGAACTAATGATTATTATTGTGATTACAATTCAATACGGGTCAGAACCATGAAGTTTATATTTTATAATCAACATCTATGTCATCTGATGGCCAGGCAGGCTCAATTTGTGGAAATGAGACAAAGTCTCTCATAGTGCATTGGCACTCCGGTGGCTCCAAGTAGCCTACGCAGTGGCCTCCATGGTATGCACTAGCCGTGCATCTTGGCCGGTGTGCTATTTACCAACTGATGAGCCCAATTTAGCAAACAGGTCTTATGGCAACGATAGGACAGGAAAGGGCTAGGAGTGGGAAGGAAGCAGCCATGCCTTAATTAATGTACAGCCCCGGCATTTGCCTGGTGTGAAAATGGGAAACCACGGAAAACCATCTTCAGAGCTGCGGAAGTGGGGTTCAAAGCTACTATCTCCCGGATGAAAGCTCACAGCTGCATGGCACTAAGCGCATGGGCAACTCCCTCGGTCCCTTGTTCAAAATTTGAAACCGATATCTTTATGTAGTGTTTACAGAATAAATTATTTAGTTAAGGTACACCACAACTATACCTGACAAGCAAATTATTACTCCATGTTTTGCCAGACAGTAGGTCAAAGTGGCATGATTACTAAATTCTTCCTAGACACACTGGAATCTTTAATTCCACCCCATCTAACTGAGGAAATAAGAGTCAAGAGAGATATGGAAAAAAAAGTCGTTACAAAGTTTGTGGCATTTTCACTCTGAGAAGAGTTTTTTGTCCGAAGTACAATATCTATGTTGTTATTAACATATTTCTGACTCTGTAAGCTATTCGTAATGGAATTTTCATTCATGTTTTGTATGAAATAAAAACACATGATAGATTTACGTAGTATTTATTATAAGAGTAAAAAAATTGATAGCAGAAAGTGAATCAATTTTTAGTGGACGACATGCTGCAGGATACCTTGACGAATCAGAGCCTCACATTGTGACCGCAGGAGTAAGTGCTGACTGTTCTTCTTAAGGACGATCACCTCACCATCGTCCAATTCAAACCTGCCATAATCCACCAAGCAGCGGACCTGCAACACGACACAATTCTTAACTATTACAAGTTATAAATATTCGTATTGTCAAACTTACGGGCTTGTTAAATTAAAGAAAAGTTCCGCCTATACAATACAAGTTTACAATGTTTATATAAGCACGTTTCGTTCTTCGTAGAGAACATCATCAGCTTGAAGTTAACTATTGTTAAAATTGAAATCAAGGCACCATTATTGGAAAATTATACAAAATAAAAATTCTAAAAGTGTACTGATATGGACAGATTAATTATTTAAAATACATTCACACATTTGTATCATGTTAAAGTAACAGACTACAGAAATTATATTTGAAAGGTGGTATAAGTTGTAATGAGGAGGAAGTTCTTTGATCAGGACTATACGCTTAATTTAAAACTTGCAAAGGTACTGTACTTAGAGAAATAAAGTAAAGTTCATATCACATGCTCCTGATATGTACATAAGAGAACTGAAGTTTGAGTTATGTCTAAAGATTGACACTATATCAACTTTTTTTTTTTTGCTTTACGTCGCACCGACAGATAGGTCTTATGGCGACGATGGGATAGGAAAGGCCTAGGAAGTGGAAGGAAGTGGCCGTGGCCTTAATTAAGGTACAACCCTAGTATTTGCCTGGTGTGAAAATGGGAAACCACGGAAAACCATCTTCAGGGCTGCCGACAGTGAGGCTTGAACCCACTATCTCCCGATTACTGGATACTGGCTGCACTTAAGAGACTGCAGCTATCGAGCTCGGTATATCAACTATTATTGAAATCATTCTTGATGTGGGGCTTTTCATCTGTGAATGTTTTTTAAATGTTCAATCTAACCATATAAGTATACTTTCAGAACAGTTTACTCGTAATCGTACTAGTTTCAACCCTTCAGCCAATTTAGTCAAGTTGGTACATTACAAACATAAAAAACTAAAACATCTGAAAAGAAAAAAGCTGAGTCCTTGATGAAAAATCTTGATGATATGCATCATGTCCAATTGTCACAAATATAATACATAATATGATGTTTGTGGCAATGTAGTGCTTAAGGCAGGGATATCTACGAATTAAACCAATGAATGCAGTTGCCCTGTAGATGATTGAAGTGGATCTTGTATTGAAATCCAGAAAAGATATCTGGGAAAAAAGAAAAATAGCCAATGACTACCTCTGCAGTCTCTCTGATGGTATTTCTTAATGTGGTCCATTCTGATTCAACATTTAATTAGTTGATTTAACAATTGTCTTGGAAAGCAGTGCGAACAGCTTCATTCTGAAGATTGGTCATGTTAAATTTTCCTCTGGACGGGTTCAAGAAGTAAGACTGTGGTCAGTAAGACTCCAATTAGAGCATGACCAGGATCGCTTGATTCGAGAACTAGAAGAGGTCCAAAGGAAAGCAGCACGACTTCTTCTAAGTGATTTCCAACAAAAAACAGTGTTACAAAATTATTACAATCTTTGGGCTGGGAAGACTCGGGAGTAAGGAGACGAGCTACTCGACTAAGTGGTAAGTTCTGAGCTCTCAGAGATGGTGTGGAATGAAATTAGTAGAAAAATAAGCTCAATGGAGTTTTTAAAAGTAGATGATCATAATGTGTAGATGGAATTCCAAGAAAACGCATTACAGCAAATTATGATTTATAAGAAGAGAAATAAGGATTGGAAAAATTTACCAAGGGAGATGTTGGATAAATTTCCAACTTGAACTTTTAAATTACTGAAGACGGGACAGGGACAGCCCTGAATGATGATGATAAATTAAACCCAAACTGCCTTCTATCAGCCAGAATACTTTCCCAGAGCTTACATGCACACATAAAGGTGACTGGCCCCTTTCTTTGTACTATACCAACTCTATGTGCTCCTTCATGCCAACAATAATTAACTAAGTACTTCAGATATGGTACTGTATCGTAATCCATTGCCTGTAGCAATTCCAGCTGCTTCGACTCTTGTAATGACTGTATATGCTATTTAGATACGGCCTGTGCCAGATGTCTGGAGTAAAGGAAAAATACTACTGACTATATTTAAGAAGGATAACAAGAGAGTAAGTTAGGAGTCACACTTGTATCATAATTTGCAACATATTTTTACGGATACTGAGGAGAAAATTGGAGGAATAATTAGAAGTAGTGCAATACAGCTTTAGAAACACCAGACCCCATCCTAAGTATGAGATAGCTGATGACATTCCCAGATTTAGAAAACTGTACCCAGAGCAAAGGCATGGAAAGCAAAATGGATTTGAATACGTGAAGCCATGTACCTTAATGGTTTTCGAATATAATCGACCACGATAGGGAAGTGTGCTGTCACCACTATTGTTCCTAATGAAAACCAAACCTCAGAGCTGAACGGCCTACTAAGCAACTGCTGCTCAGCACCTTGGCCATTATTCTTAGCTTTCTAGACCCGGGGTCGCTATCTCACCGTCAGATAGTTCCTCTATTGTAATCATGCAAGCTGAGTGGACCTTGAACAACCCTTTAGATCCAGGTAAAAATCCCTGACCTGACCAGAAATTGAACCCTGGGTCTCGGGGTAAGAGGCATGCATGCTACCCCTACACTGTGGGCCGACTCTTGTTTATAATGGTAATGGATGAAATTGTGAAAAGGTCAAAGGAAAAATACCGAAAGAGGGAGCTCTCCGGTATGGGAGAGGTAGTGCAACATCAGGTGGACTTGCTGAATGAATATATTGATAATTATGGAATGAACATTAATGTGCAGATGGTGATGTTTGTTATTTAAAGCGGCCTAACAGGTAGGTCATCGGAACAACAGGACATGATAATTAAAATTTTAAAATATATCCACTGACTAGAATTTAAAATAAACTGAAACCGGTTTCCAGTGGTTACATGATACACAGTTAAGAAAAGGGAAAAAAAATTAAATTACACGGTACCTTAATAATCTTAGCACCAAATAAAACATCAGATGAATTGCGTCAATACAAAGAAACGAACATCAGGTTGGGCAAAGTGACTACTAAGATAAAGGAATGTGGAGCGGGTCTGGGAAACCTACCAGGGCTTTTGGGATATGAAGGCTGCAGGTTTCCAAAAAAATCAATGGTGATCCCTTGATTTCAAGATATTATTTTCCAAAATAAACATTACCAAGAAAATTCGGAGCAAAAACCATCTATCCAAACAATTCAGTTATGCTATTTCCAAAATACAAATTAGATGTAGTTGCCGAGAGCTTTCCTCTCAGGCCAAGAGGTTAACTAAAGCTATCTTAACATAATGCAACTTTTACAATACATTTTTGAGGCTAAGAGGGACCACAAGATTCAAATACAATATTAAATGAAAGTTAACACGCTTTTTGACATTCGCGCCACATAATGGAAATTGAGTGGCGAGTCTGAGCGAGTAGAGTAAACTCCTATGTGGAAATACAAGCGAACATTAAATATAAATTAAGGTGGAACTGAAACCAAGGTAGCTCATCCCGGGAGAGAGGATTTGCCGACCTGTGTCTGATTGCTGGACTGACGAGAAATTGAAAGACCACAAAATCTCGCCTCAATCTCTTAAGAAGGCAAGGCTGGCCCCGGTGTGATCACCGAGTGACCAATCAGAGCACAGGAGTTTTCCTATCGCCACCCAAATCCACCAATCAAAACCCTTTATCACATCGCGATCTTTTCTAGAACATCACCTAACTCTAATCGCGAACTTTTCCATCTTATTATTTATAAGTTTCGTTTTCCATATTGGTTGGATGCACTATACAGACAAGAAATGTGTTCCACCTATCAATACTCTATTATTTATTATAAACGGATTTACGTCAGTACCGGTTTCGGCCTTCCACGGCCATCATCAGCTGGTATATTACAATATTGTAGCCATTAGACATGTCACAAAGATGTTATTATGATTAGATCATCCGGATGTCTAATGGGGTTAAAAATAAAATATATTGTAGTAATGTTTTGTCTATGTGGGGTTAAAATAGTATCTATGATCAATGTGGCAGTGACGGCTACAGAAAACTAAAACTTATTGAGTACACATTAGACATATTGAGCACATTAAACATATTAAAATACATAAAGCACAGTATAAAACCCTTGATAAGTTTAAACACACACACGACCTCTCTCTCGTCTATTTGTAGATATTGCTTGCAGCAAGCTTCCAAACACAACGTTACACGACCTCCACAACAAGAACAGTAACAGAAATATCTACAACATGAATACAGACGAGTGAGAGGTCGCCACCAACAGCTCCTTTAATCAAATTTTTAAAACTCAAGACTTGTCTGTCATAAAACTTACTGAAGTATATCAACGGTTGAACCACAACGGTACTTGAAAAATGTTTACGATAAGGGTTTTTACCACGATTTAACATATCGGCCAAATAGAATATTCTCGAAGCAACTAAATTACCATAGACATAGAAGTGCAAGAACTATAAGGAAGCTTGAAGAAGGAACTCCACACAACACGAACTCTCAAAACTTTAACAAGTGAACATGAACCTTATATTTTAGTGTGTTGAAACTTATCAAGGGTTTTATACTGTGCTTTATGTATTTTAACCTCTTCAGTGGCACGCCCGAGAAATTCTCGGGGGGATGCACGCCTGCCCAGAATGACACCGCCCCAGAAATTCTCGTTTAGCGGCAGTGTTCATTTTGCGATCGCCCAATAATTTCTCACGTACTGTAATCTCTTTGGAAAATGTTTTCCATCATTCTCAACGGATGGCAGGAGGATTTTCAGCTGTATTCATAAAGTGGCTGGCCTAAAATATGACTTATCTTTTCTACTTTACATATACAATCTCTGGCCAGCTGACGAGGTAAACAGAAATGGCGAGTGTGAAACGGTAGAGGAGTTTGTCCGAAGACAAAATAGGGAACTACATCAAAGATGAATCTCTAAGTGACATTAGTATTTCTGATAGCAGTGATAATGATTCAATTGATTCTTCAGATGATGACGTTCTTAGTAATTCTAGGGAAGGTGAAGAAGATATAATTCCATTTACAGGAAATACTGGTGTGAGGGTTGAGGTGAGTGCGACTGACTGTTTTGAACTGGTGATTACGTATAACGGATGAAGGTGGAAATTTGATAGTGACCGAAAGAAATTCATTGGCCCTATGGAAGCGCATTGAAAAATTGTAAATAAATCTCTGCATGCAAGGGCACAGTTTAAAAAAACTTACAAAATTTGAAAATTTATTGCGTTAGTGTTGTTGATGAGAATAATACAAAAGCCTGAAATAAAAATGTATTGCTCACAGGACAGTATACTCAAAACACCAATATTTTATAAAACAATATCACAGGCCTACTGTAAAAAAAGTGTAAATAGAGTGTAAAGTACGATTTTATTATCCTTGAATGATATATGAATGCGTTCCCTTAATAATTGTTACCCATTCTTTGCTTCCTAAAAATAAATAATTTACACCAAAAAACCTCACTTTTCTGGCACAGGAGGTCTGCCAAAACCTGGCACTGAAGGGGTTAATATGTTTAATGTGCTCAATATGTCTAATGTGTACTCAATAAGTTTTAGTTTTCTGTAGCCTTCACTGCCACATTGATCATAGATTCTATTTTAACCCCACACAGACAAAACATTACTACAATATATTTTATTTTTAACCCTATTAGACATCTGGATGATCTAATCATAATAACATCTTCGTGACATGTCTAATGGTAACAATATTATAATATACCAGCTGATGATGGCCGTGGAAGGCCGAAACTGGTACTGGCGTAAATCCGTTTATAATAAATAATAAAGTATTGATAAGTGGAACACATTTCTTGTCTGCATAGTAACTTTCCCAGCTTCCAAAATTAGTAAAGTGATGCTTCTAGAATTGACAGGGGCTGACACATCCTGTTCCGAAAGCCTGTGTGACAAAATTTTTCAGAACAATACGAAATATCACAGAACAACAATAATAATAATAATTTACAATCTAGTAGGGAACACAAATACACCATCTAGTAAACCTTTCTTGACAGAGACAGGTCTTAAGCTATGCTCGACAAATTATCATAAATATACTCGAAACGGGGATTTTTGACCACACCATAGCAGTTGTAAATCAAACCACTGGCATTCACCAGAGAATTTCAAGTACACAGTCCACTGATAGTTCTTAAAAAGTTCGACAGTCACTTTACTGACAAACATGATTTTCTTCAGTTTGAACTTCAAAAAATAAAATGTTACTACATCAAGGATCCATTCAGTAATTTGTGGTATTTTAAGGGTTACATATAAAAACAACAGAAATGTCAAAATGTGATAAGCATACTACAGTTCAAAAATGCATTTGGCAACATTCCAAAATTGATTCGACCATTTTAACTCTGTCCACAGGAGTTCCACCAAATGTCAGTCATTCAGAGCCCATTCACTTTCTTGTAAGAAGGCGTCCACTGCCTCCTTCTTAGCAAAGTTTCGGGATAAGTAGATCTTGAATCAGTTTTCACATAAATCATAGGATCAAAGTCGTCCAACTTGACTACTGGTAATTGCTGATGATGTGGCTGTCGACATGTCGTTTGCCAACAACCTCCACACAAGTTGAGTCCAAACCTGGTCGCTAGGTAAGTTGCATCGCAGCCCAGCTGTATCTTGAAGCAATGGTTAATGGGCAGAGGGGTGAGGCGCAGTCTAGCCAGACAGCCTCCATTGGGACACTTGGCCTCTGGATTGCAGTGCCGGATGGTAGCGCACAAGTCATACAGTGTGCCTCTCAACTTGGCACGTTACGTTGCCGTCAGACGAAGTCGGTCACTGCAGCCACTGCAACATAAAGTAACACGCAGCAGACAGGGGAATACTTGAGGCAAAGCTACCCTGCCGGACAAGAAGATCTTGGAGAAAAAACTGTTTCCAAGGAGGGTTTGTGTTCTTTCTTTAATTTACTGACAAGCATAGTCACCCAACCAGTGTCTCAATGAAGTTCATGTAGAGACCCTGTCCCACACCAGGGACATTAGAGCACCTAGCACCGAGGCAAACACTGTCCATACATTTTAGAGAAGATTAAGGTGGGATGAAAGAAACTAAAACTACAGGAGTTAATTCGGAGCCCGAAATGTTAGGGGAATAAATTCCAATCAGTGACCCTAAACTAAAACCTACCTAACTTATCATTCTAAACCCATTACACTAACGGAGATAAATGCTTGAGGATACCTAATGTATTTACACACAATTACAATTCCTATTACTAAATTACTCAAATCACTTATGATTAGAGTACAGATATAACTAATATGTGCTGGCCAGCATCTAAAATCTTACGAATACCTGACAACTAAATCTACATGGTCACGAAAAACAGAATTTACGCCTCCCCATACAACTTAATGTACCTTTACCTGACAGAGGTGTACTCTGCTGATCCTTTTGCTTTTGGGATCGCTCACTAATAATGACACCGGGGTAAGAAACTTTAAGATGGTGCAGGATCTGGGGGCCAACTTACTGATAACATGGTCCGCAGCACTACTGACGGGGTGCGTTTTAATAAACACCTGGTCACCCATAGACATATTGTGCGGGTCTTCCTCGTCATTGTAATTCGCTGAACTTTAGCGTAATAAATTTTGAAGTTTTTTCACACACGGTGTCAATTAGCGCGGATCTTTTCTGGGCTGGCATCTTCAGGCAGAAGATCATTAATCGACAACAGATTTGACAGTGAATAATTTGGAGTAAAGGCCAACATTAACAAAGCAGGATTTTGCTTGTGACTTTCATGGACGGCAGTGTAAAAGACAAACGACAACCAATTTAGGGATGAATCCCACTTAGAGTGGTCAGCAGGAGTGTTAAGCAATGAGAGCAGATTGAAGATTACGATTCACTCTTTCAGCATAATTTGGCCTCGGATAATACGGGGTAGTGGTTACATGAGCAATGAATAGATCAAAACAGAAGTTACGGAACTGGACAGAGGTAAAAGCTCTTGCATTATCACTACACCTGGGATTTTAAGGCAAATGCCTACTTCGTTCCTTACGAAATAACAAGATTTTTTTAAAATATGTTGACGTTTCATGATAAATACCTTACATTAACAGAGTTTTATAGTGCCCTAAAATGCCTATTTGGACCTTTAGAGCCTATTTTACTATTTTAGTGCCTAAAAATGCCTATTTTCTACATTTAAAATAAAATTCAACTATAATTTTTACAATCACACAATGGACATCCTGGAACGAGCAGAACAGGAGAGGGTGGGTTTTTCACAGAAATATGCTCTTCCCAGACAACTGTCACCAAAGGAATGCTGAGTGAAGGGTGGAGGTGGAGGATTAGCTCAGAAGAACAACGAGCAGGTAGTAAAGGACGTACTGTGTCGAGTGACGGGGTGAGGGGGGGGGGGAGATTATCTAGGAAGAACAAGGAGCAGGTAGTAAGAAGGGACATTCTGTGTCAAGTCTCCAGTGAAAGAACATTTGTTTAAGTGAATATAGTTCATCATGCCTAAAACAAAATCATCTAAGAGTGCACTTATACAACAATGGCTTGTACAATTTCCAGGGTTGACTTTTGATGGCAAGATTATTTTCTGCCAGTACTGCAATAAACAGGTATGTGCATATATCGTAAATTTCATATTAATCTAAAACTAAGGTTTTGATATTGGCTCCTCTAATTAATTGTAGAGACCTAGTCCAGACGACCTGGGTTCGATTTCTAGTACCGGCAGTAATTTAGAAATCTATGAGGTCTGGAACGGTGTTGACCCAGCATCGTGAGGACAATTGAGAAGCTACAGTGGGCAGGGGTCACGGAGGCAAGGCAATACGGCTGAGGGATGTATCGTGCAGACCACACTCCACCCATTATCTGCAGGCCATGAGCTGGGCAGCAACCGTTATTGAAAGCCAACGCCCTTCGGGGACTGTAGTGTTCTTGTTCTTAATTAACTTTAGAGTAATAATGGCTTAATTTAAATAGTACAAAATTACAAATTTTATTCAATAGCTCACCTTTTCTATTCCTCATCTTAGTCTCTAATTGACATAACTTTATTGTGTTCTAGATTTCACATGAGAAAAAATGCCACCTTCAGCAGCATGCAGATACTGCCAGTCACAAAGCAAAAGCAGCCATGAAAAGTAACATTAGACAGACTCTGCTCACACAAACTATATCTCCTACAACCCATAATGGTTTCTATGCTGATATGTGTAGAGCCCTAGTTGCAGCAAATATCCCCTGGAATGCTGTGCATAATCCGGTTTTCAGAGATTTTTTAGAGAAATACACCAAGCAGCACATCCCATCAGCATCTACATTAAAGAAGAACTACTTAGATATTTGTTACAATGAGGTCATTTTGTCAATCAGGGAGGATATTGGGGAGTCTTGCATATGGTTGTGTGTGGACGAACACCGACTCTGTGGGCAGGTACATTGCTAACCTTATAGTAGGAAAACTGGAACCCAATCAGGCATCTACCGCTCACCTTCTTTGCTCTAAACAGCTTGAGAAAGTCAATAGTCAAAGCATTGCATACTTCATCAACAAGGGGTTGCAATTGTTGTATCCTGGGAGTGTTGATGATTCTAAAGTCCTTCTCCTTGTCTCCGATGCTGCTTCCTACATGATTGCCACTGCACCTCTCCTCAAAACTTTCTATCCTTCTTTAATTCATGTTACTTGCATGGCCCATGCCTTGCACAGACTCGCAGAAACAGTTAGGGCCGAGTTTCCTGCAGTAAATACTCTCATTTCAACAATGAAGAAAGTGTTCTGTAAGGCTCCATCAAGAATAGCCATCTTTTGAGAGAAACTCCCCCTCTATTCCCCTTCCACCACAGCCAATCATCACCCGTTGGGGTTCCTGGATGGAAGCTGCCCTGTATTATGCAGAACATCTTGAGGAAATCAAGACTGTGATAGACAATTTGCCTTTAACGGACAACTCTGCATGTGTGTCGTCTGTCAAAGAGCTGTTAAATGATTGTTCCAGTGTTCAGAGAGACATTGCGTATATTCAGGCAAATTTTTCATTTCTTCCAGTCACCATTACAAAAATGGAGGAAAAAGGAAACAGTCTCAAACAGCAATTTTCTGTAACACATAACATACAAAGTGCTAGGGGCAAGGTAGGGGACAAAATAAGAGACAAGTGGTCTAGTGTACTGCAGAAGAACTCAGGTTATTCAGTGCTGAAAAGGGTACATCAGGTAATGGATGGGGAAAAGGTAGACTTACCAAGTGAAACTGAATTGAAAAATGTAGATAAATTTTCCTATGCCCCTCTAACATCTGTGAGTGTGGAGCGCACTTTTTCTGCTTTCAAAATGATTTTAACAGACAAAAGACACAGCCTGACTGTGGAAAATTTGGAGAAGATTATTGTTATGTACTGTAAAGCAAACTACGAATGAAAGTACTGTAGGAATGTTCCTCACAAATAATAAACACATACTCCATTCGCGCTTATGCCGTTATTGGATGTCTACAGTGCTGTAATTGTGTACAGTGATTTTAGTATTAAGGTTTTAGATCAGTACTGATAATGGTATATCATATAATCCATAACTTTTTTTGTCACTTTACTTAAATGTCTTTTTTATTATGTCTTAATTTTGCAGTTATTTTGGTTAAGAATAGGGATACCACGTTTGTTAAAGTAAAAAAGTATCACGTTACAGTTTAAGTGTATATTGTAATTTTTTAAACTCTATTTCCTGCCTATCCACACATTTTTAAAACATATTTTAAGTGCCTGTTTTCTCTTTTAAAAGCCTATTTACTTGTTTTAAAAGCCTATTTTAGGCGCCTAAAACTAATTTTTTTTAGAGCCTAAAATCCCAGGTCTAATTATCACTCACCAGAAACTGACAAGTTTCAAATGAAGTAAAGATATGCTTCAAGCACGACATGGTGGTGTTGCATTAGTCATACGAGTTGGGAACAGCCACGTAAAATGCAAAAAGACGACAACACACACAAGTATGAAATGATGGCCGGTCTGTGATCTCGGGAAAGGACAATGTAGTCTATGAACAATCTCTCCATTGGACGAGATCTTGCTCGGATAACAAAAGACCTTAGTGAGTATTAGGAGCGGGTTTACTGATGTTGCAAGTTTTACAAGATTTAACAAGGGCACGGGTTTCACCATCCATGGATTTCCAAATGAGTGGTTTACGAATTTTCTCTCTAGTTTTGAAAACGCCAAGATGACCCCTCACAGGGGATTGATGAAAATACTTGAAGAGAGCTGGAACTAGGTTAGTTGGGACGACAATTTAGGGGTGTCTGCAACCGCGAGTAGGACAACACAAGACACCATTCTTAAGGACGTAAGGCTTAACATGTTCACCAGATTTAATCCTGTCAATAATAGCTTTTAATTCAGCATCATCCTCCTGATGTTTAGTTACATCTTTGAAAAGGAACGGAGAGTCAGTGAGAACTACATTCACAAAGGCCAATACTTGTTCAGGAGAGGAGTCAGCAGGCTCTGACTGAGGATCAGAACTCCCGGAATAGAACATCCTACTGAGGCTATCAGCCACGTTTTCAGTGCCACGAATGTCACGAGCTTTAAATTGGAAGGCTGAGATGCGTACTGCCCAACGCGCAATATGACCAGTCCTCCTTGGCTTGGCCAGTACCCAACTCAACGCTTGATTATCAGTTTCAAGATTGAAAGGCAGATGTTCCAGGTACATTCTGAACTGTTCTAAAGAGAAGACAACAGTTAAAGGCTTCCAACTCGTAAATGGAATAGTTTCGTTCAGCAGGATTCAGAGCACGAGAAGCATAAGATATGGGACTAGGCCCCTCTTCAAATTCCTGAAGGAGAACACCAGATATACCTGTGGAAGAGGCATCAGTCTGACGGATGAAGCATTTTGAAAAATCTGGCATAGCCAATACAGGAGCGTTACATAAAGCGGATTTCAAGTCGCAAAAGGCTTTACGCTGGGCATCACCTCACAAAAAATTTGGCATCCTTTCTTCTCAAGGCATTTAATGGAGCTGCCCGTTCAGCAAAATTGGGGATGAATTTACAGAAGAAATTAACCATGCCAATAAATCTGGTTACAGCCATGACGTCTTTTGGCGTGGGAAAATTTGGGATGGTGGCAGTATGAGACTGATCAATAGAGACACTCTTCCCCGACACAATATGGCCTAAGAAGGATGCCTGGGGTTGTGCGAAAGAAACTTTGCTAGCCTTAAGTGTTAGACCTGCTTTATACAGTCTTTCAAGGATTCACTGAGATGGACAAGGTGTTTTTCGAAGGTTTCACTGAAAATTACCAAATCGTCAAGGTAATTGTACACAAACTTGAATTTAATGTCTGACAAAACCTTATCCAGTAACCGAGTAAGGACAGCAGTGCCCGTAGACACTACGAGTGGAACACGTTCAAATTCATAAAGGTTCCAATCGGTAGCAAAAGCTGTGAGGTGCTTGGATTCCTGGGCAAGAGGTATCTGCTAATATGCCTGATTTAAATCAAAGGGCTTTAGCAAACCAAGAAAAAGAAGAGTGAAAATCAGGAAGGGGAACAGATTGGAGGACCACTTTATGGTTCAACATCCGATAGTCAACGACAGGACAATAACCACCTTGCGGTTTAGGGACAAGAAACATGGGAGAAGATAAACTGACTTAGAAGGGCGTATCACTCCATCAGCGAGCATTTGGTCAATAGTAGCCTTAATGGCTTTCATTTTGGGAGGCGACAGCCGATACGGAGGAGAGCCATCAGGTATGTTATCCGTGACTTCAATTTTGTACTCTAAAACATTGGTGACGCCTAACTTGTCGGTAAAGACATCAGGAAACTTATCGCAGAGTTTCCTAAGTTGGTTGGCCTGATCATCGGGTAAATGATCAAATTCAAAAGCTTTGGGTTCGCCCGTATCTTTAGGAACAGCATTAACGTGAAAAGGCAGAATAGGGGAGCGATCACACAGCTCAAATGTTCTTGCAGAAAATTTAAAATGGAATCTGTTGAACTGCAGGTCCAAAATCATGCCAGTTTTGGCGATAAAATTTGCACCCAAAATGAAGTGACAAGATAAATCTTTTGCCACTAGTACTGGCATTTTCCATGTGAAAACACTTTTTTCTTGCTATCTGCTTAACGTCGCACCGATACAGATAGGTCTTATGGCGATGATGCGACAGGAAAGGCATAGGAATGGGAAGGAAGCGGCCGTGGCCTTAATTAAGGTACAGCCCCAGCATTTGCCTGGTGTGAAAATGGGAAACCACGGAAAACCATTTTCAGGGCCACCGACAGTGGGGTTCAAACCCACTATCTACCGGAGGTTCAGGGCCCTGACCTAACTTTAGGCTAAGATTTCTTTTCGGCTGATGATGCTTACTACTGTTAAGCGAAACATGTCCCATCTTACAATGCCTGTTATAATGTTTATTTCCTAAATATAGGAAAGATAAGTGTTGGAAAGGTGGTGTTAACTATTATTCTTGTTTTAATGTTCATGCGTGCTCACAGCTGCGCATCCGTAACCGCATGGCCAACTCGCCCGGTATGTGAAATCACGGACTCTTATCTTGATATCTGGAGATCCTAGAATGTTCATCGAGTTAGAATTAGCAGTATGGCAGGTTAAGGAAACAGATTCTAACTTGCAAATAGTTTCCATCGAATTATACCAGTTCTCACTCATCAACGTGATACTACTTCCAGAATCTACCAATGCACAGACAGGTTCATTATTTACCTCTAAGCATAAGTAAGGTAATTTACAAGAAGGGATAGCAGAAATCCCACAAGATGGCAGAAATTTAACACTAGGTACTGTGACCATATCGTCACACTGAATATTTATTCGGAAATATATATATGTGGGAAGTATGTATGCTTGGAGTTTCTTTGTCAGAACAGGAGCTGGGTTGCATCATGTTGCATAACATCTTCGCCAACGTGGCACCTAACCTGGCTCATAAAATCCCCGAACTGAGCGCGCGTGAAGAAGGAAAACAAAAAAGTATAGTTTCTGCTGACTCCGCCCCTAAAACAAACTCCAACTCACTGTAGAGCCAACGTGAGGAGGTGATTTTAGAAGTACTTTCGGGGTAATAACGTTTAAATTAATCATGAAGCATATGTCGAAGTAACAGCAAGTATAATGGATCATTGACAAAATTATAAATCAAAATAAAAATATATTACTTATGAAATTACGTAAGATGCTCTGGCGTCCTCACGCTAGCTGTGAACCAGACACCCAACAGGGGTTCCCCGTTAGGCTCTTGATTTAGACGGCCGAATTGCGATTAAACCACTGATCGTTTTGCATTGCGCATTACATCTCGTATTAGTGATTGGTGAGCCACACAATTTGCTGCATCGCTGATTTCCATAAACTTAATGAATCTGGAGATCTCATAATTATGGCGGGGAGGCGTTCCTCTGTCCATTCCCCACTCCATGTGAGACCATATATGCTCGCACTTCTGAGGGTAGCTAGTCAGTCAGCAGGCAGTCTATGAGGGGACCATACAGTCGTTTGTGATCGGACTCTCCTGTGTCTTTGTGTAGAAAATATGGATCTAAATGGGAATGCAAAGATAGTGTAATTTCTTGTGGGTATCGTCAGTGAAAAAC
The DNA here is from genome assembly GCF_040414725.1 of Anabrus simplex. NCBI lineage: Eukaryota > Metazoa > Arthropoda > Insecta > Orthoptera > Tettigoniidae > Anabrus > Anabrus simplex. The sequence goes on from NC_090273.1 coordinate 165,468,916, forward strand.
TGAATTTTAGAGACAGTGCTGTGTGAATGACGGATTAGTCATGACGCACTGCGTAATTACGTGACTCTGCCGTACGTTCGCATCGCGAAATTGTGACGGGGTGAAGTGCCGAATGTCGGACGAAGAAAACTGTCCTTTGATTAATATCTCGTAGTAGAGAGAGAGAGTCCGCGGTGTGCGCGTGAGTAAACTGTATAATTATATAAACAGACATATGAGACAGGGTTTTAAAACATAACAAGCCAATGTCAAGTTATTTTCAGATTTGCTTTGTTTTAAATATCGCAATGTAAAAAGTGATTTGTATTAGTTTGATCTGATTAATGTAACCTTCTTTGTACCGGAATCAGATTAACAAATCCGTAATTACCATTCTACGAAATATTGCAATCATAACTATATAAGGAAAGCTCTAACTGTGTCGTGTGGATAAAGAGTATTAATGAAACGTGGTGTGAATAACATCTTTCTAGTGTTCACGAACTCAAGACCATGGATACATCAAGATTCATCGGGGGACGTTTTGAACCTGTGATCCTTCAAGGCGGAGCCATGGACTAAACTCACCAAGCGGGTCCCTCGCGGGGTCGGACAATGGAGGACTTCTAATAGCTGTTGAGTACCAGTTATGACTTTGTAATGCTAATATTTCCTTTGTAAATAGTGAATTTAAGGATAGGTTAGTATCATTTTATCAAGATTAAATTATCAGATTTGTTTGCTTAGAGTGGTCAGTAGGATTTTTCGTTAGCTTACTTCTTCTTCTTCTTCTTCTTCTTCAAGTGCCATATCCGGTTGCCCAGACGTCGGCGATTACTCTGGAGAAAGTTTTTCTGTCTTCTGTTAGTCGGAAGAGTCTCTCAGTTGTCTCAATACCGGTCCACTGCTTGATGTTGTGTAACCATGTTATCTCTGGTCTGCCAACTCACCGTTTGCCCTTTATTTTACGTTGGAGAATGAGTTTTATGAGGCCATATTTGTTTCCTCTTAATATGTGGCCTAGGTAAGCTGTTTTGCAAACTTTTATAGTTGTTATTAGTTCTTGCTTTGTCCTAGCTCTCCTTAGGACTTCATCGTTTGTTATCATATTTGTCCAGGGTATTCTAAGCATTCTTCTGTGCAACCACATTTCAAAGGCGGCAAGTCGTTTGATACTTGGGGCTTTTAAGGTCCATGTTTCTGCTCCATATAACAGTACTGACCAGATGTAGCACTTCATTAATCTCTGTCTGAGCTTCAGATTTAGATGATTATTACAGAACAAAGAGCTCATCCTGCGAAATACAGCTCTAGCATTCTCAATTCTGCATCTGATTTCCTTATCTGGATCCATACTCTCTGTTATTATGCTGCCGAGGTACTTGATCTGGTGGACTTGTTCTATTTTACGGTTGTTTAATGACAAGGTGACATTTGCATTACTATTTCTGCTAAATACCATTAACTTAGTTTTTTCTACATTTATATTGAGACCATACTGTAAACCTCTGACATGGATTCTGTTCAGGAGTTATTGAAGGCCTTCTATAGTGTGGCACAAAATCAGAGTGTCATCTGCATATCTAATATTATTGATCAAAACACCATTTACTTTCACCCCCAGTTCAACATCATGCAAAGCTTCTTTCAAAATGATGTCAGAATACATATTAAAAAGAAGCGGCGAGAGAATACAACCTTGGCGTACCCCTCTTCTGATTTTCACATCTGATGTTTTGGATTGGTTGATTTTGACTGTTGCTTGTTGGCCCCAGTAGAGATTCTGTATGATGCGTATGTCTTTCCCATCAAGATGTTTTCGTTGGAGAATCTCTATCAATTTTTCATGTTTCACTCTATCAAAAGCTTTCTCATAGTCAATGAAACATGCAAATACATCTTTGTGTAGTTGGCGGCATTTTTGGAACAGAACATTGACGCTGAATAAGGCTTCTTGTGTGCCAAAGGCATTTCTGAAACCCATTTGGTTGTCATCCAAGTCAATTTCGCACTTTGTTCTAATGCGTGCGTGTATTATACGTAAGAATACTTTTAGCATATGACTCATCAGACTTATGAGATGGTAGTCACTGCATTTCCTTGGATCAGACTTTTTACGTATTGCGATGAATGTCGATTGCAACCAGTCCTCTGGGATTATTCGAGTATCATAAATTGTATTGAAAAGTTTACCAATTTGGTCAACATTCTCTTCAGTTATTAGTTTTAGAACCTCGGCTGGTATCTGGTCTGGACCTACTGCTTTACCATTAGGTGATATTGTGAGGGAATGTAATACTTCTTCTTTTGTTATTTTTGGACCTTTCGCATTGTGTAAATACACAATTTCACCTCTGTCATCACTGAACAATTCGTTTATGTATTCTGTCCAGGTCTGTATGACTTTTTGTTCATCTAGGATGGGTTTGCTGGTGTCATCAAAGAGAGTCATAGGCGCCTGTTTTCTGTACCGCCCAGCTATCTCTTTTACTTTCTTGTATAACTTGAAACTATCATGGTCTTTATTTAGTTCTTCTATTTCTTCACAGTTTATTGTCATCCGTCTTTCCTTGGCTAATCTGATTTCCTTCTTAATCTCCCTTTGTGTCTGTCGGTAGCTGTCTTCACTGCCCTTTTCTTGTCTTCTCTGTTCCATTAGATCAAGTATTTCATTAGTCATCCATCTCTGCTTCTTTTGCCTTGTTGGTGTAAGATGATCCTTACAGACTTTTAACAGTGTATCATGTAATATTTGCCACTGATATTCTGTACTGTTGTCATTGTTGTTGCTATTGTTGGTTTGCATTTTGTTGTTCAGGTCTTGTATTACTGCTTTTTTAATTGTACTATTTGGAAAGGGAACAAATTAAGATAATTGCATGTATTTTAGCCCATTTTATTTAATTACATGAACATGTACTGGGGAGATTTGCGATCAAGAGTGCTGATGGGAAAGGTGGAGAAAATCTATTTAATTTGATGAGTTAAGGTAGTAGATTTCCTCTGAATTAATTATTCAATCTGAGTTAAGATAATATGACAGTAGGGTCTTCACGGTACCCGGACAGTGTTTTTTTTAATGTGGAAATAGTTAGGGCACTCTATCTATAATGTAAAGTTATAGAGCTTATTGCATGTTAGATTATAAGTGGGTGTATGATCTGTGTGTGAAGAATACCTCGTGCCCAGTTTCGAAATCCACCCTCCCACATTAGTTAAGTCCATGTGATTTTTTCTCTTATTTTAATTAAATTTATTTAATTGGTTTGATAGTAGATGTTGACCTTACTGAAAATAGATTCACTTCATTATAAATATACAGCCTTATATCTCTGTTTGAGAATATGGTTAATGCTAGCCTGTGAGATGGGGAAACAATGTTAACTATGCTAGGTAGGAAACTGTGTCTGAACTCTAGCCTTCTGTAAAATTGAGATATATTGAAATGATAGCGGCACGATATTGAGAAGTATTTATAGGATACAATGAACGCCTAAGCTGATTTTAGCATATAGTAAGTGCGTCAGTTTATTGCGTTGAAATAATGAGCCATTGATGCATTGAGTACGTATTTATTTGTGGAGATGTTTGTTTCAAAGAGGTTTTTGTCCCGTGGCGTGAGCCCTGTCCAAATAATTTATGACGGTCTACCCGAGGGTGAGAAGTGTTTAAAGGGGAAGATTGGCGGCCCGAGGTCTCTCTGTACTGGCTGGTGGAGAAATGCAGATTTTTCAGACACAGCAGTTATCTTTAGTAGTCGATATATTTTTAAATTGGTTTCCACATTTGTAACAAGTTATCATAAAACTAATGTTGGAATATTTAATTGTTACCCTTGAGAACGCAATAGCTAGGGATTTGTTTTACAGGATCCCAAATGATGTCGAAACCGAGGCCACCACCTTGAACCTTGCAGGCACGATGAGGTCCGTGAGTCACACAGCGACGTGTAAATAACAATGCAGCCAATGTGTGTGTTATATGTTTTCTCTTCCAGGGTGTAGAAGTGTTTGAATATGATATTTTGATAATCATTGTCTTATTGAAGTTAGATTTCGTGAGAATCCATTTGTAGTTTATTTCATGTGAAGGGGTTGAGACACTTATGACACGTACAGTAGTAATAATAACAACGTAAACGTTTCCACCTTTTCAATACTAAAATATATTCACAAAATTTCCACCTTTTCAATACTAAAATATATTCACAAAATTTATATTTTAGTATTGAAAAGGTGGAAACGTTTACGTTGTTATTATTATTACTTATATATTATTCTCAGTTCAATACGGACCAAAAACATGAAATTCATAACCATTAATGTACAGTAGGCTCATCAAATGTGGTGATTTTTCCCACCAGAGTTCTGTTTACTTTTCTTATTCCCGGGATCATGTTGTGATTTCGTGGAATTTGTTTATTGCTTTCTTTTAATCTATATTTTACATATAATTCATTCGGACTATAATTAATTTAGGCGGCCACTCTAAGACTAATCTAAGAGGAAATCGGTGTTTTGAAGTTGTACATTGGGAGTCTTCCCACGGGAATATCGCGCATTCGCAAGGTCATAACTTATTACTGTAAATAGTCAAATGTTTTATTATGATGAAGTTTAGAAGGGTAAATTTATTTTTGTGTCATATTCAACAGCCGAAATGAATTGTAGGGTTGATCAATAATGAAACCAATTATACAAAGTTAAAACTTAGAAAGGTAATTCAACCTTCCTCAAATTATTTGAATTGAGTGAAGGGACACTCATGTTCTTAATTAATATATGTATGGAATGTTTAGTCAGTAAGTAAAATTTGACACCGTAATTTCAATAACCCACATAGAGACACTGGTAAAGATGTGGATCGAAACGTTTACTTGAGTGACAGCACAGACCTGATTTCCCGTTGCTTTACTGAGTGTCAAATGTATTTATTTTAAAATTTAATCATCAAGGTTATAGAAAGTATGTTTCAACGAGAGCTAATTAAATCTTTAGGAAAAAATTATTTGTGCCTATCTTTGCCGATATTAGCATCCTGACCTCTTCCGTTCATTTTATGCCTATAAGTTAGATATAAGTTGGTTTTAGTTCATATCGCGGACGCACCATGCCCTTGAGAGGCTTGTGCTCATATCTTGGAACGGAAGGGTAGCGGTAGGCCTCGCTATGCTGTAATGGGCATTTGTCAAAATCCAAATGAGGCGGCATTTGTCACTAGGCAGAAAAGGTCCCTTGACTGTTATTTTCTGTAGCGCGTGGTACCATGTGTTAAGACCCGGTAGGGGTAAATTTGTGTTGTTGCATGGTCCCATGAGCTATGGGAGATGATAAAGGTCCCATATGGCGCCCAGCGTATCCGGCATTTTCGACATTTCCAGTAGGCATTTTGGTATTTAAATTTTGCGAAAATGTGCGCAGGGCATTGTAATGCCATAGTTAAAATTGGTAGGAGTGGCCAATTATGATAAGGAACTAATTTAGTTCATATTACAGCGTGCATATAATTGGACCAATAGGTGAAAATGAATGACACATTAAATTTTAAATTTAAATTTAAAGGGTTATGGCAAAGATATTAGTGTGCCATGGTTATTATTATTATTGTTATTATGTTGGCAATAGCCATGACGGTCATTCAAAGTACGTACCCAGAAATTACTTAAGGATTCAATTTAATCCGGGAAACAACAAAATGATTTTCCCGAATCTCGGTACCCTTCAGGTATTCATATTCATGGGTATTTGTAAGGAGGTACTACTTGCAATAGGCTTCAATACTAATAAGGAGTGTTTATTCATATAACGAGTTCGATTCTATGCGGTATAGGAAAGGTAATCTCAGGCCTTTGAATTCATTATGATATAGCAATAAGTTAGGATCAGGCTATCTGGGTGCAGCACTATAAGAAATTAGAGGCTGAAGATATGTGGAGACCGAGATTAAACGATACCGGTATATCGGTAGGGCTAGGGTGTACTGTGCCGGCATTAGACAAGGAAATATCGAAAGAAGAAATAAGGGAGGTACTAGGGAAAGCCATGAAAGGCAAATCAGGAGCGATTTCGGGTATCACTAACGAATTTTGGAAGCAGCTGGCGCAGAATAAGGATATCCTAGAAAGTATGGCGAAACTATTTAACAAAATATTTGAAGGAGGTGAGTTCCCAAAATCTTGGCAAGAGGGAGTGATCTGCCCAATCTATAAGAAGGGAGATAAAAATGACCCTAACAACTACAGGGGTATAACGTTGCTAGATACATTAAAATATATACAGGTGTGTTAGCAAACAGGATAATGAAGTGGGCAGAGGGGAATCGATTCTGGAGAGGCTGCAAGCAGGTTTTAGAGAAAGGATGAGGACAACAGATAATATTTTTGTAGTGAAAACAATAATAGATAAGTATGTAAAAAAGAAAGGAGGAAAAGTGTACATTACTACTATTGACTTGGAGAAAGCATTTGATTCTGTGAGCAGAGGGGCGGTCGTGGCCAAATTGAGAGGGATAGGGGTGTCCCAGAAGATGATAACAGCGGTTGAAAATATATATTCAGAAGTAAGGTGCGCAATAAAAACTAAGGAGGGCGTAGTATTTGGAGAAATATTCTCGAATGTAGGATTGAAACAGGGTTGTAAGTTGTCACCAGTACTGTTTCTACTCTTTATAAATGATATCTTTCAATCGAAAGGCTTCGAGGCAGGGGTTTACCCAAGTCTTGAGAACCGGGATATTCCGGGCCTCATTTTTGCTGACGACATCCTTCTGCTCACTTTGACACCCAATAGTATGCAGGGTAGTATAAATGTGGTGGTAAATTACTGTCAAGAATGGAATTTAAAAATCAATGTACAGAAAACCAAGGTAATGGTGTGCAAAAAGGACATAAATTATCAAAGAATGAAAAATGATGGATGGGCAAGACGAGGTTAGAAGTTGTCAAGAATGTAGAATACTTGGGTATGATTTTAAGTGGAAATGGAAAATGGTCAGAGCAAATAAAAAGATCAAAGCTAAAAGGCATGAGTGCACTGTCAGCCATTAGCATACTGGAGAAGAAGATGCCCAACACAGACTACAGAGTGTATAAAAATGTTTTTAATGCAGTAGTTAAATCTAGAGTGTTGTACGGAGCAGAAATTTGGGGAGTTGAAGAAAGGGTTGATTCACTTGATACAATTACGAGTAGATTTGGGAAAATAATTATAGGTCTACCCAGCTGTACAGCTAATTGTGGAGTGAGAACGATGTGCAAAGATATAAGTCTGCGAGTGGACATTATTGAGAATGAAGTTGCGAGAAGGGGGCGAAATTTTACAGATAGCATATCAACACCAAATGAAACATCAGAACCAAGGATACTGGGTGGATGGGGTACGGAATATTTTAGAAACGATTGGAATGGGATGTTACTCGGAAAAAGAATGTATAGAGAAGTGGAAAATATGTAAAAAAAAAAAAAAAAAATAGTTCTAAGAATTAAGGATATTGAAAAACAAGGCATTGATGCACAATGTAGAAGTAAGAGGTCATTAGAAAAATTTTGTAATATAAATGGGAGAATGAGAATAAATGTAGAGTTCATAACAAAAAAGAGAATGAGGGGTATAATATGGAGGTTAATGGGGATACATAAAAATTTAAGCATATAGAAGGAACAGGGATGAAAATAAATGTTTAATATGCTCTGAAGAGATGGGATGGGCACACCTTATAAAAGATGGCCCTATGACAAAGGAAATACGAGAAAAATTCATAGATGATGAGGATGTAAAGAAAATTGAGAACGAAAATCAGTTGTATACAATTGTAAAGTTATTGAACAGAGAATGGATGCATCCGGATAGAATTGCAAAATTATTTAACATTATTAGGGGAAGGTGGAGCAGGAAACTGAAGGAAGGAAAGGATGTGATACATGTCAGCCAGGAACCGAATTGTGCCTAAGGTAACGTAGACAATATAACTCCGTTGAAGTCTAGAGCCATTAGGTACATAGAGGGATAGCATGGAACTACCTCGTTACAGTAGTTCTACTAGTTTCATGTATTGTCGAGTAATAATTTCTGTTTTCTCTCTTTTCGTAACAGCCTGCAAAGGCAATATTATCTTTGATAATCTGAAAAGATATCACTATAAATAGATGTTTCGGTCTTTTTCTGCCATAACGCTATATATGAATTGAACTCCAACATTCAGTTTATATTACTCTTTCTCTGTTCAATCTCTAAGCACCTGCTTTATATGAACATTCATTGCATGTACCAATTATTAACACAATTCACAATAGTTATTTAAGTTACTCCTTCTAATTTTGTATACGGCATGTATCACATATTATGAAATTATGAAACGATTACAATAAATAATACCCTCTCCCTAATCTATGATTTTCGAGATTAAGGGAGACGGGTATCTTGAATCTTGACATTTTGAATAAGTTAGGATTCAAACGGAAAGTCTTGGGACGGTATTACCCACTGTCTTAGGTGTATCTGCCTCAACGCTGGAAGGATGACCTATTTTATTGGCATATACCACCTGTGTTGGTATTTTATTTGTGCATCTTTAATTTATTCAAAATTTATCGTTGATGACAGAGGCTACGTTCTTTAATTCTGATTATGCTCTCGGTGTAACAGGGGTGTAAAATTTAGGCAACTTCGAGTTAGCTGTATTAAGGCTATGTTTTGGATTTAATTTGGTTAATTGTGAAAAAGTTGAGTGGGGGAAACAACCTTGGATGGAATTTGGTTTTGAGTTGATCGACCCTGGTCCTAAGTTCGAGTCTAAGGGGGGCTCATTTAATGAAAATAGTTATTGTGATGGAGATAGAGCAGATTAGGGAGTTGATGCGGGAGATGCTTCGTGAAAATAGCGAAGATGTTAAAGAAATGATTCGTGAAAATTGTGAGGACATTCAGGAGAAAATTTCCCAGAATAGTGAGGAATTTCAGGCAAATGTTAGGGAAATAATTAATTAGAATAACGAAAACATTAAAGATTAAAGAAATGGTAGATAAGGTACAGAAGGAATGTAAGGAAGGAAGAGAAGAGACGATCAAACAGCTAGGTAACTTTAATGTGCGATTAGAGCAAACCATGGAACGGCAAAATGAATTAGTTGAACAACTTAAAGTCTATCGTGAGCAATGTGAAAAGGCTACCGAGCAATTAGGAAAGCAGGAAGGGTTCGATAAGATGATCGGTACAGCGATTGAGCGTGCAGATTGTGTCGAGGCCCAAACTGCGAGTATGGCGGAGCAATTAGAGGAACACATTAAAACGACAGTGGCATATCAGGAGACCACGAGTATGTAAGTGGAAGTGACTATAAGGGGAAATATGTCAGACTCAGGCTAGACTAAGTGAAGTTCAACATCAAACCATGACGTTGCGTAACGAATTTGCCGAGTGAATAGTAAAGCAGATATCCGAAGCAAAAGAGCAAACATCAGAAGAAATCATCGCGATCCGAGAAGAGGTCTGTAAGAGGGATGACAAAACGTCGGATAGGATTGAGGAGTGGTCTCATAAAATCAAGGAGGTGAAAATTAAGGTGGATATCCACAAAAACCTAATTCAAGAAGTGAAAGAAGAGGTAGGAGAATTGAATCTACAAGATATAACAGAGGAAGACCAGTATCAATCATCCAAAGAATCGAAATGGGGACTACGAGAAGAGAAGAAGGAAAGTAATCAAGAAGATATGAACAAAGAAATGAATGATGAACCTAAGAGAGAGGAGAAGCAGTCGATCTCATCAAAGAAATTGGGGACAAAACAAGAAACAGAAGAAGTGGCACAGTAACACGAGAGGAGGTCGGTCAGGACCATGACTAGGGTCACACACGATCACCCAAGAGCGAAGAGGAGAGAGGCGACGATACGCAGCAAATATGAGCCGACTAACAGTGCAGTGTTCTTTCCGAAAACATAGATTACGGAAAAAGAAATACCGATGTTACTGTGGAAATTCTGGCAAGAGAAGGAAAAAGAAAGACGAAAGGATCGAACATTATGTTCAAAGAACGAGTACCAGGGATATAAAGATAAATCCCTATATCTTAAATTGTAATACCGGACTGACAGAAACTGATTTGTTACGTCAATTTACAGTTATACCACTCACCAGGAAATAGTAGGATAGACATGGTACCATCGGATGAGAATGCTGAGGAAGAGGAGGATGACCAGGACAGAGACGATGATGATGATCCACTGGACAACGAAGAGGACATTCCGGAGGATGCAGAGGTCCATATGATGTCGACTGAAGAGCAAGAAGACCGAAACGACCAGTGGTGTGAAGTATATCAAGAAATGTATCAGCGACGTGAAGCCTTAGGACAAATCTGTTTTCTTCTCGAAAGAGAAAATTGATGGTTAAAAATAAAATCTCAGAGACCAAGGACAGTTAGAGAGGACAGTTCTCAAAATGGAATTATAGATCAAGAAATTCGAAACTCCGTTCCAAACAGAGGGGCAGATGTGACCGTATCGTCACATTGAATATTTATTCGGAAATATATGTATGCGGGAAGTATGTATGCTTGGAGTTTCTTTATCAGAACAGGAGCTCGGTTGCATCACATTATGTAACATCTTCTCCAGCCTGGCGCCTAACCTGGGTTATAAAATCCCCGAACTGAGCGCGCGTGAAGAGGGAAGACAAAGAAAGTATAGTTTCTACTGACTCCGCCCCTAAAACAAATCTCGACTCACAGTAGAGCCAACGTGAGGTGATTTTAGAAGTACTTTCGGGATAATAACGTTTAAATTAATCATGAAGCATATGTCGGAGTAACAGCAAGAATAATGGATCATTGACAAAATTATAAATAAAAAAAAATATATATTATTTATGAAATTACGTAAGATGCTCTGGCGTCCTCACGCTAGCTGTGAACCAGACACCCAACAGGGGTTCCCCGTTAGGCTCTTGATTTTGACGGCCGAATTACGACTAAACCACTGATCATTTTTGCGTTCCGATTACACCTCGTATTAGTGATTGGTGAGCCACACAATTTGCCACATCGCTAGTTGTAGAAGTGTTTGAATATGATATTTTGATAATCATTGTCTTATTGAAGTTAGATTTCGTGAGAATCCATTTGTAGTTTATTTCAAGTGAAGGGGTTGAGACACTTATGACATGTACAGTAGGCTCATCAAATGTGGTGATTTTTTCCACCAGAGTTCTGTTTACTTTTCTTATTCCCGGGATCATGTTGTGATTATGTGGAATTTGTTTATTGCTTTCTTTTAATCTATATTTTACATATAATTCATTCGGACTATATTTAATTTAGGCGGCCACTCTAAGACTAATCTAAGAGGAAATCGGTGTTTTGAAGTTGTACATTGTGTGTCTTCCCACGGAAATATCGCGCATTCGCAAGGTCATAACTTATTACTGTAAATAGTCAAATGTTTTATTATGATGAAGTTTAGAAGGGTAAAATTATTTTTGTGTCATATTCAACAGCCGGAATGTATTGTAGGGTTGATCAATAATGAAACCAATTATACAAAGTTAAAACTTAGAAAGGTTATTCAACCTTCCTCAAATTATATGAATCGAGTGAAGGGACACTCATGTTCTTAATTAATATATGTATGGAATGTTTAGTCAGTAAGTAAAATTTGACACCGTAATTTCAATAACCCACATAGAGACACTGGTGAAGATGTGGATCGAAAAGTTTACTTGAGTGTCAGCACGGACCTGATTTCCCGTTGCTTTATTGAGTGTCAAATGTATTTATTTTAAAATTTAATCATCAAGGTTGTAGAAAGTGTTTCAATGAGAGCTAATTAAATCTTTAGGAAAAAATTATTTGTGCCTATCTTTGCCGATATTAGCATCCTGACCTCTTCCGTTCATTTTATGCCTATAAGTTAGATATAAATTGGTTTTAGTTCGTATCCACGGACGCACCATGCCCTTAAGAGGCTTGTGCTCATATCTTGGAACGGAAGGGTAGCGGTAGGCCTCGCTATGCTGTAATGGGCATTTGTCAAAATCCAAATGAGGCGGCATTTGTCACTAGGCAGAAAAGGTCCCTTGACTTATTTTCTGTAGCGCGTGGTCCCATGTGTTAAGACCCGGTAGGGGTAAATTTGTGTTGTCTCAGGGTCCCATGAGCTATGGGAGATGATGGGAAAGGTCCCAGTACAAACTGGGACCAATCATCAACCTCAAAATTAGGTAAATCGACCTTCAGTGTACAGCTATGACAGACAAAACAAGAACCCACACCTTGTGGTTTATCATCAGAAATGGCGGTTAGTCATCTAGAATTACTATTGCCTGGAGGTCCAGAGCCTGAAGTATTACGTGGGCACTGCCTAGAGAAGTGCCTAATGACCCACAGTATCGGCAAGAATTTTTAGTGGAAGAGATTCTACCCATGGTAGGCTTAATATTGAATAAGGCCCCAACCTTAGGACAATTCCGCTGGAAATGATCAGTGGAGCCACAATTAAAACATGCACGAGAATTACGCGGCTTGGAAGCAGGTGAAGGGGTGGTTTTAGTATCCTGAGGAGAAGACATGCTCATAGGAGGGGGGGCTAATGCAACGCGTAACTGGTCGGTGTATCGAACACCTTCTGCAGAAACAGTGGCAGCTTCCAACTGAGCGAAAGTTGCTGGTCACGGTGAAGGAGCGAGATAGGACCTATAGTTCGGGGCAAGACCTTCAACAATGCTGGCAACCATTTGAGACTCAGAATAGTGGAGCATGGAGCTTAATGTTCTGAATATATTCAGATAACGACTCATTCAAATGCTGCACTCTGAAATAGTGCTTCTGCAGTAATGAAGACAAGGCGCGGGAAGGAATGAAAAATTCAAGCACATGTGCGTGAAACTGATCTATGGTCCATCTTTCTGAAATGGCTCTAACAGTATGCTCAGAAAGACCTCCAGATACATGTGGGTATAGGATTTGAAACATGTGATCTTTACTGAGATTGTACACAATTGCTTGATCCTTAAACTCGATTAAAAACCGAAGGAAAGAAATAACCTTGTCAATAGAGTTAGCCGAAAATTTAGAGACTCCCTTAAACACTGTAGTCAACGGGTGAGGTAGGTTGGAGAAAATATGGGGGAAGGCAGGTGCAGGAGGAGCCTGGGAAGGCTTAGAGTGGTCCTGAGGGGTTACAGTGGCATCGTACCCTTGATTCGGGCACCCTTGCAAAAAGGATGCAGTACTGAAATTGAGGTTAGGGCTTCCATTAGCCTGCAATGTTACAGGCGCAGATAATCTCATCTGTGAAATGTTCTCTCAAATTTGAGAGACCATCGGAGCAGCAACCTAAAAGAGCACTTGATATAGGTGGCACTAAGGCAGGGGGATGGTTTTGCACCGCTGCATAAGAACCAGGTTGTGTATCAATAGAGGGCGGACACTGAGCCACGGTAGAATTACCAGTTGCCACAGGGAAATTGGTACAGATACCGACATGCGAAGAATATACATTACATGAATCACTTGTCAACAAAGCAGAAGGTCCCAGGAGAGCATTACTCACACCCGACTCCTGAATAACACTAGCACTAGTGACCACAGTACACGCTTGAGAAGCTACAGATGCGGAACCAGAGTTAACACTTTCACACGATTCAGAAGGTGTAGACCCTTGAACCTCAGGACTGGGCAACTCATTCCCTTCAAGCAAGCCTCTGATTTTATCCAGTATTCTTGAAAACTGTACTATAATATGGATACACACTCCTGCCGCTCATTTGCTGTCAATTTATCTCTTATACGCGCAGCGAGCCTATCTATCGGCTCTGTGTTCGGATGGCTGTATTAGTACCTCAATGGACTCCCAGATGTCACGAAAAGACAGCAATAGTAACTTTTGGATTTAGTTTAAACTTTTCTCGAGAGAAAGAGACACTAAGCTCATCTGTTTGGAACAAATGAATTAATCAAACCGCGTGTGCTTACCGCATGGCGAGTTGAAGTGTGCTGCTTGCGAGTACATTCTCCTTTAAGCTTCAAAATACGTGTTTTCTTTCGTTTTATTGTTTCCATTGTAATAGTAGTTTATTGTTTGTTATATTTTGTTTATATTCAACATTTATTGGTGTTCTCAAGTGAAGTTTAGTTTAACATATCGCGCTATTAGATTTCCGTGGCACGAGTAGGCCTATTTTTTAAATGGCTGGTTCAAGTTCTAGGCTAAATACTTCCGATGTTGTGGATTATTTAGATCCTTTAAACGATGACAGTGACTTTATAGCCGATAGTGATTCGGATATTAGTCCGACTCATTGGCTGAATGGTCACCATTGAGCCCTTTGGTTCAGAGGGCCCAGGTTTGATTCGTGGCCAGGTCGGGGATTTTAATCGCCTTTGATTAATTCTTCTGACCCGGGGGCTGGGTGTTTGTGTTTGTCCCAACACTTTCCTCTTCATATTAAGACACAGTTCGCACCCGCGAGCCCACAACTGTGTGAAAATCTGTAGATAAAGAAGAAGAGTGATTCAGATTCTACAGGTAGTGATGATAGGAGAATGTCTTCCAAAGCGCAAATGCTGACTCTGGAAGGTACGTGTACAGTTCTTTTACGTCAGGTGCAAAAAACAAAAAAACAAAAATATATCATGTTATACAGAATTAAATGCTCTTTTTTTCAGAATTACTGAACAACAATATCACTAAAGAACAGATTACTTTTTTAGTATTTGAAAACCAATTTTTATTTTTTATAATATATTTCCTAATTTTATAATTTTTTAGTAGTAAAATATGCCAAAAATAATTTTGGGATATTTTTTCCTAAAATCATATTGAATAGTGTGTTATTGTTTTTCAATTTTCTACCCGGGGATTTCTTTACACGGCAATTTTTTTATTTTAACATGCATAATCATGAAAAAAGCCTCCGTGGCTCAGACGGCAGCACGTCGGCCTCTCACCTCTGGATACCATGGTTCAAATCCCGGTCACTCCATGTGAGATTTGTGCTGGACAGAGCGGAGGCGGGACAGGTTTTTCTCCGGGTACTCCGGTTTTCCCTGTCATCTTTCATTCCAGCAACACTCTCCATTCTCATTTCATAGCATCTATCAATCATTAATAAATCACTTTGGGAGTGGCGACCCCATCATACTAATAGCCTATATCTGCTTCATTCATTACATCCCTGACCCGGTCAATGACTGGAATACAGGTTGTAGGTTTTCATTTCATTTTCATAATCATGAAAAATTGTCTGAGTGTTTTGGGCTTGACTGGTGAAAATAGCCTGAGAGCAAAAGGGTTAAGAGACAACAAATCCCTAATTCTGTACAGGTAATGTAGTAACTGTGCCTTAACCCACGCTAACTGGTCATGGGAGGGCTCAGAAGCACACAAAGAAATAAGAATGCCATTAAATTCTGTCAATTTATCTTTAACAATGGCCAAAGACGCACGCAATTCGTCTGCATTTAACACACGGATGGTTACAGGCAAATTGAGGGACTGTTTCAACAAGCTCGTGTCGTCTCTGACATTGCCTGTGGAATTCAGTTTACGGATACGAAGTTTGTAAATTAGTTCTAACTTTCTCAAATGGAAAGGATTAGGGACAGCACGAGCCATCCTGACAGGTAGAAACTAAATTTCAAGGCGGTTTACGAATTCCAGACCCTAAGCCCTTTTAGGTTAATTACGACCACCGTTCACTTTTCTTTTGTCCCCAATCAACCACGCTCTGCTACCAATATTTTACTGGTTTCCAGGTTATACAATACAGAGTTAAGAAAAGGGGAAAAAATTTAATTACTCAGCACCTTAAACACTTGGCACCAAATAAAACATCAGATGAACTGCGCCAATACAAAGAAATGAACGTCAGGTTGGGCAACGTGACGACTAAGATAAAGGAATCTGGAGCGGGTCTGGGAAATCTACTGGTGCTTTTGGGATATGAAGGCTGCAGGTTTCCAGAAAAATCAACGGTGATCCCTTGATTTCAAGATATTACTTTCCAAAATAAACATTACCAAGAAAATTCGGAACAAAAACCATCTATCCAAACAATTCAGTTATGCTATTTCCAAAATACAAATTAGATGTAGTTGCCGAGAGTTTTCCTCTTACGCCAAGAGGTTAACTAAAGCTATCTTAACATAATGCAACTTTTACAATACATTTTTGAGGCTAAGAGGAAACACAAGATACAAATACAATATTAAATGAAAGTTAACGCGCTTTTTGACATTCGCGCCACATAATGGAAATTGAGTGGCGAGTCTGGGCGAGTAGAGTAAACTCCTATGTGGAAATACAAGCGAACATTAAATATAAATTAAGGTGGAACTGAAACCAAGGTGGCTCATCCCGGGAGGGAGGATTCGCCGACCTGTGTCTGATTGCTGGACCGACGAGAAAATGAAAGACCACAAAATCTCGCCTCAATTTCTTAAGAAGGCAAGGCTGGCCCCGGTGTGATCACCGAGTGACCAATCAGAGCACAGGAGTTTTCCTATCGCCACCCAGATCCACCAATCAAAACCCTTTATCACATCGCGATCTTTTCTAGAACATTACCTAACTCTAATCGCGAACTTTTCCATCTTCCAAAATTAGTAAAGAGATGCTTCTAGAATCGACAGGGGCCGACACACCCTGTTCCGAAAGTCCGCGTGACAAAATTTTCCAGAACACTACGAAATACCACAGAATAATAATAATAATAATAATAATAATAATAATAATAATAATAATAATAATAATAATAATAATAATAATAATAATTTACAATCTAGTAGTTACATTTCAAATTTAGATAGATAGAGGGAATACAAATAAAATATTCTACAATGATATTTTACACCATCTAGTAAACCTTTCTTTCCAGAGACATATTCCACAGGTCTCATATTGATGATGAAAAATGATTAAAACAATCAGTCGATCTAATTCGCAATGCCTTATTTCTGTAGGTTATAATGAAGTAAGACATTGCCTTGAAGTGCAGAGATATATATCATTCAAGTTACAAGTTAAAATAACACAATCAAATACGCAAACACGAACTAAAATAGAGTCAATGGGATAAAAGTATAGTTAACCAAAATACACTAATATAAAGGACATGATTACACATGATAAAAAAAGACCACTATCCCTCATGAAACGGATGATGAGGTCTGCTGACTATTCGTCATCTCGTAGGATGAGGGAAATGGCATTCGGGAGTAGCAGACTACGGTGTAGATCGGCCAGGTCCACGCACTCCGTAATGATGTGTACCATGGTTAGAAGACCGCAAGCAAGTACACACTAGGGGGCGTTCACCCTTCAGTAGGTAGGAGAGCGTTACTATGCCATGGCCAATCCGAACACAACATAGTACTACTGCTTCTCTCTGAGATGGGAGATAACCAGATGTCTCTGCTGAAACGAATGTCACTGGCTGGAGCCCTGTAAGGCAATGAGGGCAAGGTAACAGCCCCCTTGGCAGCCTTATCAGCTAGCTCGTTTCCTTCTACACCCATGTTGCTTGAGAGCCACATAAACGAATTCTGGTGCCGGCATCCGAACACCTGGCCAGCAGGTCCTGAATCCGTTGCACCAAAGGGTGCCAAGGGAAACATGTATCTATAGATTTTAGCACTATCAAGGAGTTAGTACACAGCAGAAATTGCCGGCGCTCATCGGACAGTGCGTACCGCAGAGCTTCACAGATAGCATAGAGCTCTGCTGTGAACACACTACAGATTTTTGGTAGAGGAAGAAGAAACCTATCATTGTTAACAACGAATGCACAGCCTACTCCTGCTTCTGCCCTCGAACCATCGTGAAAACAACGACCGAATCAGGGTACCGGCCAATAAAACACAGGAAGTCTCCAACTGGTTGCGTTGCTCGAGGGTAAGCAGCGTACAGCTGACAGATTCCATTGTGGAATATGCAGGGATAGCTTGGGTGAAGTGGCATCTGTTGCAAATTTGCAGCATAGGACAGATGCATTTGCTGGCGCCGCAGGTGTAAAGATGGCACACCACATTCAGCGAGCAGGCTAGCAATGGGGCTTGTACAGAAAGCTCCCGTTGCCAACCTAACTCCGCTGTGGTGACTGCTATTCAGTTTGGCTAAGACGCTTTGCCTTTCTGATCCATATGCTGCACTGCTGTAGTCTAACCTTGATAAAATATGTGCCCTATAAAATCGTAGGAGCACCGTGCGGTCTGTCCCCCACGTAGTGCCACTAAGAAACTTCAAGATATTAAGCTTTTTAGCGAATTTCGCTTTTAACTGCCATACGTGTGGCTACCACGATAATTTGCTATCGAAAAGGAGCCTAAGAAATCTGTAAGTGTCAACTACGGGAAGTCCCTAAATAAAGCTCAGGATAAGAGTGAAGAGTGTGTCCCAGCAAAAGTGCACAACAGAGGTCATTGCAGTTGACAACCGAAAGTCATGTTCTAAGATCCACTTTCCACTCTCCTAATTGCTTGCTGTAATTGTCGCTCGGTTCTTCGTTGAATTTCAGGATCAGAAAAGTCGACGGAGGAAACAAAAGAATGGTTTGCCACAAGGCAGTGTTCTCGCCCCTATGCTCTTTAATATCTATACGAATGACCAACCTCTTCCAGTTGGCACCAGAAGCTTCACATATGCGGATGATCGAGCTATTGCCACTCAAGCAAACTGCTTTGAGGTTGTAGAAGAAAAATTATCAGAGGCTCTTTCTGAACTATCCTACTACTACAGAGGAAACCAATTGAAGCCTAACCCATCTAAAACTCAGGTATGTGCCTTCCATTTAAAGAACAGACAGGCGTCAAGGAAATTACAGGTAGTATGGGAAGATACTCAACTAGATCACTGCCTAACACCTAAATATCTAGGTGTAACATTGGATCGTGCTCTCACCTACAAACAACACTGCATGAACATCGAGCAGAAAGTGTCGGCTAGAAACAACATCCTTCGCAAGTTGTCTGGAACCAATTGGGGTACACATCCAAAGACGTTGAGAACTACAGCCCTGGCTCTGTGTTACTCCGCTGCAGAGTACGCTTGCCCTGTTTGGTACAGATCAAGTCATGCTAAACAAGTTGACCACAGTTCACCTAGAGCCACCGGCGAGTGCAGACGTACGGAGTGGAGGGTCCCTGGAGTGGGAGAAGGTAGTGTAAGTGAGGAGTGTTGGAAGTCAGCGAGGTGCTTACAGGCAATGATTGGTACAGAGCAGTACAGGGCGAGCATAGGTGGTTGGGAGGGAAGGAAGAAGAAAGAAGAAGTGAAGACAAGAAGATGCAGAATAGAACTGGATAAAATAGGATACTTTATACTTTCTGCAGCGGTGATTTTGACATTGCTTTGGATTGGGGGAGTAGAACTGAACCCAGGTCCGACTTACAGAGGAAATATGAGCTGGGAAGACATGGAAACAATCAGAAAAATCGTAACAGAGGTGGTAGCAGAGACATGTCCCCTCGAACAAATCAAGACCATGATCAAGGAACAAACGAGGGAGTTTGAAAAAATGAAGGGGTGGTTTCAGGAAAAGATAGAAGACACAGCTTCACAGGTGAGAAGAAATGGTGAAGAAGTTTCAGCATTAAGAGAGGAGATAGGGAGATTGCAAGAGGAGGTATCGAAACTGAAAGCCGACGTAGTTGTTAACACCCGAAGTCGCAGAAATAAATGCTTATTTATATATGGAGTGCAAGAGGGTAAGAAGGAAGATAAGACGAGTATAGTTTATAAAGTAGTGGACTTAATTCAGGGTAAAATGAAAATAAATTTTAGTGAAGTGGACATTGATGATGTGACAAGAGTGGGAAGATTTAGAGGTAATAGGCCTATCAAAGTGCAATTATTTTCTACACTGATGGCTGATACAGTGGTGCGTAATGCAGGTAACGTGCAAGGAAAAAAAATATGGATAAGGAGGGACATAGGAGCTGAAGAGTGGAGGAATGAAAAAACTCTTAAAAAACACATGATACGAGCTAGGCAGCAAGGGTTGAATGCAGTCATCAGAGGACAGGAATTAGTGGTGACAGGCAACAGATGGAGGAGAGTATGGTCGGTGAATAGACTGATGGACCTAGAACGAAGGATGAAACAAGATGAGGAGGCTAAGAGAAGTGTAGTGAATAACGGGGATGACAAACGAGTGGAAGATAATAGGCAAGTGAAAGATAACGAGGGTAGAAGTGTAATTATAGGAAGTAGTACTGAAAAGTGTCAAGAGAGACAGAACGAGGTGCTAAGTGGAAGTATGAACAACGGTAAGGAAAGAGCAGTGGACGGGCAATGCAGGAGAGAGGCTGAAGATCAAAGGGGTGATGGGGGAAAGGAGAGTGAGCAACAAGAAGCTGAGAGAGCTGAGTGTAGTGGTGTAGTTAGACAAGATCAGGGTATAAAAGTAAGGCCAGTGTTAACCTATGAGTACCTCGATCAGAAGTTGGGTTGGAGCGCAGGGAGAGATAGAAGATATATTTGTAGAAGAAGTAGAGATGGAGGTACTGAGATTGCATTGGTGTAGGGTATAAATGCTGAGTGATGGCAGATGAGTGTGTGTTAGGGCTGAATTGAGGTGTTGGAAGTAGAGGTGGTATATGTTGAAATGTGGTGTTGGAAAGGTATGGAGATGTAGTTATGATATGTTATAGGGTTGAAATGTGGTGTTGGAGAAGTGGTGGTATAAGATGGTGGATGACAGTTTGTTGATATTTGGAGCTGGAGGAGTGATGGTAAATGTGGTGTTGGATAAGTGTTGTAATTTGGCTATTTGTAAATTTTGGTTTGGGGGAAGATGGAGTTTTTGGTAGGAAATTATGATGGATATTAGGATGAGTATGAGTGTATGGCAAATTGAGCAAATTATGATGTGTTATAGGGTTGAAATGTGGTGTTGGAGAAGTGGTGGTATAAGATGGTGGATGGCAGAAGGTGAGTGTATTTGTAGAAGAAGTAGAGATGGTGGTACTGAGATTGTATTGGTGTCTGGTATAAATGCTGAGTGATGGCAGATGAGTGTGTGTTAGGGCTGGATTGTGGTGTTGGAAGTAGAAGTGGTATATGTTGAAATGTGGTGTTGGAAAGGTATGGAGATGTAGTTATGATATGTTATAGGGTTGAAATGTGGTGTTGGAGAAGTGGTGGTATAAGATGGTGGAAGGCAGAAGGTAAGTGCATTTGTGGAAGGAGTAGAGCTGGTATGCTGAAGTGTGGTGTTGGAAGTATTGGAGGCTTAGTATGATATGTTATAGGGTTGAGATGTGGTGTTGATAGCTATTTAATTTTTGGGGCTGGAAACAGGTGAGTTTATTATCATTTTGTATTGTATTGGTGACTGGTATAAATGCTGAGTGATGGCAGACGAGTGCGTGTTAGGGCTGAAATGTGGTGTTGGAAGTAGAGGTGGTATATGTTGAAATGTGATGTTGGAAAGGTATGGAGATGTAGTAATGTAACTCGGCTATTTGTAAATTTTGGTTTGGTAGAAGATGGAGTCTTCAGTAGGTAATTATGACGGGTAGGATGAGTATGAGTGTATGGTAAATGTAAGTTATGATATGTTATAGGGTGGAAATGTGGTGTGAGAGAAGTGGTGGTATAAGATGGTGGATGGCAGAAGGTGAGTGTATTTGTGGAAGGAGTAGAGCTGGCATGAAGTATTAAATTATGATATGTTATAGGGTTGAAATGTGGTGTTGGAGAAGTGGTGGTACAAGATGGTGGATGGCAGAAGGTGAAGAAGAAGTAGAGGTGGTATATGAGGTAGGGTTGGTGTGGTATTGCTAAAATGGGTGTTGGAGTATTGCTGGCCAAAATTTTTGGAGGCGTGATTGGTATTTGTTATTCATTGTCGAAATTTCTGGAGATGAGAGGTAATTTTATTATGGGTGTTATGACGGAATGAAATGAAATGAAGCAATGTTAACGCAGATTGGTAAAAGTTGCGGTATGGTTGATTGGAACGCAATGACGGAATAGGATGGCCGGGTTGGTATGCAATCATGTAATGGCGGGTTTGGAATGCAACCTGGTAATGCTGCGCTTGCAGCTTATGCTGGAGTAGGTCAGGGAACAATAGAGGTGAAGAAAATGCTGAAGTAAGAAGGCTGAGTACGTGAGAGTGATAACAAGCATGGAGTTGTAACACCAGCAGTAGAATGTAAACATTGACCAGGCTGTTGTGAATTGATGTAGATGGAGTTGGTTCTGGTATAAAACCGGGACGGTATTGTTTATTTCATTTGATGTTATTTAGTATATAGGGGAGAGGGGTGGCTCAGGTTGGACTATTCTTATTAATTTTATTTGTTATTTATTATTATTATTGTGAACATGTATTCGGGGCTGAATGCCTGTTTTGTTCACTAATAAATACAATACAATAAACAAGTTGACATTTCTCTAAATGAAACATGTCGACTCATTACTGGCTGCTTGAGACCAACTCCACGAGATAGAATCTACTGTTTGGCTGGAATCGCCCCACCAGATATAAGAAGAGAAGTTGCATCCATGAATGAGAGAACTAAAGCACTTGCCTCATGTGCACACCCATTGAATGGATATGAATCTGCCCACCGAAGATTGAGGTCTAGGAGGAGTTTCCTGAATACAACCGAAGATTTATACGAATCTGCTCAATCCACAAGGTTGAGATTATGGAGAACTAGAAATCCTCAATTTGCTGGTTGGATGTTACCAATTGAACATCTCCCTCCAGGACAAGAGGAACATTGGTCTACGTGGAAATCGTTGAACAGGCTTCGCACTGGGGTTGGTAGATCAAGAACCAATATGGTAAAGTGGGGCTTTCCTGGCACATCCAGACAATGTGAATGTGGTGAAGACCAAACCACAGCCCATTTCATGAACTGTAGTAAATGTCCTTTAAGTTGCACAATAGAGGACTTGATGGCTGTGACACCTAATGCCCGTGATTTGGCAAAATTCTGGGCAGACACTATTTGATATGTATGTCATTCCAGCAGCAGCGACAATACAGTTTATGGCAATCACGAACAGCGACACTGAGAACCAATACCTGTGGGACTCCATTTTCCTGAACGTGGTATTGCGAATATGCCCTCCCTACTCGGACACGGAATAGATGGAGGGAAAATAATTTGCAATACCGGCAAGTTACCTCGGAAATTCCATTGATGCAGGACTGATAGGATGCTGTATCGCCATGTGGTATCATAGGCCTTTCAAAGTCAAAGAAAACAGCCACAAAATGCTGTTTTCGGAGAAAATCATCATGGATTAAACTCTCCAGGCGTACCAAGTGGTCAGTAGTCGAGCGAGCAGCTCGAAAAGCACATTGGTACTTGGACAAAAGTCCCTCCAGGCACCACATAAGTCGGCGATTCACTATCTCTCAAACAGCTTACACAGACAATTAGTTAGGCAAATAGGTCTGTAACTTCCTGCATATTTAGGATTTTTGTTAGGCTTGAGGAGAGGAAGTACTATATCCTCTTGCCACTTTGACGGAAACTCACCCTCTATATAGATTCGGTTGAACACCCCAGGGAGATAGAAAAGACTGTTCTCACTGAGGTGTTTCTCAACATCTGGTTATGGACATTACAGTATCTGGTCCGGGAGACGTGTCCCTACAAAGTGCCAAAGCGCTGCGTAGTTCCCACTAAGTAAAGGATACGTTATAGTTCTCTGAAGCTTGAGTGGCAAAACTAGGATGACGATGTTCTGCCTCCCGCTTCAGAGATAAGAAATACTATGGTAAATCCCAGAACCGGATACACCTGAAAAATGGCTTGCAAGATGGTTAGCAACCGAGGGTGCACCTGTCACGATGCGGCCTGCAATGGAAATTCCCGGTACTGAGGAGGATGCTTGCACTCCGGAAATATGCCGAAATTTGCTCCACACTTGAGCTGACGGTGTATGTGACGCCATAGACGACACATACCTTTACCAGGAAATTTTCTTACTCTGTCGAATAAGAACTCGCGCCTTAGAGCGGAGTTTATTAAATGTTGGCCAGAGTACCATTTATGAGCGTGACGTTGTCCTCTTATAGCAGGTGCAATTTCTTCGTTCCACCAAGGAATGAGCTTCCACTGAGGAGTTCGTGAAAAGAATAGAATGGACTCAACAGCAGCAAGAATAACTCGCGTTAGATAAGTTATATCGTCGTCTATGCTTTGGTTATTTGTATCATTAAAGACAGCTATTGATGTAGACTTTGACCAAACAGCACGTTTAAGAATCCATCGGGCAGGAACCTTGTTGGATTTCTGTTTAACAAAGTAAGAATAATAGGGAAAAGGTGACTGTCACAGAGATCATCATGTGTATTCCATTGGATCAGGGGAACGAGCGTTCTGCTGCAGAGACTATTGTTAATCGGCGAATAAGTGTCATACACTGCGCTGAAATGCGTTGCTTCACCTGTACTCAAAATGCATAAATCCAGCTCTCGTATTAATCTCTCCAACTCCCTTGCTCTGGGGCAAGGCATTGTAGAGCCCCATAATGGATTGTGGACATTAAAACCACCCAATAAGAGGAATGGAGGTGGGAGCAGATCTATAAGATCAATTACATCATTGACGTGAAGTGGCTCACCTGGTGGAAAATACACATTACACACTGTTGTTATGATAGGCAGTGGTACTCATACCACAACCGCTTCCAGTGGGGTTCTTAAGGGAACCTCTTTGCTGTGGGTGTCAGTACCAACTCCACCAGAAGCCTGGTGGGCTCAATGTCGTTCTGTCGAGTATAGTCAAAAATTTCTCAAGACCGTGTGATGACCTGGTCTCAGATGGGTTTCTTGAATACGGACTATACTCACAGCGAACTAATTAACTGGCACAGCTCAGTAAGATGCTTCCATAACCATTACGATTCCACTGTAACAATATCATAGTGTGGACTTCTGAGCTTTAGGTTTGAAGCAGCGAGATGCTACTTAACCTACACCTACCGAAGATGGAGATAAATGTTTCTTGGTATTCCGGGGACGGGGTTTTTTCCTACAAGGGGAGTGCACAGGTTTTCCAAGAGGAAAATCTGCTGGCGCAGACTCAGACCCTCCACGTGGAGGGCATGAGACCCTGTTTGTATGAGGTGGAAGAATGCCTTGTAGGGACCTTCTTCTCGCCCGCCGTCGATTCTTGTTTAGACGGGCTGGGAAAGTAATAATAATAATAACTTAAATGTTTCCACCTTTTCAATACAATATATTCACAAGATTACAAAATTATACGGTACTAGTTTCGACCCATCTAGGGGTCATCATCAGTCGAAACTAGTACCGTATAATTTTGTAATCTTGTGAATATATTGTATTGAAAAGGTGGAAACATTTAAGTTATTATTATTATTACTTATATATTGTTCAATACGGACCAAAAACATGAAATTCATAACCATCAACGGGCTGGGAAGTAAACTCCCAGCCCTGGTCGACGATGCCACCTTGCTTTCGGCGATCTCTTGAGGGTATACCAGACAGTTCTGATCTCGAGGAGAATGAAGAGCAGGGCAGGGAGTTGTGGAATCCTCCGCGCCATGAGCTTCTCTTCCACACGTACCACACATAGATGGATTCGAACAAGATACCATGTGCCCGAATCTCTGGCACTGACAGCACCGCGTAGGAGGCGGAATGTATGGACTCATATCGCAACGATAGGTTGTAACCTTGACTTTCTCTGGCAACACTGACAGTCTGAAGGAGACTATGAACGCACTCGTGCCAAAGTCTTCACTGTTGAGTTTGCGCGTGATACACCGGACATGTGTCACGCCACAGTGCTTCATGTCTTTCATCAATTCATCGTCAGTATTCAGGACGAGATCACGGTGGAAGATAACGCCACGAATCAGATTTAAGGTTTTGTGCTCTTCCACTCTGACGGGGATTTCGCCAAAGTTCGATCTGCTTGGAGCGCAGTGCTCGTCTTAAGAAGCACCAACCATTTTCTTAAGATCCTCAAGTTTGGCGTATACTCCTTCGATGTGTCAACTGAAAAGGAGCGATTTAACCAGCTTGAACGTTTGCCCATTGGTTCTGGTAGCAACCAGGAACCTAGGAAAGCTGGAACCCAAACTAATCCACTGTGCTTGTTCCCAGGGGGTTGCCCCCTGTAGAGAATCAAATGTTAAAGACTTGGGTAGCGAACTACATTACAGACTACAGACTATGAATCTCACGTTAGACCCGTATTGATGGTTGAACTTACAAAATTGTACAAAATTATTTTGATATTCTCCTTGTGTGGTTTAACTGTTGGCTTCGTTGTTATGTTCCAACATGGGCTGATATACATAAGCATTATTGTTGTTAAACCATCTGGTTTTTAGTCTGAGATAATCAACGTCGTACCTCTTTGTCTCTTCGAGGGCATTCATTTAAAATCGTCTATTTTATAGGAGAATTGCTAAGGGTCTGTGATTCAAATTCAACTGATTTCAGCTGCAAGCTCTTATGAAACATGTTTCTATCGGTTTTCAGGATGACCCAATGCCAGGTCGAAACATGTCTATGTCTGGGTAACGTTTTGTCTTAATTGGACGCAAAGTATTATAGTGTTGACTATGAGGATATCACAATCATTTTGTAGAATTTTGTAAGAAACTACCCATGGCAGGTGGAAGTTGTTTCGATGCCATGC
This sequence comes from Anabrus simplex, assembly GCF_040414725.1. Classification (NCBI taxonomy): domain Eukaryota; kingdom Metazoa; phylum Arthropoda; class Insecta; order Orthoptera; family Tettigoniidae; genus Anabrus; species Anabrus simplex. The sequence continues at coordinate 165,495,531 of NC_090273.1, forward strand.
CTGAAATCATCCTCCCTGAATGCCACCCACTCCGATAAGGGGCCTATGTAGCCGAACCCAGCTGGTCGTAGCAGGTATTGCCCGGGGTCCGATGTTCGACGATGCCTAATACGCGATGACTGAGGCAATGACCACTAGGACTCCCTTCCTCCAATCACCCGCAATAGCACACACCCCATAGTATGTACAGAGTAATAAATATAGAGAAAAAATTAATGTCCTTCTGGCATTCGGCTGTGCGGGGACCTAAGTTATCAGTTGGATACTACTGCAAGGGTAAATGGCGCTCCCAACCGAAGGCTTCGTGGGGTCACCAGCACATCTCTGAGCGGCACGCACATCAATAATTTTGAATCGGTCCACAATTAACTCTCAAAAAAAGATAGAGGGGACTGATGGCCACATGACCCTTTTAGTCACCTTTTATGACAGGCACCTTTCAGTTGCTTCTTACGACAGGCAGGGAATACCGTGGGTGTATTCTTAGTCTGCGTTCCCCACCAACAGGGGTTATAAGCAAGACATTGGTGATAAAGAGAAGGGGGAAGCAAATTGATGCAGGATTGCATATGGAGATCACTAGAGTATGAGGAACATGATCTGGAAGACGGAAGTGTTGCATACTGACACAATCGGCAGACCTGGACAATGATGAAAATAAAAGAGAGTAAAATCCAGGCCAGAGAGGTCAAATTTTTAACTGGCATGAGAAGAAAGACAAGAAAGGAGAAATGAGGATATCAGGAAGGCAATCGGTGTAGAGATTAAACTCAAGTTATTTGGACGTGTTCAGACAGAAGATTGAAGGAAAGAGAACAAGATTATGGTAGTTGACTGATGATGACTCACCTCAATATAGAGACACTTGGGAGGGGTGATGTCCTGTGTAAGGTTCAGACCATAGTTATCTCCTATAGACTTCATGTATCCAGCCAAACTTTTGCTGTAGTTGGTAAACCACTGCACCTGCAACACAACATTTGTCCACCTTTCAGAAATGACCTCCATAACATGTTCTTTCCTGATCTTCTAAAACATTTTCATAAATCTCCTGTTGGTGGTCGTTCAGGTGTGTTCAAAACTAGAGAACAAATTTGTAAACTCTTTATATGGAAAACTGTGGACTGTCAAATCCGTACTCTTGTTAAATCCTGTAAATTTGTAACATCAGCAAACCTACTCCTAATACTAGTTTAGGTCTGTTATCATCTGAGCAATCATCTCATCCAAGGGAGAGATTATTGATAGATTACATTGGGCCATTTCCACTGTCAAAGAACGGTCATCGTTCCGCACTTGTGTCGACACATTCTCACGTTTTACATGACTAACGCTTCACTTCTATTTGTTCTTGTCGACTCTTAGTAAGTGATGATGCCCAAGCTTTTACGTAAGTTCAAATTTGTAACTTCTACTTTTCACTTGTCCATTTCCCATGTACTGTAACTACAACTCCATATTATTCCAAATCAAATTATGACAAAAGGATTAACAGAAACCCCAGATCTCTTCTCATCTCATATGATACAAGCTTCATGTTGTCCATATTGATGATTCCTTAATTCAATCTTTATTTTTTTTAAACGGGACATTCCACCTGATCAATACAATAATTTACAGTTCAATTATATTTTATATTGAAACACTAGGACTTTCATTGGGCCACCCTAAGCTACAAATGTGCATAAGCTTAAATAATAAAATAGCGCTCTTCAATTATTAAAAGATTATGTGATTGTTGTTGCTTTTAGTAGTTAAAAGGTGTAAAGTTGAGAGATGTTGCCAAGCCTGGGACGCACCAAGTGGGCTGTGTTGATGGTGCACTCTTTTAACTGCCAATTGGACATTTATGAACAACAACAGTGATATAATCTTTTAATTATTGAAGAGTGTTATTTTAGTATTTAAGACTGTTAGATTTATCTGTCTGAGGGTGGCCCAATCAAAGGGCCAAAAATAGTCCTACTGTTTCAATATAAAATATTTATTGTAATGATCAGGTGGAACATTCACTCCCTTTGAATTATACATTGAGTATCACTCATCTAACAACTCAAAGTGGGATTGATCTCTGCATTGGTTGACTTTAATACTGCTGTTCATGAAAGTCACAAGCAATCTCCTGCTTCGGTAATCATGGCATTTACTCCTAACTCCTTTTGTTATATATCTAATTTTTTATAACTGGCTTTACGTCGCACCAACACAATTAGGTCTTATGACAACGAAGATATAGGAAGGTGCTAAGAATGAGAAAGAAGCGGCCGTGGCCTTAATTAAGGTACAGCACCAGCATTTCCCTGATGTGAAAATGAAAAACCATTTTTGCTGACAGTGGGGTTTGAACCCACTATCTCCCGAACATAAGCTCACAGATGCGCGTCGCTATCTCGCTCAGTACTCCTAATTCTCCATTGCCAAATCTTGAGTCTATCAACGATCTGTATTACTTGGCAGTGTGCTTGTAAACATTTAAGACTTTCATATGCTAAATTTCAGGACAAGGGCACACCATCTGTCGGTGGGTGGCCAGGTATTTGTATAGATTTACATTAGCACATTACACCACTTTATTAGTAATTAGGTCCGAGATTTCAAGGTCCCTGCACCATCTTGAAATTTGTTACTCCTGTATCTTTATTAGCGAGTGATCCTGAAAAAACACCTTATTCTTCAGTATTTTATGTGTAATACGTTAACGGTGACCATTTTATTGATGCAGTGTAGTGCCTGGCTGACTAGCCCTCCTAAGGTGTAACTTATGTCAGTATGTAAATTTGGTTCAGTGGATATCCCTAGGTTTACAAATTGTATCCGATAGTTCTATGTCAGAATTTTAGGTCTTTTGTAAATAGCAGGTTATGTAAGAACTGCAATTAACTTTAATTCAGTGTAGGGTACTTCTGACATGGTCACTGTATTTTTTTTTGTAATTTATGGGTAAACTCTTTAATTCATTTATTATTTTATTTTCAAAATTATACTTATCCCAGAACATGCTAGGTTCCTTAGTGATGGATCTATCAGTGATCTGTGGGGCTCTGAAAGATATCACCAGGTCAGCTGTTCTTGAGCTCTACATATGCAAATTCGACGCTTTTCTACCGATTAAATGAAGTCATTTATATAACAAAACCAAAAGAGAAAAATCTAAAGAGACATTCCTTAAAATCAAGTTCTTTGTTCCTCGTGTCAAAAGTTTTCCAAACTTTTCTGGATGTTCGTTTTGCCTTGTATGGAGGCTTCTTTCTGGTGGGTATGTGAAGTGTTCCCGTTGCTGCAGTCCCAATGGCATCACTTTCTTGGGTCGTAAACAGCACGCTGCACGAACGACCTGAACGGAAGTTTCCTATATCATTGTGGTTGGTCTGTTGGCCGATGTCAACGATTCCACACGAACTGGATTGATGCAAACATGGATGTTCCTGCTGTGAATGGCATCAAGAATCTCACTTGTGTCATGTGCCATCCTCTCCCCAAGTTCAAATTTTCAGTGTGCTGGCTATATGTTTGTTTTTAACCATCTTATTGTTCTGAAACAAATTTGAACATTGTGTAATGTACTTTTGGAACTGCCTGTAATGCCACACACTTTTGTATCTGGTCAGCCTTTCTAGAAACCCTCAGTTATGAAAATTACCAGCAGATTTGGGTAGGTAAGATTTGATTGGTTAAGAAATATTAGAAGGTAAACTCTGCATTCCTATTGGTCACATCTTATGTTTGCCCATTTCCTGTTTTACAACAATCTTTTCTGCTTGACCGGCCTAGACGTTGGATGTGTGGGTAGTTCCAACTTTCCTTGAGGTTAAGCTAATTTAAGTTTGTAACTTCTTTTAAATTTAATGTAACTTGTTTTCTAAAAATGGTTTGTGGTGTTTACATCCTAGTTTGTGGACCAGGGGCAACAGGTGAGTGGCCTATTAAGTGGTCCTGGGAGTCAGGATACGACTTGGTATGGAATGGGAGTGGGCACCTCGGACATATTCTGAGTCATGGCCCTCCTTGTGCTCAGGCGGCTTGGACTATACAAATCATCAGTGGTCCCTAACCTGTTACAGGAGACTTCACTGGGACTACTGTAAGTAAGGGTACCATTCTACTACACAGAATTTTCACCGAGCATGTTTAGAATGTTTTAAGCAAGTCTTGGACCTGTGGGAGTAACGGGTCCCACTCCCATTTGACAGACAAGAGACTTCTTGGGAACTTGGCGAACGAAATTTAATTTGATGAGAAGGTATCAATATTAATGGCGCTTATGGAGGAAAGATGCCTTTGCTGGCGGGACCTTGTGTTTACAGTGCACTATGTCTTCTGGTATGGGCTAGAGTAATCTTGTTACTTTCATTGATCTGTCTCAGCTTTATGTCTGGCTTTGACAAAATGAAAGTGACTGAGGTATGAGTGATGCTAGTAATGCCATTCCTTTTGCAGCCAGTCCCTGCTATGAATGGTGTGAAAATATTGCTCATAGGGTCGGTTGGTGCATGCATTTCAGTGGGCTTGGCAGACTGATATGTAATAGCAACTTATGGCTCGGTGAGGAAAGCAACGGGAAACTACCTCACTCCTCATTTCCCTAGTATGCCTCTTCAGTGATGCCCAGGCCATCTATGACAGCTGATGGCAGAGCTGTTGAGGATCCAACCAGCCTTCAGGCTGATGACTAAACATACACATGGAGGAAAGAAAGTACAACTGCCTGAGTCAGCAAAGAGGATGCATCTAGATGTGTTAAAAATTAAATAATTGAAAGAGGTTCAACCTATTCAATACATAGGAAAGAAATTTAGTGATTACATTTTATTTAATAGTAAAAATAAAGTCAAAGGTTTTGACTGTTCTCCAATATTCATAAACATTGTGAATCTTCACCTATCATTGCGTGTGCCATACTACCATTCTTAATATTACGTACTGTTTCATCTTATACCGATCCAGAGTTTAATTAATCTTTTTCTTTTTCATATGCATTGTTTTACATGTTTTTACGGCTGACGATGACCTGGACTAGGGTCGAAACTGGTCCCATTTATTTTTACTATTAAATAAAATGTAATCACTACATTTCTTTCCTATGTATTGAATAGGTTGAACCTCTTTCAATTATTTAATTTTTAACGTTAATACTTTCAATACGGAACAATGAAATTTTTATCTCTAGATGTGTTAGGCGTTAATGATCTTCGGTAAGGGGAGATAATGAGAAAGAGATTATACTTGACGAGTGTTAAAAATGGTGCATAGTGAAGTTTGTGAAGTTGCTCTGTGTTAATCTAGCCAAATCCTCATTTATAGTTTCATCTAGTTGTCGGGAGTGATCAAAATAGTTTAATTAGTGTACCGTTAAGAGTGTACAAATTCAACATGAACTTTAAGGCTGTGCAGAATAAGGTTCCATCATTTAAAGATTGGATGAAAAAATTTCAAGCTGGTATCAACCAAATGACTATTGCTGCTAACAGTGCTACCAACTTTGACAACATATTCCAGGATCTCCGCTCTGACTTTACTGATTTCCAAGCCACTGGTGGTGCTGAATTTGCCTTTAAAAAGGAGGAGCAACAAACAGTGAAAGTGCAGGAGGGAAAAATGGACCAAGCAGAGTAATACTCCCGGCAAAATTGCCTCCTCATCTACAGGATTAGTGAATGCCCAGAGGAAGATACTCAATAGTGGTGAAGCAGAAGCTAAATATTGACCTTACCATGGACAGCAATGACTGGTCTTAGGCTGGTAGCCTGTACAAGAACTGCTGCTGATGTTTTAACAACAAGGAAGAGGCCGATAATCAGTCTGACAAGCTAAATGCGCCCTCAAAGGGATGGGTCACCTGCTCATGGAGTCTCTTACTGTCACTAGAAAAGGAATGCTCAACGAGGCGCATGAGCTGGTGTGAAGACGAGCCTGGTTACAGGATGGTTGAATAGTGATAATGGAGAATGGCAGGAAGAAACATTATTTAAACGCACCCATGGAGATGGATATACTCTTCAACCAGTTAGACGTAGACAACAAAAGAAAATGACAGTCAGTTTAAGTGTGTATTATAGTGCTTTATTTTTGAGTGTGAATGCGATCAAGTCACTGATCTCTATACATGGATGGCTGGTTGCTTGGGTAGCAGTAAGCCGAATAGAAGATGACTGGAGTAGTAACATGGCAGTGAGCGCACGGTGCAATAGACCACGAGGAGCGCGCTTGAGTTCCTTCGACCATACAAACAGATAGAGAGGTCGCTCCCGATGTTTCTACCGGCCAAGTGTGGCACCAACTCTGAGCGATCAGCTGATGTAGGGCAAAACAAGGCGGTCTTCCATAAGAAGTGCATTACCGAGTGTTTTTAAATCCCGTTTTAAGCGTGCTCCTTGTGATTAATTGCCAACGGCCGTAGCCGTGTTGAAACACCGGATCCCGTGAGATCTCCGAAGTTAAGCAACATTGGGTGTGGTCAGGAGTTGGATGGGTTGCCACGCGTTGTTGGTGGGTTGGTAAGGGAATGGAGGAGCGGAAAGGAACTGGCCACCCTACCGCACGTAAACTCCGGCTCAGGAACACCTCTGCGGAGTTTTGGACCTGCCTTCGGGCAGAATAACCCTTACCTTTACCTTATGATTAATTGATTTAAACTATTCAAGATGGTAACAAATGCTATTCCTTTCCTTTTTGTATGAAAAGTGTTAAGTATCACTTTATATGTGTGTTTACATATCAGTTAAGCGTTACGGTGTCGTGATTAGGCCTTACGTGGTTAACACTATAATTACCACTTTTCTATACACTAAAACGACGCATTATCAACTCTACGCTATAAATCACACATTTACAAAGGAATTAAGATTAAACACATCACTAGTTTACATATTTTACTCGCTCAATTGAAACCACGCGGTGTAGGGGTAACGTGCATGCCTCTTACCCGGAGACCCCGGGTTCGATTCCCGGCGAGGTCAGGGATTTTTACCTGCATCTGAGGGCAGGTTCGAGGTCCACTCAGCCTACGTGATAATAATTGAGGAGCTATCTGACGGTGAGATGGCGGCCACTGTCTAGAAAACCAAGAATAACGGCCGAAAGGATCCGTCGTGCTGACCACACGACACCTCGTAATCTGCAGGCCTTCGGGCTGAGCAGCGGTTGCTTGGTAGGCCATGGCCCTTCGGGGCTGTTGCGCCATGGGGGGGGGGGGATTGAAACCACGTGTTACTTCTGCATGTTAGTAAGATATTAATAAAACAGGGGAACCATGCTTGTACTACTACGATTAACACAAATACGAATTCCTAAATTTAAATAATACAAATACGGTACATAATATATCGAAACTATCAAAGTATGCATGAGTGGCAGATATAAATTGAGTACTATTTGGAAGAGGTACAACGTTCTCTCCGTCAGTTCAAATCAAACTATTTCCTAACATAATGCAATTGTATTGATTACATAGTAAACAAGTGACTGTCAGCATGCCCAGGTGTACCTGTACGGCAAATACGCCGTGAAATACTTAAATATCCATCGAAAAACACACAGTAAACTATCATTTTGCCATTACAGGAGAAGTGGGTGTGGTTGACCTGCGGGCTCATATTAAATGGCTTCTACAAGCTTCAAACAGGCCGGAATGACTAAAATAAAAACATTCTCTGAAAGAGGAAGAATTGTGCTATCTTCGAATGAATAAAAAGAAAAACCGAGTTTTTGGCTCAAAATTCAGTCATACCTCCCCTTAAGAATACATAATTTTGTGGCATACATGTATACAATTTACAGCAATGTTTCCAGGAACTGTTTTTCACTCCCGATCGCTAACTGCATGTATACAGCACCTAAGTTAATATTTGTCGGCCGTTATTATACACTAATTTTTATTGCTATCCCGGGGATTTACTGACCTCGGAATGATGTGCAGTGTTCCCAATGTCCTTATGCTTTGAGTGAACATGTCCCTATTGTAACTACTGCAGACTATTGAAATACTGAACAGATAAACGTTGACTCAACTAAGTGTAAATAACAAGGATAATGGGCGCCACCTGCAAAACAATTGCAGGAATATTTAATTATGTAGAGCAACGAGCCACTCCCTCTCCCAAGGCGACGGTCATCAGGCTGACGAGGCTCCAGACTTGCTTTATAACCTTACCTGTTGCTATATAACCCCTGAAATTAAATTTGGGTAACATGCCAGGTTCAGCCTTACTCCACTGACAAAAGACTCATTTAAAGTTTGATTCTATGACTTTACTCCCAGAATAAGAACTATTATGTGACAAACACCAACAAAAATGAACACTTATGCAACCCACTTAGTGCTTGCTGTTTACATAGAGCTAATATACACAATACTACCCAACAAAATCATCTCTTCACGAGATTTACTCGTTTGCCGTCTACAAAGGCAAATTACACATCATTAAAATCATCACTAAAAATAGAACATCATTATACTTTTAACATACCTCCAGGTAAGAGCCCCACTGCACTCCACTGTTACCGTGAATCCTAATCTGGTAGAGAAAAGTACGACGACTATTTCTCTACATATGGATGCAACCTTCTTTACTAACAGCATCCCTAACCTTATTTACACTTCTTCGTCGTCTTGAATTCTTTCCAATTGCTGGCTGGACAGAAAGCGTTACATGTCCGGAGGCAAGCAAACAGCAAAATTCTCCATCAACTGAAGCTGCATACTCGGGTGACAAGTTCCAAACAAATACTTTCTTTTACAGAAAGTCCACTGCAAAGCCGGTCAGTCGTTGAGATTATACCATGTTCACTCCGTATCAGATACTCACGAACAATAGCAGATCGTATAGCAAACTGCGCAAATACGTCGCTCCCGCAGACCAGTACAAATGAGAAACACACAGTATCAGCATCAGAGTCAGAAACAGAATGAGAATCAGAATGAGAATAACTCGCCGCACACGCGTACACACTTATATATGCTTGCTACACGTGGTTATCGCGTCCTGAAAAGTTTACTGGTAGCAACGCTCACACCGGCACTTCTTCCCGCGTCACTCTGTCAACCCATACCTCGCTCAAAACAAAGCCCTCGCATTGGCTATCGAGTATATGATGTGACATAGACCGCCCACTCATGTATGTCCACATTGATTCACTCCAATTCTACAACCGATACAACCTGCCGTACCCCGTATTTTCAAGCCACTTGTTGCAACACATCCAACTGACTTTAACCGTCCTTCCCGATATAGTCGCAGTTTTCCCGGTTGCACAATCCTTACGACTAGGCCATATTTACAGACTCTTACCCAAACGGAAATTTATACAAAATATAATGATGAACATATGCAATATTCCCTAACTATACATTCTTCTTATAATATTACATTTTTTTACATGGTAAATAAACAAAATTACATGATTTTAACCTTACAAACTATATACGAAAATTTCCTAACCTAAAAACTCGGGGATCGTACATACGTACGGTTACACTATATTTTTAATTATTCCAATGCGCCATTAATTGCAATTTAAAATTGATTATTATCACTGCTTCTCCATAAGGAGAGCTCTAGGGTGGGTACACCAACATGGCGGACTGCACGCTCAACTTGGCGTACTTTCTCCTGCAGCGGAGAGCTGCCATCAGCGATCCATGTGTAGAGATCAGTGGATCAAGTGCATGAAAAGCTGGTGCAACGTCGCAAGAGATTGAAAGGTAAGAAGCATGCATTCTACTTTGTGTTATGAGTATCGTTACAGCCACTCCCAGCTGTGGACCCGACTGTCCCCCTACCCCTAACCTCTCCTTTCAAAGACACTTTCATTAGTGAAAGTATTTCAGGCCAACTCATGGTCATTGAACCGCATCCACTTAAATTCTCAATCACTACTTGCCCACCACGAGAAGCTAACAGCTTGTGTTAATGAAAGCTGTTCTAGTAGCATAACGAGGTATAATTTTTCCAGGCATAACTGAATAGATAAAAGAGGTGGAGTAATAGTAGAGATGATAGAAACTAAATGTAAAATTGTATGTACTTCTGCACCCTGTGCTCTCTCAGACACTGAAGACATTCTGCTTATGGACTGTATATGAAGACAGGCTGGAGATGCAAAACACCAGTTGAGTATTAACACTGATGCTTTCATGGCCCTTTGCACTTCTGATTTAGTCTTAATACCTATGGTTACTTCTCAGGCACACACGGTGAGAAATGACTTACAGCGACCAACTGTCAACAAACCCTCATTACTGTACAAGTTTTCCTCGTGAGAGTTTCCACCTTGTTTTCTTGACGAGGCATGTCCACAACTGTTTCCACACGCAACATGACAACATCAAATCATACCTCATCTTCACATACACTGACTGACAACCCACATAAAATATGGTCAGATCGACACGACTTACTTGATCAAAGTACAAAACTAGACATATCACATTCGTGGACATTAAACATATAAATAACCGAGAGTTGATGCCTTGAACAGTCCTTGGGGTGACGTAAAAAATATAAACGATATCGATAAAACGATAACGATAAGAAAGTTAATGAACACACCCCTATGTCTCTCGACCTTCTTCTCCATGGCTGACCAATGACATCAAACAAATTATGTCTCTCCACTGTGCTTCAACAATATTGGACACTTGAGAAAAGAATTAAAATAAAAATCCAAAATAAGAAATTTTCTTTCTTTACCTACACCTGGCTAGAAATTTAAATGTGTCCAGCACTTGGAAACAACTTTGTTCCATTGGTATTGGAAAAGCTTTGCCCAACATGTAATCCAGACATCTCTCTGGAGAGATAAAATTCCCATTTTCCTGAAATAAAAATTAAACCTGAACTGCACACAATATCTCAGACTGTAAATTCTTTTCTTAACCAACCACCGCCAAATATCAATCACATCTTCTGCTACAGGACCTGATGAAATACTGTAATGGATTTAGAATTACTCCTCGCCATGGTACGATGTATTTTGCATCTCATTCATGCATTCATATGATTGTCAGCATCACCGTGAGTTCTAATATTGAGATTGTATGGGCTTTCCTCTGATTTGGTGATGGTGAGCCATCTAGCGGTCGACTTGGTACTAGTATTACGAGGTGGTTTGTTGGTGCTGCTCTCTGGCCGCGAGAAGATAAGCTTGCTATGCGATGAACCGTGGCTCGAGAATGTAAGTGAATAGCAGTTGCTTTTTAATTCTTGATTCTGGAATTGAAAAAGACGCCTTGGAAGCTAAGCTCCTGATTGTGCATTAAGGAGTAAATTATCACTTCAGAACGTGAAGATGGTGATGGGATTTGATCCTGGTTGATGGATTCTCCATCTGGGCATAAGGCCCGAAGTTTTGGTTTCTTTTTTTAAATTTAATCGTTCTAATCCTCCGACCTCGTAAGTAGACTTTAAAGCACTTCAGGACTGGGTTAACCTAGCCAACGAAAACTACTATTTCACCGTGTCAAGAGACACGGAGACCCTTTAAGGCTTACTATATGTGAAAAATTCTGCATCTAATCTTCGGACTTTTGAGGTTAAAGAAAAGAAATATTTAAAAGACTGGTCTTCATCATAACTATGTAATGTTCATCTGTTTGGGGTTTCAATTTTAAATTGTAAGGACGATATTAGTTTTACATTCTTGATACAGTTATTAGTGTTTCATGCACGGATGTTGAGGAGCTCCTAACTAAGCTATTATGTACGAAGTCTCTGTATAACCTCAATGGTGGTTTAATTTCATTTTCTCTTATTTATCATAATAATCATATTAATTATTTAAATATTTTCAAGCCATTTCGAGCAAGAAAAAAAGGTTGAAATGAAAGCTTTTCTAATGAATTCCTCGGTACTTTCGAGTAGCCATTTTGATCATGGTGGTTGTCATCTGTTACACAGCCGTGTAATAGAATGCAAATGGTGGGGGGCGTTCCTCCGTTGTATCTGACATATTAGTATCAGCTATTATTGATGTCTTGATATTCATCTGATATGGAGATGATTTTTTCGTGCGTGTTGATGACTTTTCTGCAGTGGTGAGTTACTCACTTAAGCGATATTTGATAATTTTATCCTCCTTGCGGATTTAATTACATGTTCATTGGATTATTTCTTCCTGGTTACTGAAGTTCGTGTTGTTGTGGGTTATGACAGTTTTCATGCACCTTTTGGGTAACCGAGATAGTCCATTAGAGAAGTTTTCAGCATTCATACTGTAATAGTTGTATTTTAGATTTTAACTTTGAATTAATCTTCCATTTATTAATTGCTCTGAATTTGAATTGTAGTTTTGGGAGGTCGGAAGTTCTTTTAAATGGTTTTGCCTTATTAAAATTTTCTTTCAAAAATTTAATTGAGGGTTTATTATTTCAGCCAATTCTTCTTCTTCTTCTTCTTCTTCTTTTATGACCACATAGGATCACTTTAGTCAGTCCGTCGTTCAGGTCTCTTTGAAGGGATTGTTCGGGCTTTGCGGTCCTCCCAGTACTTCTTCAGACGCTCCGATCTTCGTGCCCTTTCCTCAGTTGAAAATGTGCGTGTTGTTGGTTTGTTTTGTGTAAGGGTAAAGCGGAGGTTTGTATTCTTGAGTTTTGTATTCAATTTTATCTTATTTTTGGTGTCTTCTGTTGTAAGGCCCATTTCCTTCAGATCCTCTCTTACTTCTCTGATCCATTTACATCCTGTTGTGGTATTTTTTGAGACGAGATTGTGTTGTACTAGTTGTTTCAGAAGTCTCAAGTCCTGCATCCTCATGATAGGTCCAAAGAATCCCAGTCTCCTCTTACGCATAGTATCTGTAATGGGTTCTAGCTCTTTGTACACGACTTTGTTAGGTATTAACCGCCACTGTCCATCTTTCTGATATTTTTTGTTGATACAGGTTCTTCCAATCCTCCTTTCAATTTTCTGAAGTCTGTCAGTCTTTGATTGTTTATTCAGGTAAAAGAGTGTTTCTGCTGCATATGTAGCTTCCGGTTTTATAACTGTGTTGTAGTGTTTTATTTTTGTATTTATTGATAGACATTTCTTTTTGTAGATATCCCATGTTAATTTTTGTGCTTTAGCTAATCTATTTGTTCTTACTTGGATTGAGATTTTTTCATTTAAGTTATGTGTTATTACTTCTCCAAGATATTTAAACTGAGTTACTATTTTGATTTTATTACCATTTATGGTGACTTCTTTTAGCTGTGTTGGTTTTTGGGGCATAATTTCTGTTTTTTCAAATGATATTTTGAGGCCAATTTTATTTGCAATGTTTTGAAGTTCTGATATCTGGGTTTTTGCTTCTTTTATGTCCACTGCTAGTAATGCTAAATCGTCAGCAAAACCCAGGCAATTTGTTTTGATTTTTCGGCCAATCTTTATTTTGGGGGGACATTTTCTAAACCATTCCCTCATTACCATTTCTAGAGCACAGTTAAATAATAGTGGTGAGAGCCCATCTCCCTGCCGTAGTCCAGTTTTAATTTCAAATGTCCCTGATGTTTCACCCCTAAACTTCACTTTTGACTTGGTATTGGTGAGAGTCAATTTTATCATGTTTATTAATTTGGGGTGTAGTCCAAGGTGTCTTAAAATTTTAAACAGAGATTCTCTATGGATGCAATCATAAGCTTTCTTGAAATCTACAAATGTTATCACCATATCTCTGTTTCTTCTCCTGTTATAGTCCATTATCAACTTAAGACTCATGATCTGATCAGGACAGCTCCTCCAGGGTCTGAAACCTCCTTGATATTCTCCTAGTTCTTTCTCAAGTTGTAAACTTATCCTATTAAGGATGATTATTGAAAATATTTTGTATGTTATGTCTAGGAGAGAGATTCCCCTGTAGTTATTAGGGTCGGTTTTGTCCCCTTTTTTGTGCAGAGGATGAATGAGGGCTGTTGTTCAGTGTTCTGGTAGTTCTTCTTTAATCCAGATAGAGACAAGTTGTTGATGGAGGGCAACTTTTGCTGAGGTTCCTGCATATTTCCAGATTTCCGCAAAGGTCTGATCTTCTCCTGGCGCTTTGTAATTTTTTAATTTATTCAGAGCTTGGTAGACTTCCTTTATTGTGGGGGGATTGATGTTTTCTGGTGATGTTTTTATCGGGGTGTTGGTGTCCAAATGAAGGAGTTCTGTAGGTTCCTCACAATTTAAAAGCTTGTTGAAATGTTTAGCCAGAATTTCTGCATTGTCTTTATTGTTATGAGCCAGCTTACCATCTTCATCTTTCATCAGTAGGGTCGGGGGTTCATATTTTTGGAGCTGCTTTCTGAAGGTTTTGTAGTAGTCCCTTGATTTAGTTTTACTGAACTGTTCTTCAATTAACTGCAGGGTGTCCTTATGATGTTGTCTTTTTATTCTTCTTAAGACTTGGGTAGTTTCTTTTCTCTGTTTTACTAGCTTTTGATAGGATATTTCTGTCTTTTGGGACTGATGTAATAGCCATGCCTGATGTCTTTTCTCCACTGTTTCATCACATTCACTGTTCCAGCCAATTACTTAATTAAACTTAGTTTTAATTGATTCACTTGGCCTCTTGTGCCCTAGCTTCTGCAAATCGCGACGGCCTTTACCTTGGGATATCTGGTATGTATACTGGTTATTATTATTCCTTATTTGCTTGTTATCATCCCAGGTCGTGCTAACACTCTTACCTATTTATTTTAACTGTGTCGTGAGAGTGTGTTTGGTATCAGAGAGCGTGGTTGCCTGAACAACTACGTTCTGATATCTTGTAGAGGCATAATTTCCTTTCTTGTTTCTTGTGGCTGTATAGGCTATTTCGCCAGGTCACAATTATCACATTGGCTGGAATAATAAGTGGATTTGAGACTAGAAAATTAAAGTTGTGAAGAGAAAGGCAGACTTGTGTTGGGTGGTGACTTCTGTGTTTTCTGTTGCATATCAAAATGGGTGCTCGCGCTGTGTTGTTGCCGAGAATGTTGCGGAAAGGTGAGCTGTTGTACGAGTTGGAGATTCGTGGCTTGGTGTCCACCGGATCTATGGAGGGTGAGGTTACCTTGCTTCTGGCTTCCCTTGATTTCCCAGTTAAACCAGGTGACATGAACGTCGACTTGGGTAAGTGGGTGCACGCTGTTTCTATTTTGGTAGATGAACTGTTAATATTCATGAAACAAATTAAGGAATTTGACCCATCTGATTATCAGATGAGGAGATTAAAGGCTAGAACTAATCACTTTATCAGCAGGATTCTCTTGGTCCTGAAGGAGAGTCTCAGTGCACTTCATTGTTGACTTCTGTCATTAATGTTTCTATTGAACTTGATCTTATGATTAGTGCAAAAAAGGTTGGTCAATTGTCATTGAGTAATGAAACTGAAATTAACAAAAGCAATTGCCTTGGTGAAGCTAATGAGCCTATTACTCCTCAAACTGTTACTAACCTGTCATCTCATTGCTGCGGGCTCAGTCCTGTGTTAGAGAACTTGTTAGTCAGATCATGTTCGGTTCCCAACTCAATTAAAGATCTCTTCAAAAATGTAAAGGTTTTTTCTGTGGATTCCATTGATGAAACGATCAGATTCATGCGCTTTCTGGTAGAATTAACGGAGTCAGCTAATGTATATTGCATGGATGCTATTGGAATTTTTAGGGTACTGTTTCTCAACTGTGAAGGAGTTCTAAAAAGAAAAATTTCAAAGGCTATAAGTAATAATTTAAGTGTAACCGAATTTCATGAATTGATACTGACTAGGTTTATCCCATCGCTTGCATTACAGTCTGGTTCCAAAACATTGTTTTAGAACACAGTTTTTGCATGAAAATCTGTTGGCCTATGTTCTGGATTTAAAGTTTTACTGTGAAGCATTTAAAATTATGGTACCAGAAGGAGGGATGGTAGCACGAATCCTTAAGGGTATTACTCCTGAATATAGATCTTTTTTGTCATTAACTAAGAGCCCCAGTAATTTCGCAGAACTAGAGGAAGCTTGTACCTTTGCTGAGGACGTAAAACATGGAGATGAGTCTCGGCACACTAGGTATCCTCCTCCTTGTGTTTCTTATAAGTCTAATAATATTTCCACTCATCATGTCATCCCTTCTTCATCCAAAAAATGCTACGCTTATGGATCCAGGGATCGTCTAAGGAATAATTGTCCTTCCGAGAGGAAAAGAGGTACATTGAGTCTAAATCAAAATGGTAGTTGTTATGTTTGCGGATCTAAGTCACATATGAAAAGACAGTGCCCTAAACTGAGGAATGGTAATTCTCAATGACCCATTGGTGTACCCAGTGCAGTGAATGAGAACTTGTTGGTTCATATTGAAGGTCATGGGAATAATAAGATTCCTTTTCCTCAAATGCTAGGTATTTCTAGTAATGTCGTTCCGAAAACTTTGACCATTTGCCTTGAAGTTAATAACGAACCTGCACTGGGGTTGATCGATTCTGGTAGTGTTGTATCACTTATGAGTGAGGCTTGGTATTTGAAGATGAAAAGTTGTTGAACAGTTTTCATGCACCTTTTGGGTAACCGAGATAGTCCATTAGAGAAGTTTTCAGCGTTCATACTGTAATAGTTGTTTTTTTAAGATTTTAACTTTGAATTAATCTTCCATTTATTAATTGCTCTGAATTTGAATTGTAGTTTTGGGAGGTCGGAAGTTCTTTTAAATGGTTTTGCCTTATTAAAATTTTCTTTCAAAAATTTAATTGAGGGTTTATTATTTCAGCCAATTACTTAATTAAACTTAGTTTTAATTGATTCACTTGGCCTCTTGTGCCCTAGCTTCTGCAAATCGCGACGGCCTTTACCTTGGGATATCTGGTATGTATACTGGTTATTATTATTCCTTATTTGCTTGTTATCATCCCAGGTCGTGCTAACACTCTTACCTATTTATTTTAACTGTGTCGTGAGATAATAAAACACATCCTAACTCATATACAACACCTGTCTCACAAGTGGCTTCTTTCCAACAATGTGTAAAAATCATCATCATCATGAATTCCTCCCAGCGAGCCAGGTAGAATGTGACGCAAGTGCGATAACAATATTCTCTCACCCGTGGGTAACTAATGTAAATGTTGAGCTCGAATTATTACTATTATTATTACTTGTATGTATGGCTATGAAGGGTTACATCCCTTTAGTATTATTAGTACATACGATATGATCACGCTGTTTGTGAGGTTATGTTACGGAACAAGTGTTGTACATAAATATTTATATGAGTTCAGTTAACATAAATACCTGTAAAATAATTTTATATAATTTATTCTTACATGTATTTTGTAATCCATAATTGTGAAACACACTGTAACTTCCAGAATGGTAATAGGTACACGAGAATGACTAACAATATTCTGTACACTATTTCTATGTATGGAGCACTCGCTAATTTTCGAGAAGGTATATTTTGTAATGTAGCCTTCTAGAAGCCTGGCCAGGCACAGGAGGTGGTCTTGACGGTAACAGAGAGCTATTGTTTAGTAGGAGTTTCATTGGTGAACAAGTGTTGTGGTTAGGCTGACATGCCGATGTAGGCAGTCCGTAGTCATCTGTTCCAACTGTGGTTCAAGGTTGTAACCTCTATGTGCTGTGTTATTCAGTGTTTTAAAATGGCGGCTTGTGATGTGAGTGTTTTGTTTGTGACTGCAGTGATTAAGATTATGTGTGTATTTAATTTGTAAATACGTATAAACAAAATAACTGTACCAACTGACAGCATCTCGTGTGCGTCTTTGTGGATACGTTAGATGATTTTTGAATGATATGCCTCCATTTATAACGGTCTCTGTATGTTTCTTCCCTCTCTAGGGCATTCCACGTTTCTCCAGGTCTTCTCTTATCTGGTCTAACCACCTTCTTCTAGGGCGTCTTTGGAGTTTGAGTCACCTGCGTCCCTGAACGTGTCCTAGGCACTTCAACCTTGCAACACTCAGCCTTTCATCCATGGTCAGGGTGAAATGTGGTAAAATGCCATTATAAAACCTGTTCCCAAAACTCCCTGACCTTTACTTATGACAGATTACACCGGTCTGCGAAGATTTTCTGGCAAAAGTAATTGTTTGTGATAAACATTACATTTAGTGCCCTTATGTAAAAAATAATACCACTTGTTACATATCACGTACAGATTTGTCACAAGTCCGTCTCATGTTTATGCTAATGCAGCTTCATTATTGTTGTATGGACATGTCTGAGAGAAATAAACATAAAAGATATTCGGCAATCGGAGAACATGTGGTTGGAAAGAATCATAAATTTACAGACATTTGTAATGATATGGAATTAATACATTCGGCCAAAAAGGGAAAATTAATGACTGTTTTGGAAAGTTTTATCTTGCACATAAAAATAATTTTGAATGAAGTTTGAATGATAGAAGTGCAGAAGATAACCCACTGTATAGACTAACATATGATCATTTAAGGAACAAAAAGAAGAAAAAACGAAGAAGAATTTGAAGATGTTAAATTTATATAAGTATTCTCACTCAGTTCAACAAAATTTTATGCATTAATCACTTTCATAATACTTCATAAGTTTTCTTTATTCACTGATATGGTGAATTATGTCTGGCCATGCTTGCCATGCTACGGTAACCGAGTAGACCGTACAGCCAGGGACTCGACGCCGAGTGTTGGGCGGCGGAAAATAACCTGACTCCCCACAAGAGCCAACGGCTTCGGGCGGATGAGCTCTTGTGGGAGGGTAATGGACCCTCAGCAGAGGAAATGCTGCTGAAATACCATTGAGCTGCAGCGTCTGTACCCCGGAGGGGCGGCTGCAAAAGGCGTCTGTTCTCCAGGTTAGGGGCGGCCTAATTATATGCTGGCAGTAGCTATAAAATGCCCTCAACGACAGACGAAGCGACCCGTCGGTTGAGGAATCATTTGTCGCATCTATGGCTACGTCTCTTCTAAATTCGGAACATACTAGGGCGTCCCCTCAAAGCGACGCGCGCCACTTACGCCCGAGTGACGTGATAAATGAGCAAGGGTTACCTACTCATGGACGGGGTAGGCTAAAGAAGCTAGTTCAACCCAAACAACTACTGAGATTTGCTACTCTCAATATTGGTACGTTGACAGGCCGACATCGTGAACTAGCAGAAATGCTTAAAAACAGACGTGTCAACATTGCCTGCATCCAGGAAACCAAGTGGAAAGGTTCAAAGGCAAAAGAAATCGGAGATGGCTACAAACTCATCTATCATAGTACCAGTACACGAAATGGTGTAGCAATAGTCGTCGACCAGAACTACTGCAACAATGTCACCAGTGTCAACAGGGTGTCAGATAGGCTTATGTCTATCAAGATTGACTCAACTTCCATCACTGCCCACATTGTATCTTGCTATGCACCTCAAACTGGATGCACTGAGGATGAGAAGGATGAATTTTGGAACAGTCTGGATGCCCTCCTTCGAGCAATTCCCCAGGATGAGTCCATTATTCTTGGAGGAGATTTAAATGGACATGTCGGGTCTCACAAAGAAGGATATATGCGATGCCATGGAGGACATGGGTTTGGTGTGCGAAACGATGGCCGATGTCGGATACTCGATTGCGCAGAGGCTCATGATCTGATTGTTACCAACACATATTTTAAAACGAGGCCAACACATCTGGCTACTTATACAAGCGGTGGTCATGCTACTCAGATTGATTATTGGCTAATCCGTCAACAAGATTTTAAGCTGGTAACGGACACTAAAGTAATTCCGTATGACAGCATTGCCCCTCAACACCGATTGTTTGTCCTCGATATTCGTAGCAATGTTACACAACCCAAACCTAAACCTAAGACTGGGCCTGACCGAATTAAGTGGTGGCGGATGAATGCCCAACGAAACGAGTTGATGACAGCCTTGGCAAACTTCTCCATGAAGTCCGATCAATCGGTTCAAGACATGTGGAAAGATGCTGTGGAACAAATACATCAGGCGGCGACAAAAACGTTGGGAAAAACCATACTCGGACGAAAATATATTGATAAACAAACCTGGTGGTGGACAGACGAAGTCAAGCAAGCAATCAAGGAGAAAAAGATAGCCTACAAGACTTGGTGGAACTCACGTCTTGATACTGATCTTCAGCAATATCGCGACCTGAAATCTGCAGCAAAAAGAGCTGTAGCTGCAGCAAAGGACCATTATTACCAGTCACTATACGACCAACTTGACACACCATCAGGAGAAAACAATATATATCGTCTTGCTAAGTCCCGTCACCGTTCAACTCAGGACATTGGACACGTAATGCACATCAAGGGAGCCGACGCCAAACTGCTACGAGATCAACAATCCATTCTCCAGCGTTGGGCAGATTACTTTAATAACATCAGCAACAAAGAATTTACGCATCCACCAATTTCTAGTCCTGATCCTATCGTAGGCCCTGTTCCCTCAATTACATCCGAGGAAGTAATGCTTGCCATTAGCAAAATGAAAAATGGAAAAGCAACTGGTCCAGATGACTTACCAGCGGAAATCCTTTCAAGATCTTTGAACGTGTACTTGACAGCAGACTCAGATGTATTGTCTCTGTAACACCAAACCAGTGTGGATTTATTAAGGGATGCAGTACCATCGATGCAATCCATGCCACACGCCTCTTGATGGAAAAGCACAGAGAGAGACAGAAGAGTGTACACATGGCATTTCTAGACCTAGAAAAGGCTGTTGACCGTATCCCACACGAACTTATTTGGCGAGCTCTTCGCTGTCATGGCGTCCCTGAAGAGTATGTAAGCTGGGTGCAACTTCTGTATCGCAATTCCACTAGTGTCGTCCGGAGTCCTGCTGGAATCTCTCCGCCTTTCGATATCACTGTGGGTGTTCATCAAGGTTCTGCCCTTTCACCATTGCTATTCATCCTCTGCATGGATACGGCAACAGCTAACATACAGACTTCACATCCCTGGACCCTTCTTTATGCCGATGATGTGGTACTTGCACAAGAAACCCGTCCTGAACTCCAGCATCAGGTTCAAACGTGGAAGGACAGACTGGCTGAAAATGGACTGCACCTCAATATCCAGAAGACAGAATACCTGGAATGTGGCCCCCAAACCAGAGGTACCATAAGTATCAGTGAAGAAGACCTGCAGAAGACCATGCAATTTAAGTACTTAGGATCCGTCGTCACCTCAAACTGTGACACCACTCCTGATACTCGGATGAGGGTAAATGCAGCTTGGCTCAAGTGGAGACAGGTCACTGGAGTCCTCTGTGATAAAAAGATGCCTCAATATCTAAAGGCAAAAGTTTATAAGAGTGTGGTACGGCCAGCAGCGATCTATGGGACTGAATGTCGCCCCATGACGAAACAACAGGAGCAAATGTTGACAACCATGGAGATGAAGATGCTTCGATGGTCCATGGGGCTGACCCGATGTGACCACATAAGGAACACGGACGTCCGGCAAAGGTTTGGTGTTGCGCCCATCATAGACAAAGTGAGGGAAGCCCGTCTCCGCTGGTACGGCCACGTCATGAGAAAACAGGACGACTCAGTTGCCAAAACAGCGCTCCACATCAACCCAGAGGGAACAAGACCACGAGGAAGACCGGCAAAGTGATGGACTGACAACATCAGGGCAGACATGCACAGTGTTGGCTTAACACCAGAAGATGTCAACGACAGACAGAAATGGAGGAGATGTAGCAAAGCAGCAGACCCTGCAAGTCGGGATTAATGCTAAGAAAGAGAGACTGATAAGGTGAATTAGGACACAATACTTCTTTGAATTGTAAAAAGAAGATAGTGTTACATTGTTTTATTCTTTGAACTGACCACTGATGAAGGGAATGAATGACTTCCCAAAACATGAATGATTAAATACATAGTTTTCTTTCATTAAAATGGTGTATTGACAAGGCGGATTCAAATAAAACTATTTAAAATAGTTCTGTAATACATGTCAGACAAGGTCAAAACACCAAGATCCCGTTTCTCCATAGTCTGACAGGAGAATCTGAGAACGTGTGTCACACCTTTGTCTACGTGTTGCAACGTGCACTTGAAGTCGATAGAGTGAATACATTGACAAGTGGCAGTGATGTGTGAACAATCCCAACTCTTTCTGTTATATATGTGGCCAGTATACAATTAAAGGCCAGAAGCGAAATATTATACCATTTATAAAAAGCCTGTGCTTGCCATACTGTAACATGAAGTTAGGTGATCAGGACAAGAATTTCGAACCCCATATGTGTGTAGAAAACCTGCGGTAATGATACAATGGGTTGTTTGTCTCAAGTATTATTACAATATTATAAGTCCACCTGTTCAATACAATACAATATGATCCACTATTTCATATGGTCAAATATTTTTTTATACATAATACATAAAAGTCAAAGGTACATGTTTCACCCTCCTTACGGGCATCATCAGCCTATATCAATCTTAAAAATAATACATATACTTATAAATTATAGGTTAAAATGTTGAAAAATGATTTCGTAAAACATTATACAATAACATCTAAAACAACGATAATGCACCAAGGTATGTTAAAAGAGAGTGAATTAACAGTTTTGAAGATTAAAACGTGATTAAACATGAAATTTTGAGAGTTTAAAACTAAAATGGATCCATATTTTTATAATATCATAAAGACTGCGATGGCCTTGAGTGTAAACACAATCATCAAAGGGGGATGTTTCTTCAATTCCCAAGTTGAATCCAAGGTGGTAAAATCACTGTCAGTTATTTAAAACGGAAGTGTGAATGTAATAAACAAGTTTAAATGTATATGTTTGGGATATCTGAAAGTCGAGAAGAAAATGGAACTTCTTGTAGAGGCGTTGCTTATGATATGTAATAATACTTGAGACATACGTCAACTTCAATACGGAACCAAAATGAGAATAGTTACTTGTTACTTGTAACAATGGGTTGTTGCCGTTAATGCCATTCGGAATCTCAATGGCTTGGTGGGAACAAAGAAATAATTTTGACGAATGTTATTTTTGTGTATATAAAGTGTCTGGGTTCAATACAAAAAAACAAAAAGCACACTGTGTATCTACCATGTTACAGCATTACGCGTTTAAAACCCCTCTTCCAGAAACTGGCTATCTAGCTGTGGAAATTATTTTGATTTGCTTTATTAACATGCGTGGTTTCTCCCGTACTACCGGTGATTGTGGACTTACTCATCTCTTTTTGATAATATTTCTGCCTGTGGACTGAGGACAACTACTTTAAAGCTCCATACACATATTTGTCAATTAACCTGGATGTTTTCCTACGGTCTCTACAGTGTGCTGCGATCTAAACAGCACGCCCCTCCTACCGCTCCTTGACCAATCAGTGCGCGGCATGTTCCTTTGAGCTAAAACTGGCCATGATGTGAGTTGACTGTGTGTGGAAGAGATGGTGAGCGGACGTGTTTGCTTGTCTCCAAAAATGTTAGCGTCTGGGTGGAGTATTGACCCGGGATGATAGCCTGGAATCATGGGTTTTAAAACCCTTAACCATTTCTTCATTTTACTTTTTGGCATCGTCCTGCTTATGTTTAAAGTTTACTTTATTTAATGTGACCTGGGAGATGATGAGTGCTGTGAGTATCCTATGATCTGAATTATTCTTGCTAACGATTGGATCTCTACAAGTATGTAAAAGTTTCAAACAAATTTATTAAGAAATCACCATTCCAATACTTTACAATCTTTAAGTTTAAGATACAAATATTACATATATGTTAAAATGGGACATGTTTCGCTTAGGCTTTGTAAGCATCTTCAGCCATACTTTATCTAAAGCTGTCAGGGCCCTGAACTGGGTTCCTCATTAAAGTATAATACATGCTTTAATACAAGATAAAACAGTCATAAAAATCTAGTCTGTGGAGAAAACGGTGCTTTAATGCTACTTAAATTCATTAATGAACTTGTCATAGTATTATATGTACATTGAATGAATACTAGTGTTTGTCTAAAAAAGTAGCTACAAGTTGGTTCTTTGTAGAACGAGACAGTCATAATGATCTGACATACATTTGGACTGTACAAATTATTTTATATTAATGAAGCGTGGATTAATTAAAATATCGAAAAATAAATCTTCCAAGTGGCTGCGTGATAAGGTCAAAAGGTGCTTGAAGCATCAGTATAGAAGTGTTATCTCCTTCTAGAATAATCTTTGTAATATATTGTAGTCGCGAGCTGTCTAGCGTAGATTCAACAAATAGGGTGTTAGATGTGGAAGAATTCGCAATGTAGCGCGTGTTGAAAACTGAAATGTGTAAGAAAATAAATGTAAGTTTTGAAACATAGAGAACATTCTATTAATGAGTGGAAATTTAACAACGCTTACCCCTAGTGTTGACAGAGAGGTGACTAGTCTTGTTGGTTGTTTGAGACGATCTGGCAGTTGTTATTCTACTGCTACGTGTATTGTAGGGGTGTGTCTGTGAAGGCGGAGAATGAGTCAGGAGAGGGGAGGTAGGCGGAGCATTGAGGACATTAGGAGTAGGCGGAGGGGGTGTGGCGTGAATCGGTGACCTGGGAGTGGCTACTATTGTGTTAGGGAAATTGCTGACGTGTTTATAATTAAATATTTCCATGAAGTTATTTGTATTTATGTTGAAAACTGTGAGTAATTTAGGGATTTGTTCAATTAATGGGCTATTTGTGTCAAGAACATCGTTTAGATTACTATTAATGTTATAATGCTGTAAGCGTTTTCAAACTCGGTCATCAGTTTACTCGTGTTGACGTGTTTTATAATATGAAGGTCTTGTTCAATCGTGGTAAAGTTATGACCGGTATGCTTCATATGATTGCTCATAGCAGAATATTTTCTGTTTTGAAGCATTGTAATATTCCAAATATCTAGTTTTGAACCTGCGTCCGGTTTTTCCTATGTACGTAAAGTTACATTGGCGCATTTGAGTCTATAAATTCCGGAATTTGAATATTTATTGTGTATTGAATTTACGGTATTGGAGTTTGAAAATGTTACGATTTGTGTTACGAATTGCCGAAATTGAGTCCAATATTACAAAACTTCTTGTTGATAAACAAAATGACGTCAAATACGAACTAAAAAGGAAACTCCCTTCTTTAGCAAATGAACTAAAATCCAAGTCCGATCCGATTCCCAAGAAACAGGTACACGAGATAAGGAGTAAAATTAAGAATAATAATATAATCGTTATGAAAGCAGACAAAGGTTCCACAACCGTGTTGCTTAATGAAGATGCCTACATTAAAAAACTGAAGACTTCTTTTCTGTTAATACATATACCATAATAAATAAAGACCCAATCCCTAAAATCCAATGAAATTTGAAGAATTTATCCAAAATTCGTCCTTTCTTTTACAAGAACATGAATGCCAGCTTAATTTAATGAATCCTAAGCTACCAACGGCCAAAGCCTTACCAAAAATTCATAAAAACGAAGTACCCGTACGCCCTATCATAAACTGCAGAAACAGCCCCACCTACAAAGTCTCTAAGTTCTTACACAGTTTCTTGAGTAGACACTTTAAAATTAATAACCTTGCCTATGTCAAAAATTCCATTGATTTTTGTGAAAAACTATCTAAATTTAAATTACAACACAATCATATAATGGCTTCATATGACATTGTCAGTATGTATTTGAATATACCTATAAACGAAACTATCAACATCAATAAAACTAATCTTTATAAACAGAATAACTTACGTAAATTCAAAATAGAAGAATTCATCAGTCTACTGAAATTTGTTCTAAACAATAACTTTTTCACTTTTAACGACAAAATCTACCATCAAAAGGGCCTCGCAATGGGCGACCCAATTTCGGGTATTCTTGCCAATATTTTCATGGACAACCTAGAAACGAATAAGATAATTAACAGAAGCAATGGTCTTCAATTGTGGCTGAGATTTATAGACGACACATTCGTTATCATCGGCAAACATCAGAATAACAGTGATAATATATTAAAGTACCTCAATGAGCTTGACAATAATATCAAATTCACTAAAGAAGATGAATCCAATATTTCTTTGAATTTCTTGGATTTAAATTTAACAAGGGCTAAGGATAAATTTATATTCCAAATTTACAGGAAACTTTCGTCCGCTCCGTTGACTATAAAGAATGATTCTTTGCATCCACATTCTCATAAGCAGGCGACTTTTTACAGTTTAATTCACAGGGCTCTCAAAATCCCACTTTCTAATGCTAACAGAGAGAAGAATTTAGTTACATTAAAGATTTAGCTGAACTCAACGGCTACAAACCAGATATGGTCAATAAAATTATAGGTAAAATCAAACTAAAAGCCGCTTCAAAATTAACTGCCGAAAACAAGTGTTGCTGCTTTTACCTTTACTAACCCGGCTATATACCGTATAACCAATCCGCTAAAGAAATACGATGTCAAAATCGCGTATAAAACTCGTAACACGAATCTTAACATATTTTTAACTCCAATACCGTAAATTCAATACACAATAAATATTCGAATTCCGGAATTTATAGACTCAAATGCGCCAATGTAACTTTACGTACATAGGACAAACCGGACGCAGGTTCAAAACTAGATATTTGGAATATTACAATGCTTCAAAACAGAAAATATTCTGCTATGAGCAATCATATGTAGCATACCGGTCATAACTTTACCACGATTGAACAAGACCTTCATATTATAAAACACGTCAACACGAGTAAACTGATGACCGAGTTTGAAAACGCTTACAGCATTATAACATTAATAGTAATCTAAACGATGTTCTTGACACAAATAGCCCATTAATTGAACAAATCCCTAAATTACTCACAGTCTTCAACATAAATACAAATAACTTCATGAAAATATTTAATTATAAACACGTCAGCAATTTCCCTAACGCAATAGTAGCCACTCCCAGGTCACCGATTCACGCCACACCCCCTCCGCCTACTCCTAATGTCCTCAATGCTCCGCCTACCTCCCCTCTCCTGACTCATTCTCCGCCTTTACAGACACACGCCTACAATACACGTAGCAGTAGAATAAAAACTGCCAGATCATCTCAAATAACCAACAAGACTAGTCACCTCTCTGTCAACACTAGGGGTAAGCGTTGTTAAACTTCCACTCATTAATAGAATGTTCTCTATGTTTCAATACTTACATTTATTTCCTTACACATTTCAGGTTTCAACATGCGCTACATTGCAAATTCTCCCACATCTAAGGCTTTATTGAACACCCTATTTGTTGAATCTACGCTAGACAGCTCGCGACTGCATTCTATTACAAAGATTATTCTAGGAGACACAACACTTCTATACTGATGCTTCAAGCGCCTTTTGACCTTATCACGCAGCTACTTGGAATTCATAACTCTACTGTAATTCTGCGTAGCTGATTCTCAATCAACAATGTTTGAAGATTTATTTTTCGATATTTTAATTAATCCACGCTTTATTAATATCAAATAATTTGTACAATCCAAATGTATGCCAGATCATTATGACTATGTCTCGTTGTACAAAGAACCAACTTGTAGCTACTTTTTTAGACAAACACTAGTATTCATTCAATGTACATATAATACTATGACAAGTTCATTAATGAATTTAAGTAGCATTTAAGCATCGCTTTCTCCACAGACTAGATTTTTATGACTGTTTTATCTTGTATTAAAGCATGTATTATACTTTAATGAGGAATTCAGGTCAGGGCCCTGATTTAGCTTTAGAGTAAGTATGGCTGAAGATGCTTACAGAGCCAAAGCAACACATGTCCCATTTTAACATATATGTAATATTTGTATCTTAAAGTTTGTGAAGTATTGGAATGGTGGTTTTTTAATACATTTGTTTGAAACTTTTACATTCTGTACTCCAATACGGCTATCATAATGAGACTCATAACATGTAATAATTTCTACAAGTACGGACTGCAAACAATATAAAGCTCAACTTCTGTGATTATAAACTAATGTTTCGTCTGGGAAAGTTATTCATACAAATTAAGTGCCGTATTGTGCTTGGGAAACCTACAATCTTCTGCAGCGGCTATCAAATGTTTAATAACCTTGAAGAAATGATGATATGGACGTAAAATCTGTCCCAGAAATATGTCAAAGGATAGACGTTGTTAGTGTTCATAAAAGATTGTGTGTTAACTTCTTCGTATCATTGTTCACCCGTGAATAGGCTAGACATGAGTATGTAAATTATCACTAAGTTGCCCTATGTGGCTTTAAACTACATGGGAATCCGCATGGGCATGAAATTCTAGTTTTCTTTAATTTATTTGGTCTTTACATTTCACCTTGTATTTTAAGTTTTTTTGGTAATCTTATGCTTTGGGAGGGTTGGTTTTCTTTTTTTTAAATTTATTTTCATGCTTGGACCTTTGCCGGGGTCTTACCCTGCGATTGGTTGATTACCTTGTTTGAGCGTGTGGATGTTGTTGCCATAGCAATGACTGTTCTGAATTTTTTCCTGGTGTGGGTGCGGCACTGCTTGTTTTGGAAGTTGGTCGTGTAATTTATTCCTGTTTCAACCCTTACTCCTGTGAAGTATTTCCTATTGTTTACTATCTCTCATTACATTATTTTCTGCTTGTTTTTGGTGTTTACCGTTAAGTGGAAAACAAGTGAGTTCCTGAAATTAATTTTGTCGGACTAGATTTCCATGCTGATGCGAAGGCTTACTTATGCAAGTTTCGTTTTGTTAAGGTTTGATCCCAAGGTTACAACATTTATTTTTCTTGTCATTTATTTAAATAAGTTAAGAAATGAGGATACGCATCTTAAATTTTAAACTCAGTATTATTTGTAATGTCAAATTCTAATTTATTCGTTTATTGATTTCTGTAAAAGGATGATGTTCATTTGGTTTTTTCACATTTAACCTTTTTCTTTCTGAATTGAAATTTTTAATTTAATTGAAAACTTGAGTTTCCTTTCATAGTCTAGAGTGATTAAACGGTTCTTCTGGTGTTAATGAGCCTGCTAATTGGTAAGTACATGATTTGTGTTGATATCTCTGATTTGTTTTTCCTCGTTCCTTTTGACACCGGCTGATGCTGACCGTTAGTGTAATTGCGCTGGACATGATATTCCTGTCCCAATACAGTTACCAGAGAGTGTCAGATGTTGAGGATAAAACTCCACGTCTTTAGGCCTCACTAAACAAAAGAGTGAACTTTCAGGATCAAGACTGAAAGAGATAAATTTTTTACTTCCTGGACAAATTCATATTGTTACAGAAATCGGGAGGAAGAATTCCGGCAGTTTTTGTTCACAAAGACAAACTTGTGTTTTGCTGTGATATCCCCGGCTTGATTCATCGTCTTGGAACTATTTACCAAGCAAAAGACTGACATCTATTTATTGATACTAGTAAAAGAAGTCTCAAAGGTGTTCTTCTGCACAATGGAAATAAACTTGCTTCAGTGCCAGTCGCCCATTCAACATCTCTTCGTGAAAACTATCACAATTTATCTATGGTGTTGCAGGAATAATGAACACAGATGGTTACTGTGCTGTGATTTAAAAGTGTGCGGTGTCATATTAGGGCAGCAAGGAGGATATAACAAAGTTCCTGTGTTTTCTGTGTGAGTAGGACTCTCGGGACAGGGATCGTCACTGGTTGGTGTTCGAGTGGGCCAAGTTCGTGTCTGGAGAAAAAACATTGTAAATCGTCCATTAATTGATCCTCAAAGTGTGTTATTGCCCCTTTTACATATTAAATTGGGAATTGTGAAGCAGTACATGAAGAGTTTGGATAGAAGCAGGCCTGCTTTTGGTAGCTCTGTCAGAAATCTCCAGGACTGTTGGATGCCAAAATTATGGAAGGCTTTTTTGACGGCCCCCAAATTTGGAAGCTTTGATCCAACATGAATGAAATACAGCTTCAGGCATGGGAATCGTTCAAGGATGTTTGTAGCAAATTCCTGGGTACTACCAACAGATTGTGGCTGTACAACTTGCAGAAATTAGACTGCCGCACAGTAATTTGTATTATTCTCCTGCAAATTTAGGAGGATTAAGCGAGGAACATGGCGAGTGATTCCATCAGGATCTAAAAGAAATGCAACGAAGGTATCAGGCGCGATGGGACGTCTACTCACTATTCAACTGTTAACTATCTGGTTTCAAAAAGGAACACAGTACAGCCACTACCTATTGAAGGTTACAGACGACATGAGACGTTCTATGGACAAAAGACAGATGCCAATACTTGCACTTCTTGATTTTAGCAGTGCCTTTGAAACAGTAAGTATAGAAATACTAGTTGAAACTGAAATCACTTCACCTTGAAAAGACAGCTTTAGGATTCTCTCATATTCTATAGAACGAAAACAATACATAATTCTTCAGAATTGGTCATCTGAGTGAGTAACAAAATATTCAGGAGTGCCACAAAGTTGAGTAGGCTACTTGGACCACTTCTCTTTTTGTTATCTGTGTTAACACATTGAACACTGCTGTATACTTTGAGACTTTATAATTTCAACACTTGTCGAGATAAATTAATTATTCTTGTTGTATTTGAAACTATAATTATCTGTCCCAGCACTGATCTCATTTAATTTTTTGTACCAGAAAGAATATGAAAGGGAGCCAAAATATTTATGACATTTTTTAAACTTTTTCCTTTTTACATTTCAATTCATGTTTGTAATAATTTTTTCATATTTACACTACCGGTCAAAACTAGATACTTTATTTGAATGTACAAACACATCGTAAAAACTAAATAGACCAACAAAATATATATTTTCTCTCTCTCACATTAAGTATAATACAATATGGTTTATATTTTAGCCTCTTCAAAGTATCCACCCTTTGCCCTCCGAACAGCTGCACAAACTCTTGGCATTCTGGAAATAAGATTTTGTAGTGTTCGTGTAGATACTGCAGTCCAACAGCTCTGTAAATTATTCCACAGCTCTTCAACATCAGTTGACCTCAGTTTTTGGACCTCCCTGTCAAGTTCATCCCATAACAGTCCAGTTCAGTCTCGTGACTGACTTGGCCAAATCATATTTTTCAGTTCCCCACATTTCTCTTTTCTATTGACACACCCTCTACACAATTTAGAAGAATGTTTGGCGTCATTGTCCTGCTGCAGAACATACCCACGACCAATAAGCCTCTAGCCCGATAGAACTGCATTGTTGATCAGTATCCTGTGATATCCTTCCTTCTTTAATGTTCCATTAATTCGCACTAGATCACCGACTTTATCACCCGCAAAACATCCCCACACCATAACCGACCCTCCACCATGGTTCACCGTAGGTGTCACACACACTAACTCTTCATACGTTCTCCATGAAGTCGACGAACAAACATTCGGCGATGGCTCCCAAATACTTCAAACTGCGATTCATCCGTGAATAACACCTTGGACCATTGCTGCACGCTCCAGTTTTTATGTTGCTGTGCCCACTGCATTCTTTTCACCTTATTTTGTGTCCATAATAAAGGTTTTTTGGCCACTATGCACCCCTTTAAACCTCGTCCACGAAGACGGCATTGCACTGTTGAGACAGAGATTGGAGCAGCTTGCATATTATTGACTTCCTCGCGAATTTCAGGTGCCGTACGAGTCCTCTGACGTTTACTCTGTACACATATGAACCGATCTTCACTGTATGATGTTACACGGGGTCTTCCAGATCGCGAAACACTTGCATTGGCACCGGTTTGCTTGAACCGCTGCAATGTATACACCACTGTAGATTGAGCTACGCCAACTTTTGTTGCTATTGTCCTACTAGAATACCCTTCGTAATGCGGAGCTACAATTACAGCACGTTTTTCAGTTCCAATCTCCTGCTTCCATCCCATTTGGAGGTAATATGGTATGCACCTGATCAGATATACAAACACACTGCTAGCTGCACACAGTGTACTGAAAACTAATGTGAACTGCTTGCTACACAGACAGCTGAAGGAATGAGGCCTATTCGAGTGGACACGTCTTGGGTAAAGACACGTCAGTGTTGCTGTGGTTACTCGTCAGCGACCCTCCACGCGGAGAACCGGTCAAATACACAACAGAGTCGTTCCGTCTTTACATGTTTATGCTTGTTTTATTATCAGAACAGGGCTATGGTAGATTATTTAAAACTACATCTCTGTGTTAACCACAAATCCATAGTTGCGATAGGTGATCGAAAACTTTTGACTGGTAGTGTACTATGCTTATATGAGAAAAAAAAGGATGTTATTTGTCAATATAATCTTTTCTTACAGTCCCAATTAACAAAATTTTGACTTTGTGTGATAAAGTTTAAAACATTTAGGTAAACAGAGAGGCGTATTGCAGCTTTCACAATACCATCACGTCTCTTTCCTAGACCGTCTCTCTTAGTGATGTTTCTCAGCACACTTTACACTGTCTTGTAGGTCTTGCCTTATGTTCTGTTGATGGTATTTTCGTTGGAAAATGGTGAGCTGCGAGATGGTTGATAGAAGATGGTGGCGACGGCAGATCTTCCTGAAATTCCTCTCCTCCTTTCTCCGCAAATGCAGCTGAAAGAGCCTTCATGTAGTCATTCAGATGACAAATCTTATTGTTATCTCTCGATTTCTTGTACAGAATGAAGGAATTGACCACTGCCACGGTGAAGAGATGAAAAAATACTTTCTTCCACCACTTCAAAGTTTTTCTACCAAATCGACAGTAAGCTAGTAGCTGGTCGTTGTAGTCCACACCAGGTTTGTTTTCATTGTAATCTAAGACAACGTCTGGCTTCACTTATTCCGTTGTACCAAATCTAGATTTTACCTCGACTGTCGAGGCCGAAACATTATGTGCTGTCGATAACATGTACACATCATGCGTATCCCTTCACTTCAAACAAAACAAGTGATCACTTCTACGGAATGAAAATTCTTTCTTCAGTGGGAAATTCATGAGATCTTGTGGAGGCCCCCATCTATTTTTCATTACGGTACCCACCGCAAGGGTTTTTTCCTCCCATAGCTCATAAAATAACGCCGGGCTTGTGCCATATAGATGACATGACCTTGCCGCAAAGTTCACGAACCAATGTTGTGATGGAATTGTCGTCGTTTCCGGCCTTTCCCGAGTACATTTTTATGTTTACTACATAACCGGATTTGGTGTCAGCAACCATGTAAAATTTGATCCCGTATTTATGCGGTTTGTTTTTCATATACACGTGAAACGAAATTCTCCTCAAAATGGACACAGGCCTTCATCAATTGTCAAGTTACGTTTTGGGTAGAATGAAGTATGGTATTTTGCAACTAAAATATCGTAAAATGGTTGTATTTTATGGAATGGATTATGACCAGGCTTATTTCTGGGTATAAAAGTGTCATTATTCTTTACGTGCAACAAATTTAGAATTTGAAAGAATCAATCCCTGCTCAGTAACTTCCTAGAGAAAGAGGTTTGAATTACGGGATGATTACTCCAGTAATCACTTAGTTTTGGCAATTTCACAATATACATATGAAGCACTATGCCGAAAAAAATAATACAGTTCAAATAATTTCACTGTGCTCCACTTATTCCAGGTAGAACTCGGCTTCAATGTTCCAGCTCGCCGTATTTCTGCAATACTCACAGCAGCATATCTGTTAGTTTCAGTTTCTATAGATTTTATTACGTCTGCACCGAAAAGCACAGAATAGCAATTGAACACAGAAGTCTTACTATTTATATTAGCGTCCACACCACTACGTCCTTGAAAATCGGGAAGAGATTGTTTGCTATCTTCCTCCATCCAGTTGTAAGCAGGTCCAGACTGTCGCCTCGGAGGGCAAAATTGCCTGACGAACTGCCCAGCGAAATCCCGAACCTCATAATCATTATCTTCCTTACCTGAAAAATAACAAGTACCGCATACCAAAATATATCGAAACCGTAAGTCGGAATTCAGTTACAAGCTAGCTGATGAATAGAATATATGCCACTGGCGGATTTCTGTTTATATTTTGATATTGTCATTATAATTGTGTATGTATCTAAACCCGAATAACTGACCGATCCTACATCATCATCATCATCATCACTGTCATCCAGTTCGGATCCTGAATTAGAGTTAATTAGAGTTTCTATAGCACTATCGCTGAGCGAGCCAACACAACGTGGCGCCATTGTGGTAATGAGCGGGAAAGCAAAGCACGCAGAATACATTCTCGCTACTCTTCAAAACAAGCATTCGTATTCTATCCAGCGAAGGTCAGCAGTATGCGGTACTGTAATGTTGTCATTCATGTTTACGGGAAGAGACATGAACGTATCTCCAGCAAGCGATTATTTATTAATTAAGAAACAAAGCCCGACTGCCGCTCGGGCACCGTATATGGCAGTGAGTCCGAGCAACGCTCGGGCATCGTATTCAATATGTTAATGATATATCAACACAACTAAGACACTTTAAATATCACTTGTATGCTGACAATCTACAAATATACAATCAGTCCAAAATTTCTGACTTCAATCAAGCAACAGGTTATATGAACTGTGACTTAGTTCCTGTTCTCTTCAAATATTTCCATGAATCCCCCGTGGGTGGACATCTCGCTGTTTTCAAAAACCAGAGAGAAAATCCGTAAACATTTCATTTGGAAGCCCATGGACGGTGAAATCCGTACACTTGTCAAATCTTGTAAACCTTGCAACATCAGTAAACCCGCTCCTAATACTCACCTAGGTCTGTTATCATCTGAGCAAGCTTCTAGCCCTATGGAGAGATTATTAACGGATTACATTGGTTGGTCCTTTCCCGAGGTCAGGGAGCGGACATCGTTTCATACTTGTGTGTGTTGACGCATTCTCACGTTTTACGTAGCTGTTACCGACTCATATGGCTAATGCTAACACTACAATTTCTTGCTTGAAACAGATCTTTGTTTCATTTGGACCCTGTCAATTTTTGGTGAGTGATAATACAAGGGCTTTTACCTCTGTGCAGTTCCGTAATTCCTATTTTGATCTATCCATTGCTCATGTATTATCCACGGCCAAATTATGCTGAAAGAGTGAATCGTAATCTTCGATCTGCCCTCATTGCTTATCACTCTGCTGACCACTCGTAAGTGGGATTCATCACTAAATTGGTTGTCATTTGCTTTCAACACTGCCATCCATGAGAGTCTGCCTTTACTCTAAATTCTCCACTCTCAAATCTGTGCCTGACGACGCCAGCCCAGAAAAGATCAGCGCTAATTGGCACCGTGTGCGAAAAAACTTAAGTTCAGCGTAATTACAACCATGGGCGAAGACCGCACAATCTGTCTGTGGGTGACCAGGTCAGTAGTGCTGCGGACCATGTTATCAGTAAGTTGGCACCCAGATTTTGAGGTCCCTCCACTATCTTAAAATTCCTTACCCCGGTATCTTTATTAGCGAGTGATCCCAAAAGGAAAAGGATTAGCAGAGAGCACCTGTCACAGGTCAAAATGCTGCAAGTTCTATAGGGTAAATTCCGTTTTTCGTGACCGTGTAGAATTAGTTGTAAGATATTGTAACTGTAGATGCTGGCCAGCACATACTCATTATCCCAGTATCCTAATCATAAGTCATTTGAGTAATTTAGTAATAGGAATGGTAATTTTTGTAAGTACATTAGATATCCTCCTTAAGCATTTGTTTCCTTTGTGTAATGGATTTAGTGTGAACAGTTAGATAGGTTTTAGTTTTAGGGTCACTAATTGGAATTTATTACCGTAACATTTCTGGGTCCGGGCAAACTCCTGTAGTTTTATTTTTTCTTTCACCCATCTTTTATGCTGTATGATATGTATCAATAGTGCTTGCTTCGGGGTCTGGGTGTCCCAAGGCCCTTGTGTGTGTGGGGGGGGGGGAGGGGAGTATCTGCACGAAATTTGTTGAGCCACCGGTTAGGTGACTAAGTTAGTCAGTGGATTAAACAAAGAAAATTATGAAAATGCTCCCTTGATCCCTGTTTTGTCTCTTGAAAATCTTCTAGTTTGACAGAGTGTCTTTGCCTTAAGGATTCCTCTGTCTGCTGCATGTTGGATAATATTGAAGTGGCTGCGATAATTGTTCCACCTGACAGCAACCTACATGCCTATCTGGAGGACACACTGTATGACTTGGTCGCTACCATCCGGCACCGCAATCCAGTGGTCAAAGGTCCAGATGGCGGCAGTCTTGCTAGACTGCACCTCACTTCTCTGCCTATTACCCATTGGTTCAAGATACGGATGGGCTACAATTGCAACTTGCCAGATGGCCTTGGTTGGACTGAACATGTATGGAGGCTGTGGGCAAACGGTCGTTCGGCAGCCACATAATCAGCAATAACCAGTGGTCATTTTGGGCGACTTTGATTCTGTGACTAGTGCGAAAATTAATGCAAGATCAACTTATTCCAAACCTTGCAACGAAGGAGATAGTGGACGTTTTCTTACAAGAAAATGAATGGGCTCTGGATTACTGACAAACTGTGGAAGCAATGAGTAATAAATACTTTTCAGTGGACAGAGTTAAAAGGTTGAAGCAATTTTGGAAGACTGTAAACATATTTTCGGACGATTATATTTTGTTGATGAAGATTCCAATATTTTTATACTTACCACTTTTCTTTAAAATATTTATGATCTGTTTGTATGTAACCCTTAGAATACCTCTGGTCACTGAAGGGACCTTCGATGTAGTGACATTCCTATTTTTTTTTTTTAATTGGGAGTTTAACTTGAAGTAATCATGCTTGTTAGTAAAGTGAGCATCGAACTTTCTGAAAACTATCAGTGCACTGCATAGTTAAAAATCTTCTGTGAATGCCATTATGTTATGTTTTACAACATATCAGCGATATTGTGTCTCAGTTTCTTTTGTGTGATCAAAACCCCCAATCTCAAGTGAATCAATATGATAACTGTTAAGTTCGACTTTCAGGGGGGAGGAAGATTGTGACAGGTTTTGCAGGGAAAGAAAATAATGTGGACTTAAAGAAGACAGTCATTTGGAAATGTAACTATTACTGAATATGGCTAAGTTGTAAAGGGTTGTTTTCATTATTGTTGGGTAATATTTTGTAATG
Organism: Anabrus simplex; assembly: GCF_040414725.1. NCBI lineage: Eukaryota > Metazoa > Arthropoda > Insecta > Orthoptera > Tettigoniidae > Anabrus > Anabrus simplex. The sequence goes on from NC_090273.1 coordinate 165,532,489, forward strand.
TTGAAAATTGTAAAGGGTTGTGATATTCTGTAATGTTGTGAACCCTTTGTAACTTGGACTTTCGGAACAGGGGGTGTCTGCCCTTGTCGATTCTAGAAAGATGTTCTACGTCTTTAAGACTTTCGTAAGATGGAAGCTTCTCGATAGCCATTTACGTTGGAGAAAATAACAGCAGTTTTGATTGGTGAGTCTGGGTGGTGAGAGGTAGGCTTCTGTGGCCCGATTGGTTACCTGATGATCGGTTCAAGGCCAGCTTCGCCCTCCTCGAGAGAGCGAGGGAAACGTTCGGCGTCTTTCGCTTCCCACCTCTCCAGCGAGTCGGACACATTTCTGCGATCGTCCCACCCGGGATGGCCTGCCTTGGGTAAGCGCTGTTGGTTTCATTTCCACCTTAATTTAAATTCAATGTTTGGTTTTCTTTTCACACAGGAGTTTGCCCCTACTTGCCCAGACTCGCCGCTAAATTATTAAGATGCCTCAGCTTTTCAGCTGGGCCTCACTGTTTGATTTTGGAGGCAATTCCCCTTTACTTTTGGTTTTTGAACAGTATAATTATTAGATTAATTTTATTTCCCTCGGGGTTTGCCTCCAGTCACTACGTGTCACTTGATGTATGCTAGTTTTTCCGTTTTTTTTAAACTGGCCTGTGTGTCGTTTTATCATTTCTGATTTTCCTCTTGTTTCCATTATGTAGTGCGATTATCTGAAAGTGCAGTTAAATTTCACTCAATATTGTATTTTTAATATCATGTGGTTCCGTTTACTTTAATCGTTGCATTATGTTAAGGTATATCTTTCCCTTAGCCTCTTTGATTTAAGGGAATACTCCTTGGTAAACTACGTCTAATCTTGTTGGTTATGAGATATGATAACCTGATTTTTGATTTAATGAATTTTATTTTGTAACGTTTGTTTTGGAAAAAATATCAACAGATCAAGGGATCATGGTTGGTTTCTTTTATAATCCGCAAAGCACATCCCCCATGGCTCTGGTAGGGTTCCCACGCCTGCTCCACATCCTTTCTCTTAGTCGTAACATTGCCCAACCTGATGTTCATTTGTTTTTTGGATGCAGTTTATCTGGTGTTTTAGTTTGTGTTGAAGGTGTTAAAATTCCGTATAATTTAAGTTTTCCTTTTTTCTTCTTTACAATGTGTCATGTAACTGGAACCCGGTTACAATTTTGACTCATATTACTTCTAGTTTGTGAGATAAGATTATGAAGATTTTTCCTCATATTTACACTGCTACACAAGTGTGGACCATAAGTCCTGAATTCGCCACTATGAATAAAGGCAAATCTCTGTATATAACATAAGAGTTTTGTCTGTACATTGCTCAGAATTTGAAAAGACTGGTATTTCTGTATCGGTCATATCTACAGTAACAAGGAAATGCACTTTTTACTTTTCCGTAATTTCTGTCTGTCTGTATGTATGTATGTATGCATGCACACGCACCATGAGAAAAGGGCTGAAGAGAATTTAATGAAAATCGGTATGCAAAGTCGGGGGATGAGCCACTACAATCTAGGCTATAAATTATTTTATTCACGCTAAGCGAAATGGTAGTTCAGGGAAAGGCCTAAAATTTAATTCTCAAATATTTACACTAGTAGTGGTCCTATCGATGTCTGTTAGGTCATCAGCCCAGAGGCTAGTTGGATCCTCAAATAGCACCACCAAAGGTTATGCGGTTATAAGGAAACCCCAAAAACCAATGGCAGCACCAAAATTAGGCATACTAGGCAAGACGAGGAGTGAGGTAGTTTGCCATTGCTTTCCTCACTGGGTCAGAAAGTGCTATTGCAGCACGACTGACCCTATGAGCAACACCTTTCATAACACTCAGATGCACTAGTCGTGCTCTGAATGTCATTACTTAGCACCCCCCATACCCCAGCAGCTTCCATATTGTCACAGCCATGGATGAGCCTGGGACTTCGGTGAAAGCTACACTTTATTCTGGCCTGTGCCAAGAGATGGATACAAAAGTACTGTAACCAACTAAAGTTATATAGAATTAAATTTACAATCATTTATGTTTTATACATTTTTACCGCACCGGCTATGATAACACAGATATTCATCAATTTGTATTTTTGTTGCTAAGTCCATATCAATACCCAGCCACGAGAAAATGGGTTAATAGAATTTATTGAAAATCGGTATTTAGAGTCGGGCAATAAGAAACTACAGTCTAAGCTATAAACAAGGCGTCTAAAATTTAATTTTTAAATACCTATGTTATTGGTCCTATCGAAAAGTACTACATAACAGAAGTTATAGAGAATACAATTTCAGATCGTTTATGTTTTATTCAGTTTTACTGTACCGTCCATGATAAGAGCGGTATTTCAGAATCGGAAGAAAACTACATGTGAAGGCCTACAATATCGAAAGTGCATAACACTGATCAACAATAACATTACATTGACCACTGTTTGTTGTGATGTTCTTTGTCTCTTATGTTCCCACTCAACTCCGATAGATGGAATTACTGCTGTGTATAGAGTATAACAGCCTGACTGAATACTGGCAGGAAATAGCTAGGGAGTTAGAAAACTTTCTTCTTTAGCATGCCATTCCTCTGGTTCATACATTTTCTGATACTGCTGGTACGTAACACACTGGTTCTTCATAGTATTCCAGCTATTTGATCCCTACTCTGACACTATTTTGAATGAGCCGTCCACACACTTAAGGCAGAGGCTCACTTAGTAGTAGTAGTAGTAGTAGTAGTAGTAGTAGTAGTAGTAGTAGTAGTAGTAGTATGACCTGGTCTAGAATTACAATTTAGGCCTATTCCAAATTATAGCACCACAATTTACTAAACAACTCAAAATTCAATCCTGAAAAGTGCCATTTCTTAAGGAAGGCTTCTTCCTCTTCACTTGTATTAAATTCTACATTCATTTTAATTCAAATTAGCAGTGAAGAGTGGGTTTCTGCTCTGGCTTGGAGGAAAAATTTGCCTCTAAGTCAGATAGATTTTCTGCACCAGTATAGGGAATTGAGATTTTCCAACTCATCGGGTACTCATATTAAACAGATGAGCAAGAGGGCATAGTTTTTGCCCTGGAACTCTACACTATTCCCCCCCCCCCCTTCACCCCGCTGCGGTAGCTCTGTTCAATGGGAATATTATTGCATGCAACATAGTTTCTGTTAGGCATGTAAATGAGTGAATGATGTGGATAGATTTGGAAGTTGGAGGAATTAGGATGTTCTTCTTCTTGTTAGTTGCTTTACGTCACACCGACACAGGTAGGTCTTATGGCGACGATGGGACAGGGAAGGGCTGGGAGTGGGAAGGAAGCGGCCGTGGCCTTAATTAAGGTACAGCCGCAGCATTTGCCTGGTGTAAAAATGGGAAACCACGGAAAACCATCTTCAGGGCGAATTAGGATGGGAATTATCTCAGTGTATTCACCATGTGACGGTGCAGATGAGGATAAAGTTGACAACTTTTATGAAGCATTGAAAGACATCGTTGTCGCAACGATAGGATAGTGCCAATGGGCGATTTCAATGCAAGAGTTGGAAATAGAACTGAAGGATATGAAAGGGGGGATTGGTAAATGTGGGGAAGATATGGAAGCTAATAGAAATGGCAAGTGTTTACTGGACTTATTTCCTAGTATGGGATTAGCAGTTATGAATACATTCTTCAACATGGTTCACACTTTTATTTAGGTATGGATTTCCCTGACTTACCATGACTGAAAAGACAATATTTTCTTGACTCTCGACTCATTAAATGACAGGAAGGATATCAATCATTTTCTTACTTTCTTTAATCGGCCTCCACCATCCCCATTGCCTTTTCATTCTTACAATACTCTTTGATTACATAATAGCATAATAACATTTTTCAAATTGAATACAGTTATACTCAGTCTAGTGCTTTAAAGTAATCAAATAAACATATTCTACAAAATTAAGGATACTGACATTTTAAGGTATGCTAAAAATTAATACAGTATGTCATAACATAAATGTGTAAATTTGTACCATTACACCTCTAATAAAGTGGAATACGTTTCAGATAACACTGGACACTGTCATTGGTCACATGAAAATCAACAAGGCTGTGCCTTCTCCAACAATAGTATTTTTGATGTGATGTTTTCTTCTTCCCTCAAAGCTTCAAGTTTCTTTACTTTTCCGCAGATGAACTTGCATTTTGAAATGTTGTTCAAATGTAATGTCTGCTACACAACAAAGACTACTGTACTGTATTTCAGCAAAAACATCAGAAATTCTGTTAGCAGTGAATGCTAATACTTTGGTTTCCTTGTTCTGATTAATTGAATATTATGATGGGCTCCAACGATGAAAAACGTTGTAAAGCTCTGTACTTAATAGGACATCTTTCTAATAATTTTTCAGTCACTTTGATTGGTATAGTTTGACAATCTATTCTGAACTGTTGAATATCAGTTTCCTTTGCTTTGGTTTCTTGTAAAGCTTTTTGCTTTGGAAACCAATATCAATTTTTCAAGTCATGGTAGTTGAGCTATCTTTTAAGTCCAAGGAGAAGAGAGCAGATGTACTGCAAGGTAGTTTTTCTCACTTCTTATGAACCTCTCCAACAAACTACATAAAATGATTTACAAATCTGTAAACAAAAACGGAGCTAGTGGATACGAAGTTTGAAATTTTCTTAGATATGGTTCACATTCTCAGGAGATGTTTTTGAAAAATGCCACTTTGCATTTGATGAAACTGTCTTTTGTTTATTCTGAAATATTTCTTAATGGTTTTGTATTCAAAACTTTTCTTGAATCAATGAATTCCTTAACACTATCAAAAATGTTTCAAAGTCTGTCACTACATGCCACATTATCCAACTATCTAGTGGTACAGTGGTATATAGTGCGCGGTCAACAGGAGAATCATTGAAAATCCATCTTGCAAAAAGTCATGCACGTTCCACATTGCAGCTAGCAGACCAGACACAATCGCTCCACATGCAGCCTCCCCAACTCCAATGTTAATGAGTTTTTTTCCCATCAGGATTCTCATTCTATCTTCTAACTTTTTCATAAAACTCAAATTAGCATTTGGGCCATCCATTGAAACTTGAAGAAAATTTTCTGCTTTAATGGATGGATTAGTGCACTAAAACTTTCAAGTAAGTCTTGCACAGTAACTCTGCCTAAAACACACTGTTAAAATACTCTGTGCATACTCTACTCGTATTGATGTCAAGAAACCTAACAAATATATCCATTTGTACTCATCAAAACAGATGACGTAATCATCACACTGTTGAGTTCAGAATAGTTTGTAATGTGTTTGCACTTTGTGGCAGCTATTTTAAACTTCGAAGCAACTGAATTGTCTGGGAACAAAGTTTGAATGTTTCTCCTACATCTGAACATGAATTTAATGAAAACTTGCTATTAACAACATTCAAAGCCCACATTGCTCCCGCTTTTGTAACACTGTCCCTTGTGCTCAATAGACTGTTGAGCGCATTTCCGTACTTTCCTGACTAGGTGGCTGAATATTTACTTGACGTACTTGTAGAAGCACAAAAATAGTTTTTAATGGAAGATTCATCTTATTTCATTTTAGCCAAACTCATATAAATTTTTCCTTTACTACGAGATGAAATGGCGTATGGCTTTTAGTGCTGGGAGTGTCCGAGGACATGTTCGGCTCTCCTGGTGCAGGTCTTTTGATTGACTCCCGTAGGCGACCTGCACATCGTTATGAGGGTGAAATGATGACGGCACATACACCCAACCCCGTGCCAGAGAAATACACCTACGATGGTAAAAATTCCTGACACTGCCAGGAATCGAACCCGGGACCCCTGTAACCAAAGGCCAGCATGCTAACCATTTAGCCATGGAGCCGGTACTATGAGATATAACAGCCTGACAACTCATGTTTGATAAATCAATTGATTTTAAGCAAATGTTGCAATAAGCTTGGGAAATGGTAGGTACTTTGCTTAACCAGCCTGCGAATTAGGGGTTGATTTTACAGTCTAACCATTGGCCTTTAAAAAAGGTTTTCTTTGATGATGTCAAATTCAAAATTAACTTGCAAAGAAAATGTAAGTTACTTTATAGAAAATTAATATAAAATACGTGCAAGCATGATAAATTTTTGTATGCAAAACACCTTGCACAACATATTTATAATGAATTACTAAATATCTATATTAAAAAATAATCAAAATAAAATGCAGCCTTTGATGGTGAATTTCTGTAGCCTTTAAGATAGTGTTAGACTCATCTCCTGTCTACCTTTATATATTAAAGGCATAAAGTGAATTGTTTTATAATGACAACATGGTATTACATATACGAAGCATACTTGATATGGTTTTGTACTTTTGCAGTACTTACTCAATAAAAGTTGAAGTATAGTAAAAGTATACTTATAGTGTAATTTTGTAATATAGTGTAAATTAATGTAGTTCGTGACTAATTCTATTTTAAAATTAATAACAGATATATTTTTTTTTTCTTGCTATGGGCTTTACGTCGCACCGACACAGATAGGTCTTATGGAGACGATGGGATAGGGAAGGCCTAGGAGTTGGAAGGAAGCGGCCGTGGCCTTAATTAAGGTACAGCCCCAGCATTTGCCTGGTGTGAAAATGGGAAACCACGGAAAACCATTTTCAGGGCTGCCGATAGTGGGATTCGAACCTACTAATAACAGATATTTAATATACTATATACTGTACCGGTTACGACCTGTACATGCGTATTTTTTGATAGTTAATTGCATTTAATCATCACGCGTAATATTCCGAGCAAGCCTGGTTTGTTTACATTCGGTGGAATGAGCGAGCGAGTCGAGGACAGCTGTGTGTGTGACGTAACGGCAGGGGCAAGATAGATCACCCGCGTGACACGCCAAGTGTAGCTGGCCTGACCTGGTATGTCCTGGATTCGAGCGTCACACCTTCACGAACATTCAATTAAGAAAATTTTAAAACTCCTCTAATAATTATGGTAGCGACTTGAGCAACATGTCATTTTGAAGGGAATCACATAAACATCGCAAAGCGTGAATCTCAAGTAAATCCATTGAGGGATTCATGGGATAACCAGCTTCAAGGGATCACGCTATATGATGACGTAGAAGCCCCCAAACCGAATATAAGGAGGGCTCACTTTAGCCTGATCAGTCAGTCACAGCTGAGTATTCAGCCTGGCTCTACACGCTGCCGTAGTCGTCAGAGGCTATCTTCGAGTAGTTACAGACTTCATGCGGAACTTAAACCATCACGGCCATATGGGACTTATCAATTGTGCGCGCGGGAACTCTAAAATTATTCAAAGTCTTTCTGAACATGGACTTGTAATATCTGTGAGTGTTAAGGAACAAATTATTCAAAGTCTTTATGAACATGGACTTGTAATATTTGCGAGTGTTAAGGAATAATTTATTCAAAGTCTTTACAGACAGTGACTTGTAATTTTCGCCAGTGATGAACTCTAAAATTATTCAAAGTCTTTATGAACATTGACTTGTAATTTTCGCCAGTGATGAACTCTAAAATTATTCAAAGTCTTTATGAACATGTACTTGTCATTTTTGCGAGTGTTAAGTAACAAATTCTTTTAAGTCTTTATGGACAGTGACTTGTAATTTCACCAGTGGTGAGAAACCAATTATTCAAGGTCTTTATGAACTTTGACTTGTAAATTCTGCGAGTGACGAAGAACAAATTTTCAAAGTCTTTGTGGACATTGAGTCCATCAGCCACATTGGACTAAGGTGATGAGTGATTATCTGCAACATCGTCAGAAACCATCGGAGATCATCCAGAACATCGGAAGTTCGAGACTTCCTCATACACGACCAACATGGTTGTTCCGGCCTCATCTTAACGGAGTATTTGGCATCTTCCGGAATGTGTTCCAGCCTGTTCGGCCCAGTGAGCTGGAGACCCGGACCATTAAAAGGACAATGTTGAAGACAACCCCTATCTACAATGAGATGATGTGCAATTTGATATGTATTTCATGAATAAACTCTTATTCAATCTGATTAAAATTTTTCTTGTAGTAGGACCCTGCCTCCTGTACCAAGCCCTAGCTAGTGTCTATCCAGTTTCGCCCTGAGAACTATTTCATGCTTACGTTAAAATTAAAATCTTAAAGTCGGGCTCTTTTACTGGTACAATACATACATATTTTCATTCCTCCAATTGACCCTATCTAATATTCTTATCCAGATTAATTCCTTAAACTCAGATTCTAAGAGCTGTATTCTATCTTCTAAGTTGTTTTTGATTACCACTGAAATTCCACCCGATATCCTTCCTCTATTGGATCTCCTTGATCCATATTGACTCTATACGATACACCCTTCTATCTTTAAGTCTTTCTTGTAATCAGCCCAAGTTTCTACAAGCCCAAGGATGTCCATTTCTTCCAGTAGCTCTTTAAAGTCTTTGTTACCTATTTTGCTCCATACACCTTCAATATTAACACGTTACCTTTAACTCTAGTTATTTTTTACTTCTACGTTCTAAACTCCCTGATTTACTTCTAGTCATTCTAGATCTTTCCACTTCCATTATACTCCCCTCCGGAGAGCAAATAACATCCTTCTCAGATAATAGTTCTGTGATTTTTAATCTACTACCTGAACCCATCCCCTTCTTCTGAAAAAAGTCTTTTAGACTCACTGACCTATGCCTGGAAGTATCCTCAGCTCCTCCACGCAGCGCTGCTGTTGACATCCGGCTCGCCTCATCATTCCTCCCACTGTTTAGAGTCCATCACTGGTAAATATTACAAGTCCCATTTATAAAGACTTGGAAGAATTCGTTCCTCAACACTCGTAAATATTACAAGTCCCATTTATAAAGGCTTAGAAGAATTCATTCCTCAACACTCATAAATATTACAAGTCCCATTTATAAAGACTTAGAAGAATTCGTTCCTCAACACTCGTAAATAAAGACTTCGAGAAAATTCAGAGTTCCTAGGTGAGACTATAACCACACGAAGATAGCCTCAGACGATTATGGCAGCAAGTACAGCCACGCTGACTACTCGACTGTGACTGACCGACTGAGATATCAGGCTATATTGAGCCCTCCTTATATTCGGTTTGGGGACATCTACGTCACATATGCCGTGAAGCTGGTTATCTCCTGAATCCCTCGATGGATTTTCTTGAAATTCAAGCATTGCGACGTTTATGTGATTCCCTTGAAAAAGACATGTTGCTCAAGTCGCTACCATAATTATTATAGGAGTTTTAAATTTTTTCTCCGTCGAATATTCGGGAAGGTGTGACGCTTGAATCTACAACATACGAGTTCAGGCCGGCTGCACGTGGCATGACAGGCGGGTGATCTAACTAGCCCCTGCAGCTACGTCACACATACAGCTGTCCTCAGCTTGCTCGCTCGTCCCGCTGAATGTAAACAAACCAGGCTTGCACGGAGTAATACGCGTGATGATTAAATACAATTAACTCTCAAAAAATATGCATGTACAGGTCGTAACCGGTACAGTACCAACTCTAATTTCAAGCAATCTTTAAGAAACTTGATATCTCTAGAAATCTTGCCTATTTTAATTTTCAGGTTTAAGTACTTGTTAGGTTTTACTATTGCCTGGTTGGCATTGACATTACATGTAATAAATCTGACGTAGACCGTTGAATCACCTATCCAGGGTTATAAACCTCAGCACCGCATGTATACTCTGGAATCCCTTGTCATCACTCCTTCACCATGCACTTCCGCTGATGACCCAAACTGCTTACTTCGTTCTTTGAACATATCACCCAGATCACTGCCCGTCCACGTTCTCGCCCAGGTATCTCCCATCACATGCAAGCGGTTTCCTCTTATAAATGCCCTAGATTCGATTTTCTTGCTTGTCGTAAATGGAACTGTAGAACTCTTTGCTCATGGAGGCTTTTTCTGTCCATATCCCTTTTTATCCAATTTCTGCTGCCCTTCAAATTCCTCGCACTATTCAAAATTTGGCTTGCCATCAATAAGGACACAAACTTAATTCTAACAGGTCTTCTTCCCCTATTCTTTCCCATCCTATACAAATCATCTATCTCCCTTTCGGTACAATCAATGCCTAATTTCTCTCTCATTAGCTTAAAGACTGAGCTCATCAATTCCATCTTAGACTCTCCTTCCGTTTCATCCAGTCCATAAATAATAATATTTTTTCTCTTCTCCCCCTCCGTTCTTCTGCTACCTCACCATTGAAGTACCTGTACTTGTTCCTCTTGTGCCTTTATCCTCTGATTTATTATAGCTCTTTCTTCCTTGTCTTCTCTTATCTTCGTCTTTATTTCTGTTAGATCTTTGGTTATGCTATCCTTCATATCGATGATTTGTTGGAACTGTGCTTCTAACATTTCTTTGGTCTAGTCAGCCTGAGAAGCATTGCGGACAACTTCCTTGATTTTCTCCATGTCCTCCCATGCCAATGGGCCTGGGTTCATCTCGACGCCTCCGATGACTAATAGAGTAGCCACTATAGCTGCCGCCATCAACAGTTCTGTCAGTCCTATTTCTTTATTAAATACTAATTGACACTCCGTCTTGATCCACTTGACCCGGTTGTGCCATCGCCCTACCACACTCCTATACTGCTGCACTCTTACACCCATACTGCTTTTCCTGCACTTCCGGACCATTACCACGCAAGTCACTTTACAAAGGTGAAAAATGAGAGTATCCTCCTAATTCAATACAATAAATATTCCGTCATTAGACGGAGTAAACAAATTCAAACATGTTTCGGCTCGTTTGAGCCATCTTCAGTGAAAAATGAGGGGAGATTTGAAATAATTTACATAATATAAGTTGAAAAAATGCTAAAAAAACATAATGAAGGAGCAAATGATAAAACAAACAAAAGAGAGCCTTGACGGAAACAAAATTAGTACAAATATACAATATTTACATCAATATGCGGAGCAAAAAAAACTCACTGCGACAAAATTCAGTGAAAAGGTGTTAATTTAAAATAATAATTGAAACTAAAAACTGTGTTAACCTAAGAAAACGAAGGAATGAAAAAACAAATGATGCAGACGGAAATGAAAAATAGTAGCACATGGTGAGGTTGTGGACCTCATAGTTTACAAAATATTGTTTAGTAACAATAACAAACAGGTTGAAATCACTGTCAAAAATCATCCTTGTAGAAACCCATCACATTAAATTGGTCAGAAGGGGAGCAGGAGCAAACATTTTTGAGAAACCAAGCCTGATATGACATGCAGGCGAAAAGCCTGTGACAAGGAAAAAACACCAATGAAATTTAAAGCTTTAGAAACAACAGCATTCTCAAAATCTTCTCAATCTAGCGGTCCCTTTCTTGATTATTGTTTCATAATGTTGGCTGGTGTCTTGCCTTATTATAAACGGTCGGAAGGGCCACGATATAAAGTTGAGAAGCTGTGTTAGGCAGAAGACAGATGCATAGTAAACTGTAAGTGATCTAGCGGAAACCGTCAATGAAGCTCTAATCTGTAATGGAAAAATGAGGTTGTGTGAGAAACGTGGGGTGATAAGTAAAAAGTGTAGAATGGGTGTGAAGAAAGCTTAAACATACGGTGTTTAGCAGGTGGTTGTCCTCTCAAATGGCCTGGCCTCTTAAAGTAACGGTCTCGTTCGCGTGATCGAGTCTATTGTTGGTTCGACTGTGTTTGCTAGGATGGAAGGAGTGGTCCAGGGCTGGTGTGAGGAGGGAGGAGTGGTGGTGAGTTGGAGAGATGGAGGTGGGGTTTGTTTGTGTTATAGAAATTCTGACAAATATATGGAATGAATGTTTCAAGTAGAATGTTCTTTTTCTCGCTGACTTCATTTAAATTGTGAGAGGGGCTCATAAACTGATCTAAATCGATGTGGATGCTCTCGAGAACGTTGAGCAAGGTGCCTTTTTGCTCGTAATGCAAGATCTCGAGGTCTTTATCTATTGAGGTGTATTCGTGGCCGGATGCTTTATGATGTTCACTCATAGCTGAGAAACGATTATATTTGAGAGCATTGCGATGTTCAGCGTATCTTATGACAAAATTGCGGCCTGTTTATCCAATATAGCTGGAATTACAGGATTGGCATTTTAATTTGTAAACTCCAGAGTTCAAATATTTGTTGTTAATGTTGTTATAGTTATTGTTGACAGTGTGTGGATTGAAAATGAGTTTGGAGTTGGTGTGGGAGGTTCTATAGGCTATTTTGATGTTGTGTTTCTTAAAAATATTAGAAATTTGGTAAATGTTACTATTATTGAAAGTGAATGTGGAAAACTTTTCTTTAGGAGCGGAATCTTTTTCTAGGGTAGTCTTGGGTCTGCTTTTATAACTGTTGATGATTCTGTTGACGAAGGTTCTACTGAAACCATTGTGTTCTGCAATATTGTAAATGGTATTAATTTCTTTTTTGTAATTCTTGCGAGATAAAGAGACAGTTAATGCTCTGAGGACCATGCTATGGTAAGCTGCTTTTTTATGTATGTCTGGGTGCACAGAGGTCTGATGGATGGTATTGATGGTATGGGTGGGTTTCCTGTATATATTGAAGGATAAAGTGTTGTTGCTGTTACGCATAATGGTTAAGTCCAGGTAATTAAGGGCCTTATTGTTTTCTAACTCTATGGTGAATTTTATATGTGGGTCAATGGAGTTGAGAAATCCAAGTACTGTGTTGCTGTTAGTGACGTAACAAAGCGTGTCCAGTGTTGAATGCCGTTGATCTTGCCAATGATGTGAGAATGCTCTAAATGATCAATGTAGATGTCTGCAAGGATTCCTGAAGCTGGTGACCCTATGGGAAGACCTATCTGTTGGTAAATGACATCATTGAAAGTGAAGAAATTGTTGTTCAAAGTAAATTCCAGAATCTGAATAAATTCATCAATTTCGCCTATACTTAAATTGCTGAATTTGGAGAGATTATTCTTGATCAATTGTACGGTGCTGTTAACGGGAACATTAGCGTACATGTTAGTAATATCAAAAGAATGAAGAGTGTGGTGTTTGGATAAATTAAAGTGTTTAATCTTGTTGCAGAATTCTAAGGAGTTCTTTACTGATGTGTTGGCTTAAAAACGATAATGTGACTTGAGGAATTTGTGAATGAACCGAGATACTTCATAAGTCGGACTGTTTCTGAAACTGATAATGGGTCTTATGGGGACGTCTGCTTTATGGATTTGGGTAGCGCTTCGGCTGTGGAAAGCTTCGGATTCATGATAATCATTTTGGATTTTTCAAGGTCATTAAACAGAAATGAAACATTCTTGATAATGGTTTTTAGGTCTCTTTGTATTTTATTAGTTGGATCTTTTTTAGAGGTTATGAAGTTGTTGTCTGCAAAAAACGTGTGTGCTTTATTAACATAGTCCCTTTTGTCCATGATTGCGGTAGCATTTCCTTTGTCGGCTTTTGTTATAATTAAGTCGTTTTGTTTGACTTTTTTCTTTAGTTTGTTTACTTTAGCTATGTGCACTGTGTTGGGTTTAATGGTTTGTTGTTGATTAAGGATGGAAGATAGCTTGTGTTTGACTTCATATCGGACTTCTTCTTGTATATTTATTGATAATTTGCTAATGGCCAATTCAGATTCAGCTATGGTGGATATTAAATTATCACAGTTAGAAGGATTACCCCAATTATGTTTAGGTCCCTTGCTCAACACATCGAGATCATCGGCATCAAGACTGATTTTACTTAAGTACTACAGGTTGGTGAAAATCATTAGGCCTAGTGTTATTTGGGGTGTTATGTTTGCTAAGTGTTGTTTTTGTTTTTGAAAGAGCATTCCACTTCTTGTCAAGTGTGTTTTGTTTCTTTAACAAAGTGAGGTTAAGTTTGTTAGAGACGTGTAGTTGAAAGGACGTCCATAATATACTATATAAATATTTATTACCTGAACTTGATTACAATTTGTTTCACCAGCAGTTATCAAGAAATTGCATGTTTGTTGATGATTTATCACAATGATTTAATTTAAAAATTTAAAAGTCACTGATTTTCAATATTTTTTTCAGTTTTCCCTGACTTTTCCCAAATTTCTTGATTTTCCCTGACTTAAATTTAAAAAATATTATAAAAATTTATTAGGATGAATATTCAATACAATTGAGTTCCTAAAGCTTATTATACTAAAATCTGATGGGACATGTTTCGCCCCTTATAAGGGCATCAGCCTTTTTATACTCATACCTAAAAGATAAAAATCAGGATCCTGATTGTTTTGGTCAAAGTATAACATTAAGCATGAGTATTATACAATGTGAAATTGTTACGAGTTCTTAACTGATAATTCAGAGTCAAAGCTTGTTTAAAATGTTTATGAAGAACTGAATAATGTTGGTGTGATATTACACTGGTGATTTAAAACATTTAACAAAATAGACATCTAGTCCATATCCACATAATAATACGAACGTCTATGGCTAATGTTGAATCTTGAGTTGCGGTACCACTGTGCGAGTGTGACTGATGGTGGAAGGGGAAATATGGGCGGGAAGGACGGCAGGCGTGTGCGGGTTGGGTAGAGTGGAGGTGGCTTGGTAGGGGATGGGGTGGGGATTCAAGGCGGAGCTGAAAGTTGCGGGAGAAAAGGTAATTGTTTCAGAAAAGTACCTTTAATTAAACTTAGGACTGAGTTCTGGTTGGCTGAATTATTGTTTCTGAGAAAACATACATACATACTGCACCCATAAGGTGAATTGCCTGATGTATGCATTGATAAAAATAATTAAATTTATATATGTGAATACTGCAAATAGCAAGTCAGTGCAGATATCTCACAAGAAGCAACATAGAGACCTCACAGGGTGAACATACATCCCCTTAACTTGCTTTAAGGCATGTCTGAAGAAGGCTCTTGCTAAAAGCATCCGGCAATAAAAATTTATGGTGCCGACGATGTGAAAGTCTCTGCCAAACTTTTCGCACGAGAAAGAGGACAGTGGAATTTTCCGCACCTTAAGGAGGAACAGAGACAGTCCAGTGAGACAGAGTCATACCTAACTCCCCTCTGCGAAAGTGTTGAACCCGTGCCGAAATATGTCAGTCTAGCTGGAGGCAGTTTTCAGCCAATCAGAAAATTACAAAATTAAACTGCCCTGTTTCAGCGGGAATATTATTTAGTCTTTCGTGATTTGGAGAAGAGAGTAATAGAAATATACTGTGTTCCAGTCTTGAAATAAAATTTGAGGAAATGTTTGTGCGGTTATGTGATTAATTATCTTATAAATAAGAAGTTATCCGCATTAAAGTCTAAAGTTCGGAAGAATGGTTTCACCCACAAGACTGAGTCTTATGGCGGGAAGGCGCCGTATTTTGGCAGTAAAACAATCCCAGTGACGCGTTGAAATTTGTAAAAAAATGAACGATCATTTCTGACATTCAGGTGCAACATTGAAATCACACTGATTTTTGGAGTCATCAGAGTGTATTCATTGAATAATTAATCTACAGACATTTGGAAAATTAATTCGAGGGTGTGATATCACTATGCCATTCCCCTCCACAGGACTACTTTGAAGGCGTGGTGTCCAGAATTTACAAAACTACCGGTAGCATCTTACTGAACACCCAGTCTTAGTTGCATTTTTAGAGTCTACGGTCAAGCTTGAGACGAGCAGCGCAGAGTGAAGTTTAACTAAACTCGCCATTGTGTCAGTCATCGCGTCGCGTATGGTCGGTGAGTTGAATAATGTGATGGACATTGGAGAACGATTATAATATTACGAGATCAGGTAGAATAGAAACTGGTGGGACACTTATTATTGTCGAGATGTCGCAGATTTTCTATTATGATTTTTCACAAATAGACATTAATGTGTTAATCTCACGGCGTGCACAGATGAACTATACTATTTTGCAGAATGATAGCGGCTGGAATATTTATATTCGCAGCATATTACAAGCTCACGTAACTTTTGCAGCAGGAGTTGATTGAAGAAGTCATTAAATTCAGAAGGACAAATTTAAGCAGTTTTCCTTTGTGTGTGATCAGTAAGATATCGCAATTAGATCTGCATTTTATTAAAATACTGTTCAGTTGGGACAATGGAGCCGGTACTAGTTGCACTAATTAGAGGGTGAAGACATTTGGCAGCTACGGAAGGTAACGGGACAGGACTAGGTCTGGCCGTATCTTTTCTATTTCCGAGACCAGGTGAATGACATTTTAATCCCCAGTACAAACAAGCAGAGAACGAGCTAATTGCAGACAAAGTGGAAAGGACACGGCAAGCGGAGCATTTCTGTTTCTGTCAACGGAAGCCAAACTCTGTGTGTGTTAATTCCATTTATGTTGTGTAAATTGTATCTTAATGTAAGCTTCAAGAATGCGTGTGATTCAACCTATATTGTTGTGTAATTTTATCACTATGTGCAAGATGGATTAAATCAATGTGAAGCGGGGTAAAAGAGCATGTTGTATTTATATCTTATGTAATTAATAATGACGTGAATAACTCGTGGTCCGGTTAGGTTATTGATTTCATGTATTTTTTTGTATAGGTAAATTCACATAGCTGAGATGGAGTGCGTTTAATGTAATTTTGTAGCGTGGTCCGTGATCGTGACCAGGGCAATAGCATCTAACGATCGGGATGTTGATGCCCGGGGCTCTATAATAATATACTTAAAGTTTCAGTCAGTCATGTTTGAGACGGTCATTGATGTGAGTTTTATGTTGGTGATTAATAGGATATTTTCGGTGACATTTCAGAATATTTTATGTCCAGGTTTATTGTAGATACATTTCGAGGCCTTCATAATAATAAAAACTATTTGTTACCTATAGGTGTTGTCAAGTCATTTAAATGCAGCTGAGGTGGTTTTATTCAGAAATCCATTATGTATCGTGGATGTTTTATTGAATTGTATTCAGATTTAGCCAAGTTGTATTCACTGTCAGACGACGAGTTTTGGATTTTTCTTGTCGTGCTGATGCATGATTTGAATGCACGATTTCTTTTGGGTGCATAGTTTAAATTTGATAGTAGAATGTTGGCAGGCAATCATGTTTTTATATTCAGGTTAAAGTGAGGAATCGTTGCTGACCAGCTCTGGTTTTGATATGTTGAAATATATGGCGATTAATAGAATAGGAATGAAAGATCGAAGTATGAAAACAAATATGCAATAATATCCCTGATGGTAATAATTATGAGATGGAAAATAGAGTCTTTGAGGACCATGTCATGCAAACCCAGTGAATGTCGAATTGTGCTTGTGAGAACGGCAGAATGAACTTGTGCAACTATTGAGCTCGTGTGGAATAGAAAGATGCTACGTTGATATAAAATGCTACATTGATAAAAATGAGATAAAAATAAGAATTGAAAATAATCAGCTCAAGAGATATGAGTTTTAAGTCTACGGTAGAATACATATGATAATTATGTGCGGAAGTGTTAAGTACGCAAATATTACCAGGGATGATGTAATCCTCGGAGATATTCCAAATACGGGGCCGAGTTTGAAGCATGAAAACTGAGCGGGCTAGCAATGAATATTTTGGAATTTATGTTGTGATCATTGCGATCTACATTTCCATTTTTTTGAGCTTTGGAATATCAGCCATGGACATTTTGTCTTATGTTACGTGATTGCCACCAAAGTGCACCTCAACGTCTCGAAAGTTTGTTGTTGACAGCGGATTTGGATTTGGTAAATTGCGTATTTTTTTAGAATTTTTGATGTAGGCGTTGATCACGTTTATTTTTGAGATTTTCGTTGTCTTTTTATTTTCATTTTTGATGTTTTGATTTACTGTGTTTTAAGCGTAGACATTGAAGGTATGTGGTGTAACAGTTCAAATACCGTTACAAGGTAATATCTGTATTTTATTATTATTATTGCATCTGTGTTATTATTATTATTATTATTATTATTATTATTATTATTATTATTATGTCCGTATTGTTATTATTTTATCTGTGAGATTACTATTATTTTGTTATAATTCTTATTCAATTCAAGTTTGCAATGCTTGTCGCTTGCAGGATTGTACTTAGATGTATGCATATATACGTGTTTGTAAAAAACACAATACATGTACAGTGAGAATTGTTATATATCAGATGTTGGATATGACATCGTTACATTGTGCAATAATGCTGGCGATTCTGCCAAGTCATTGCTACGTCATGGGTACGTCATCGTGAGCTATTAGCAATGCGCTCAGAGACTCAGCCGCCCCAGGGGATTTCACCATTACATGCAACAGTTTGAGGCGTTGTGGGAGTGCGTCATTGTTATTTCTGGAGATTACGTAGCTGTGTCAACCAACGTCTATAAAAGGTGGATGCATATTGTAGCGTCAGTCATTAGTTAAACGGAAGCTGAACAGTGAAGAAGTCTACGAGATGAAGAGGCCTCAGTCGGTCAGTCAACGAGTGTGAACGAGAGATGGAGAAGACTCAGTGAGCCATAAATTATTGGTCATTGAGAGAGTGAGGCCAAAGTTGGTCGGTTACTTAGTTGACGACACGGATGCAAGGGCTTACCATGGAGTCAGAGAGGGATACCACCTGCTATGAGGTAATACCATATTGACTTACAAAGAAGTCAGATGATATGGAGAAGAAGCAGTCACAAGGATGTATCACCAAGTTAGGCGTGACACATCTACAGCAAACACCAGATCAAAGGAATACGTCGTAATTACCCTCAAAGTGTTGAAGGTACAGTCAAGTGAATCAGTGAGGGAAATATTTCGTATAAATTGTTAAATGTCCGGTCAAGAAGAATTCAAATTCATGCCTAGTTTCTTTCAGTTGCAATGTCATAATTTCATATTCTCATCTGTTTTATCGCAACAAGACTCACTATTTTTTATATATTATTTAAAGAATATATTTTGTTCTATCAAACGAATTCATAGTTTTATTTCAATGACAGTAAAATATCTTAACCTCAAAATTAATGGGGAAACTGAACGCCAATCTCCTTTTCCCAGAACTTATATGGTATGTTGTCAAAAGTAAGCTTATTACCCCACACCCTAGAGATAGTCAAGAGTCTTATTCTATTATTGCTGCACTGAGTGGCAGCTGGCGCCCTTCAAATAACGTATGTGTAAGTAAGCAGGTAACAAGTAAGTGTGAGTACAAGGTCCGACGAATGTGTATTTTTATTTAATGAATGTTAATTTTCAAAATTTTCGTGTTAAATGCAGATATTCATATTTTCCATATTAAATTCAGATTTAAATGTTTGTTGATTCAGTAAGAGAGTCACGAACATCTTACAGTAGATATCTGTTTTATTTTGTAAATTCAGTGTAGGTGTAGCTTAGATCATTTTTGTGTTTTGGGCACTGTGTAGACAGTGCTGTGTATATTTTGTGTAAATTAGAATTTCAAATGTTAGTTTAGTAGGACCACCCGGTATTCACAGTCAAATAATTAACAGCAGGTTCTTTACGCTTACATGAAGGCACCGTAAATAAACTTGTGCCACTACAAATTTAATTTATGCAAACGAACCGACCTTTGGTAATATGTTATGTGAATAATACCGCAAGTTGATTCAATGAGATGGAATCTGCCGCCATCAACAATAATATAACACAATTTGTTTATTTTTAGTAAACTGTAATAAAAGGCAGATCAAATGATGTTAAAAGGCGAGTTCATTTGGTTAATGTAAATACTGAGGCATGTAGCCTACTATTATTTTTGTATTGATTGTCCGGAACTATCACAGTAAGTTAATTTAAGGTGTATCATGGCTAAATAATTAATTTCTGAGAGTTAATTTCATTTTATTGAAACACAGCTTTTGTGATTTTCTTTCAGCCACTAGATTAATCACGTGGCAAGGTTATAAAATTAAAAGTGATAGTATTAATCAATGGAAAGAGTGTTCATGGTTCTTTCTTTCTTTCTTTCTTTCTTTCTTTCTTTTATTTTAAAAATTATTGTTAACAGTTGGGTAACTTGTAAGATTAATAAGTCAAGAATAGTGAGTTTTAAGATACCCATGAGTTGTCTCAGACTATTTTAATTAATTAATTAATTGTTTAATTACATAATTCCTTTATTTACAATTTTCAGTTTTGTTTGTAAATCTGAGACATTAGTACGAGTGGTTCTTTTATGTTGGCGCCTATCGACGCAGTGTTTGTTTATTCATGATGACGTTCATTATTTTAATTCTGACCTACAGTCAAGTTTATTTGAGGCAGATTTTTGAGTTTTTTATTTATTTCGGTTATTCACTTTTTTATCCATTTTTGTTCCACTTCATTTTAATTTTTACTATTTTTTGTTGTTTTGCAACTTTTGTTAATAAATTACGTTCATTTAAATTCGATTCAGTCTTGGGTAAATTTATTTGTAGTTAGTTAGATCCATTGTTATTCTTATTTCCTCAACCCTATTTTGTTGTGGCCCTACAATCACGAGGAAAGCTGAGGGACGTTTCCACACCCAAGGAGAGAGAGAGAGTCTACGTGTCCGGTGAGTATTTTTGTTTTTATTTTTCAGTAGCAGCCGGAGCATCAATTTATCATGAGGAGCACCGCCACACATGCCTTGAAAAGGGCACAATACATTATCATTATAGACTATTATGCCTTTCCAGCGTTCAGTCTGCAAGCCTCTGAGAATTTACTAAACGTCGCCACAATTCGATTTGCAACTAGTGTTGTGGCCTCATTTAGTTCTATACCTCTTATCTTTAAATCGTTAGAAACCGAGTCCAACAATCGTCGTCTTGGTCGCCCTCTACTTCTCTTACCCTCCATAGCAGAGTCCATTATTCTCCTAGGTAACCTACCCTCCTCCATTCGCCTAACATGACCCCACCACCTAAGCCGGTTTGTGTGTACAGCTTCATCCATCGAGTTCATTCCTAAATTAGCCTTTATGTCTCCTCATTCCAAGTACCCTCCTGCCATTGTTCCCACCCCTTTGTACCAGCAATCATTCTTGCTACTTTCATGTCTGTTACTTCTAACTTATGAATAAGATATCCTGAATCCACCCAGCTTTCGCTCCCGTAAAGCAAAGTTGGTCTGAAAACAGACCGATGTAAAGATAGTTTCGTCTGGGAGCTGACTTCCTTCTTACAGAATACTGCTGATCGCAACTGCGAGCTCACTGCATTAGCTTTACTACACCTTGATTCAATCTCACTTACTATATTACCATCCTGGGAGAACACACAACCCAAATACTTGAAATTATCGACCTGTTCTAGCTTTGTATCACCAATCTGACATTCAACTCTGTTCCAAGATATTAGACACAATCTGCCATTAAGACCAAGTCGTCAGCATAGGCCAAACTGCTTACTAAATTCCCACCTAACTGAATCCCTCCCTGCCATTTTATGCCTTTCAGCAGATGATCCATGTAAACTATGAACAGCAAAGGTGAAAGATTACAGCCTTGTCTAACCCCTGTAAGTACCCTGAACCAAGAACTCATTCTACCATCAATTCTCATTGATGCCCAATTGTCAACATCAATGCCTTTGATTGATTTTAATAATCTACTTTTAATTCCATAGTCCCCCAGTATAGTGAACATCTTTTCCCTCGGTACCCTGTCATATGCTTTCTCTAGATCTACGAAACATAAACACAACTGCCTATTCCTCTCGTAGCATTTTTCAATTACCTGGCACATACTGAAAATTTGATCCTGACTGCCTCTCTGTGGTCTGAAACCACACTGGTTTTCATCCAACTTCCTCTCAACGACTGATCGCACCCTCCCTTCCAAGAAGGCAGTGAATACTGGTATACTAATCAATGAGACACCTCCATAGTTGTTGCAATCCTTCCTCTTCCCTAGCTTATAGATAGGTGCAATTTGTCCAATCTGAAGGTATCTTACCAACACTCCACGCTCGTTTTACTATTCTATGAAGCCATTTCATCCCTGCCTTCCCATTATACTTCACCATTTCAGGTCTAATTTCATCTATTCCTGCTGCCTTATGACAATAGAGTTTATTTACTATCCTATCCACTTCCTGAAGCATAATTTCACCCACATGACTTTTCTCCTCCCCATGAGCTTGGTTGTTCGCAACACCACCAGGAAGATTTCCTTTTACGTTGAGAAGATGTTCAAAATGTTCCCACCATTTCTCCATTGATTCCCTGGGATCTATTATGAGTTCACCTGAATTACTCAATACACTGTTCATTTCCTTTTTCCCTCCCTTCCTAAGATTCTTTATTACTGTCCTGAAAGGTTTCCCTGCTGCTTGACCTAGCCTTTCCAGGTTTTTACCAAAATCTTCCCACAACTTCTTTTTGGATTCAACAACTATTTGTTTTGGTCTGTTTCTTTCATCTACGTACAAATCCCTGTCTGCCTCGGCCCTTGTTTGGAGCCATTCCTGATAAGCCTTCTTTTTACGTTTACAGGCTGCTCTCACTTCATCATTCCACCAAGATGTTCGCCTTTTCCCATCTTTACACACAGTTGTTCCTAGGCATTCCCTTGCTGTTTCTACTACAGCATCCCTGTATGCCACCCATTCACTTTCTATATCCTGAACCTGCTTACTGTCTACTGTTCGAAACTTCTCACTAATCATATCCATGTACTTCTGTCTAATTTCCTCGTCCTGGAGATTTTCTACCCTTATTTTTTTGCAGACAGATTTCACTTTCTCTACCCTAGGCCTAGAGATACTTAGTTCACTACAGATCAGACAGTGGTCTGTATCATCGAAAAATCCGCAAAAAACTCGTACATTCCTAACAGATTTCCTGAATTTGAAGTCTGTTAAGATATAGTCTATTATGAATCTGGTACCCCTAGCCTCCCATGTGTAGCGGTGAATAGCCTTATGCTTGAAGAATATATTCGTAACAGCTAAACCCATACTAGCACAGAAGTACCAGCAAACGCTTCCCATTCCCATTAGCTTCCATATCTTCCCCACATTTACCAATCACCCTTTCGTATCCTTCAGTTTTATTCCCAACTTTCGCATTGAAATCGCCCATTAGCACTATTCTATCCTTGCTGTTGACCCTGACCACGATGTCACTCAATGCTTCATAAAACTTGTCAACTTCATCCTCATCTGCACCCTCACATGGTGAATACATGGACACAATCCTTGTCCTAATTCCTCCAACTGACAAATCTACCCACATCATTCGCTCATTTCCGTGCCTAACAGAAACTATGTTGCGTGAAATGGTAGCTCTACCCCATACTGTGCCCTTCCCTTTGTAACACCCGTCAAGTACACTTTATAATCTCCTATATCTTCCTCATTATCTCCCCTTACCCGAATATCACTTACTCCTAGCACATCCAGATGCATCCTCTTTGCTGACTCAGCCATTTCTACCTTCTTTCTTCCATAAGCCCCATTGACCCTTTGAGAGTCAGGTTTCTTAGTCCAATGCACAGAGTCAGGTTTCTTAGTCCAATGCACGCCCCAAAATTTAGGTTATTGCACATGTTTGCAAAACAACCCTCAAGAGGCATTATATTTTAATGAAGCAAATGAATTTAACATAGTATGTTAACAAGACATCAAACAACTAGTTTGAGCACAAAACTTGTGAAACATCATTTTTAGTAATGTTTTTTGGTATGGTAATCCTCAAAACAAGATACAAGGAACTTGCTTACTTAATCTGCTTACCCTCCAGGGTTGGTTTTTCCCTCAGACTCAGCAAGGAACCCCACCTCTACCGCGCCTCAAGGGCAATGTCCTGGAGCGTGAGACATTGGGTCGGGGGATACAACTGGAGAGAATGACCAGTACCTCGCCCAGGAGGCCTCACCTACTATGCTGAACAGAGGCCTTGGTGGGGGATGGGAAGATTGGAAAGGACAGGCAAGGAAGAGGGAAGGAAGCAGCCGTGGCCTTGAGTTAGGTACCATCCCGGCATTTCCCTGGAGGAGAAGTGGGAAACCACGGAAAACAAATTCCAGGATGGCTGAGGTTGGAATCGAACCCACCTCTACTCAGTTGACCTCCCGAGGCAGAGTGGACACCGTTACAGCCCTCGTACCACTTTTCAAATTTCGTGGCAGGGCTGGGAATCGAAACCGGGCCTCTATGCGTGGCAGCTAATCACACTAACCACTACACCACAGAGGAGGACAACAATTTTTTGAAAATGTCAATTTCTGAACAATTTTTCGTCAGTGAAACATTCTGAATTCCTGACTTACTGCCACTGAAGTTAAAAGCGGTTGGCGTGAATTGGTTAGTTATAGTCTCATCTTCCCAAACTCTGTGATTACTAGGCGCTTTATTTACGTTCGTTCGCTTCGGACGTGGCGGCTGTAAGACCTCATCCTCACTTTCATTTAAGTCTTTGCCACTTGAATTATTTCCAGATATACCTCCTACATCGTCTTCAAATACTGAACAATCACTTTCAGTATTCATAAGAATTTCACGAACTGTATCGTCGCTTGTTAAGCAAGTCAGCTCGACTTCGCGCAGCCATGTTCAACTGTTTGCAACTGACTCGCTAAAGCTGAAGACATCTGCTTAAAAACATTTCATTTCCAGCGCTCCCCGTGGTGATATAATAACCTAACTACTTCAAAATATAGCCAACAGATGTAGGGAGCTATCCGTTTTTCAATCGTTGTCCAAAGATATACAGTTACGAAGATATATCACTTCAAATTCCGACACGCAATATATTGCGCCGTAACCACAGCGGCTTGATAGCTCCCCATCGAATTCCATTTCGTTCGCCAAGTTGTTTCCAAGGAGTACCTCACCTGTCAAATGGGAGTGGGACTCCGCTACTCCCATACGTCCGAGGCTTGCTTAAAGTGTTCTTAGCTCGGTAAATTCATGAAGCAGGATGCTACCCTACTTGCACATAGTCCAAGTGAGGATCTCTCCTCTAATGGGTTATGGACCACCGGTGAATTGTGTAGTCCTAGCCGCCTGAGCACAAGGAGGGCGACGACTCAGAACATTTAAAAATAGGAGAGGATTTCCACCAATCAATACTTATTTATTGTATATATTAAATTACAGGACCGGTTTCGACCTCATATTCAAGGTCATCTTCAGCTGAACCATACATACATATTTATATAATGAAGCTTTGATTAAGATTGTGGTGTTGAAGGAATGCCATATGATGATGATGTACATTTAGTTACATACAAATGGGGCACGTCTTAGCGTGAACTGGCGTATATGTCATTCTGTACAATATTGCAACTGTATGTCTAAAATGTTGAAGGTCTTAAAACTAGTGTATAAAACACGTCTTTTCCTAAACTAACTTATATATATGTACAAGATAAAAACAATATATAAAAACACTTCATGCATATGAACATTCGTTCTTGCTTGGTGGTCAATACATCGACTAACTTCCGTATTTAAGTCTTATTCACAGTTGTGCACTTCAGCTGCTATTCTTAGAGTTTGTAAAATTGCATGGATAAAAGTTTTGTCTTCCTGTGCGTATGTGAGATAAAACACTTTCAATTTAAAATAGGTGCCAAATGTATGGATGAAATTCAAGTAAAATATGTTCAGCTCTGCTGTGTGTGTTGCCCTTTTATTAGAACCAATTCATGTTGTCTTTTTGGCGTCCGTAAATTTGGATGATATTGGTTTCAAAGTAGTGGCTCCTTTGGAGCCAAAAAGACAACATGAATTGGTTCTAATAAAAGGGCAACACACACAGCAGAGCTGAACATATTTTACTTGAATTTCATCCATACATTTGGCACCTATTTTAAATTGAAAGTGTTTTATCTCACATACGCACAGGAAGACAAAACTTTTATCCATGCAATTTTACAAACTCTAAGAATAGCAGCTGAAGTGCACAACTGTGAATAAGACTTAAATACGGAAGTTAGTCGATGTATTGACCACCAAGCAAGAACGAATGTTCATATGCATGAAGTGTTTTTATATATTGTTTTTATCTTGTACATATATATAAGTTAGTTTAGGAAAAGACGTGTTTTATACACTAGTTTTAAGACCTTCAACATTTTAGACATACAGTTGCAATATTGTACAGAATGACATATACGCCAGTTCACGCTAAGACGTGCCCCATTTGTATGTAACTAAATGTACATCATCATCATATGGCATTCCTTCAACACCACAATCTTAATCAAAGCTTCATTATATAAATATGTATGTATGGTTCAGCTGAAGATGACCTTGAATATGAGGTCGAAACCGGTCCTGTAATTTAATATATACAATAAATAAGTATTGATTGGTGGAAATCCTCTCCTATTTTTAATTGTGCAATTGTCAATACGGAAATGAAAATTATAGATTACGACTCAGAACATGTCCGAGATGCCCACTCCCATTCCATAGCAATTGGTATCCCGACTCTCAGGACCACTTACTAGGCCACTCAGCCATTGCCCATGGTTCACGAACTAGGACGTGACTACGGTAACCCACAAACATGAATTTTCCATTATGTTGAATAAAGGACCCTTATTTGCTAATTCAAGGATGTCCATGTCCTTTTCGATATGGGTAAAATTATGGTTATAATCTTGCATGTGTTGGCCGATAGCTGAAAACTTATTGTATTTTATTGCGTTAGTGTGCTCATGGTATCTTATATTGAAGTTTCTTCCGGTTTGCCCGATGTAGCATTTTTCACAGGTATTACATTTGATCCTATAAACTCCTGATTTAAAAAAAACTGCTAATATTGTGTAAAATGTTTGTGTTTTTATTGTTGGTTTTGAAAGCTATTTTAACGCCTTGTTTCTTGAAGATATTGGTTAACTCGTAAATATCATTGTTGAACGTGAAGGTGGAAAATGTTACAGGTTTAGTTATTTCTTTTTTGAGGGTAGTTCACTTTTCTTTTACTGTAAGCGCTTGGCGGCAGTCAGTCTATAGTCTCACGTTCTCAGACTGCCACGTGTAAACATGAATTCAACAAAGTGTTTGCAGTCTTTTACTGTAAGTGAAAAATTGGAAGTTATAAAGGAAGTTGAAATTATCGGAAATTGTGCCGCCGGTAGGAAATATGATATAGATGAATCTTGTATTCAAGATTGAAGAAAGGAGAAAGATTTTCCTTTTTAAACAGTAGGGGTGATCGTAGAGTTTTCTGCGGGCAGAGTATACAGTTTCCTGAAATTGAACAGATTCTGTACCAATAGGTAACAGAATGGCGGGAACTGGGGTAAGGCGTGTCTACCGAAATGTGCTTTACGCCCCAATGACTCCTTTTACAGTTTTTGAAGATACCAAAGTGCCGGAATTTAGTCCTGAAGGAGCTCTTTTACATACCAGTAAATCTACCGACACGAGGCTGATGTATTCGAGCACCTTCAAATACCACCGGACTGAGCCAGGATCAAATCTGCCACGCTGGGGTCAGAAGGCTAGCACCTCAACCGTCTGACCTACTCAGCCCAGCGAAATGTGCCAATTAAAAGGATTAGAAATCGCAAAAGAACTTTCTACACCAGAGTTTAAAGCAAGCCGAGGGTGGATCAGAAATTTCTTTAAAAGGAATGGACTGAGCATTAAAAAGCGTGTTCCTACTTCCTATGAAGAAAAACTGTTTCCCTTCCAATGCCATATAATTTGGTTGCAAAAGAAAAATTTGTATCTGCTTTCCCCAAATTGGAAATGCAGATCTATTTTGAAATGCCACTAGACAGTACTGTGAGTGTACAGTAATGTTATGTATTGTACCAGGAAAAAGGCGCTTGACACTAATTTGATGAGCATGGACTATATCTTAGGGTGTGGCTTAAAAACATTGCAGTTGGTACAGAGAGGGGTATAGTTCATCGAACTTAGAGATTTTTTTCAATAATCTGAGTTTATTGATCATTGAAGACAAGTTAATATCACCTTCATACAGTAGAATTGAAGTGTCGTGGCCAGCTGGTAACTCTGGACCCTGGGATGGTGCTGGATACGGCCTGGGTAGGAACCACGCCTGCCTGGATGCGAAGTTCTCGGAGTTCTGGAATTAAGAGTTCTCGATTCTCCAGACGCACACGTTCCGGGCTTCGATCTTTGGGACGTGATTTACATGCAAGTTCCCCCTACGGCACTCCACTTATTTGTAGCACTGTTAAATAGATATGACTTTTAAATTATTGCATCTACTCATACAATGAAATAAGGCAAGGGTTACTAAATCCTTGATTCAAACACTTCATTGAATCAAAAACGTTCCTAAATCATCACTTGAAAAACAGGATGATTGAACTAAATATTTGACCTTGTATTGGTCAAATTAATGTGTAAAATGTCGAGTTCATGACATGAGCTTACTAACACAGGCATGGTAAACTAGAATGTTCTATAGGGTTACCAATTATAGTCACCACAGTTCTCAATGCACAGTTTATGAAGGTTCAGAACACATTGGCACATTTGCAATAAGCTTAGTAAATGAAATAGTACTCGGAAAATGTCTTATTCCGTCGATAAGCAAAATAAATAATCATTAAAGAAAAATGGTACTTGGGAAAAGTCTAACTCCATAAATTGTGAGTTCACTTATAACACTGGAAAGTTCTATGTTCCCTCGGAATATGGCATGTGTACTATGAGTTGTCACAGTCTACTATGTTGACACGAGTCTAAATACAAGTCCTGATGCAGCACTCGGAAAGTATTTCATGTTTTCAGAATCGAATGCAATGTTTGAAAATACCCTAAATTCCACAGTTTGTCATGAAACATAAGTTCAATGTGGTACTTGGAAAAAAATCATACCATTCACACGAAAGTTTACGTTGCCACAGCTTTGTTGTAGAACACAAGTCCAACTTACACACTCGGAGAATTTCTATGTTCCTGAAATCGGTCCACGAAAGTACAAGTTCGAAATACAAGTTCAAACGTGATACTTCCAGAAGTCACAACACTCACGAGATTTCTAAGTTCCTTCAATAGTCACCGGAGCACAAGTCCTAACGCGGCACTTGAAGAAAGTAACAAAGTTTCAACACTAGAATTTCAAAGACTTATCTGACTATAGGTTCAGTCCGCACTCGTAGCGCTCCTCCCGTCACCCGTGCTGCAGAGACGGTGGAGTGACATATACTGAATTTGTAGTCCGGATCGCCCTCCTTTTATACCAGATTGTGGGAAAGCATCTAGAACATGGGTATTATCTACCCCTATAACCCCTAAAGTACATGGTGGATTTTCCTATGAATTTGACAGGTTGCGTCTTCACGATGGCAGTGTCAAAATAGCAATATTTTAACGCAAAATAGACTTTTGCAGGCGGGCTGGGACATGACCATATACGGTCATGTAGAGCTCACTCGAGGCGGCTACGTCATTGAGTTCGGCGGGCTGCATATCCTCCGCCTCGCGCGAAGTTCAACAAACATACTTCGAACTTCTCTTCCGTATCGGCGTTCCCGGTACAGTATACTTGCTGATGGAACTAAACTTCCACCGTATGTTGCCTTGAAGAGAAGAAAATCTACCTGGTGGTGTTATTGTCAGAACTCAAAACTCCAGTTGCTAGTGCACTGCTTGGACAGAAATGCTTGCTTGTTATGGACACCTACCGCGGTCACCCAACAGAAGAAGCAAACCAAAGACACAAAAACCGATTTATCAATCATTCCGGGCGGACTGACGTCCATGTTACAGTCTTTGGATGTCTGTGTAAACTGTACGTTCAAAGCAGCCTTGAAATAGCTGTATACCGGCGGCTGACTATTGTGCACTGACGCCAGCTGGTTGTATGAAGCGCCCGCAAATTCAACTGCCTTGTTCGTGGGATTTTATCTCTGGTGACCTTGTCCAGAAAAGTTTCCAGAAGTGCAGTATTTCTAATGCTATGAATGGCAGCGAAGACTGGGAAAGTGATGGTCAAAGTGAAAGTGAGAGCTCTGAAATTGGTACTTCTCATGTTGAATGAAGTGTTGACTACTGTTCTGTGATTGATAACTTTTTCTATGGGTGTTTTAAATAATTTATTGGGTATTATTTGAAGGACACTTAAACACTGTCTGAAACTATTTTAAATTGGTGAAACATATATAGTGAAATGACATTCTTGTTCTGTAGCAAGTATTGTAAATAAATTTGGGTGAAACTTTTTTAAAATTTTGTCTTTTAAAATATAGGGTGCGGATCTTATTCAGGGGCGGGTGCTGCTTGTGACTGTACAGTACACTGGTGTGCATTAACAGAAGATATAATGCAACTACACTGCAAGGCCAAAAAAAAAAAAAGGTCTACTTACCTCAGGCTCACAAAGATTGTACTTTATTTCTGGAGGTAGAATGCTTCCAAACTCCCATCTCATTTGTCTTATCTTCTTGATACGATTATATCTGGAGAAAAAGATAAAACAGTACAAAGTTACTAGTCATCCTTGGTCTCATGCACACAGCAGTATGTTACATTAATGTGGAATTTAAAAGAGAGGGAGAAATAAGGGATAAACAAGAAAAAGAGCTTGTTCTGATGATCTACTTGTTTTCTGGCTTTAAAACTTTCCAAAGTACTTCTCTTAAATTGAATCTATTCCAGTCACTTTCAGTGTATTTCATGAATCATTGCCATTTTGATGTCAGATCACTAGTGAAAGGAATAACTCTTTCTTTTTTTACATCCCGCTAGCTACTTTTAGTTTCCAGAGATGCCGAGGTGCCAGAATTTAGTCCTGCAGGAGTTCTTTTACGTGCCAGTAAATTTACCAACAAGAGGCTGGACAGAGCCACGTTGGGGTCAGAAGACCAGCGTCTCAACTCTCTAAGCCAGTCAGCCTGGCTCTTTAATATTCCGAAGATATCACTTTTTTGTCAGGGAAATGCATTCAGTAATTTCTAGACAGATGGAAACTTTCCATAGAATTCCAATAATGATCTGCAAACCACAATATCTATTTTCTTCGGATGGGTCCTCTCTTTCCCTCGCTTCCATCCTTTTCAGTTTTCTTACTCCCTCGAGCAATATTTTGCATAGCCTTCTTACGCTCAACCACAGCTTTTGCAGTTTGTGTTTTTGCTTTATATAGAGGGAACAATAAACCCCTCTTTTCTTTTTATAGCACGCTATTCTTTAAGAAGGTCTAACATCAGTTACTAGACAGTGAAATACAACTCAGTGAATCTACCCACTCTAATTATAATAATACTCTTAATTCACGCTATCATTCTCAATGCTATTTTATCACACGTTCACTTCTTTGCATAAAACCACTTTAGTGCCGCTACGTCTACAACATCATCACTGATAGAAAAGCGGGTCAGTATGTTACAAATGTTAAAGTCATACCCAGCGAGTGCCTAGATAACAACCATCGGCTGTTAATCACCGACCTAAAAGATGTCCATGTGCCCAAAATGAAACAAAAGAAAATCCCAAAGATTAAGACATGGCTGTTGAAGGACATGGAGAAGAAAGGAAACTATGAAGCGAGGATAACAGCCAAATTACCCAAAACTGAGAAAGGGGGAGTAGAAGAAAAATGGTCCTTATTCAAAGAAATCCTTGTAAAAGAAGCCACGGAAATTTGCGGAAAAGCAAGTGCCACACCAAGAGAGAAGGAAACACCTTGGTGGAATGACTGAGTGAAGACAGTAGTAAAAGATAAAAACATACTGAAAAGAAAATTAGACCTCGAAAAACAGAAAACAGATGATAGACGGAATAAATTAGAAATTGAACATCTAGCACAGGAATACAGGAAAAAACTGGCTGTAAAAAGACTGATCCAGGAAATAAAGGCAAAGTGCTGGATGACTTTACTACAAGGATAGAGGAAGACTGTCAAGGAAGTAGGAAACTACTACACAAAATACTAAACAGTAAAAGAAATGAAAATATAAACATCCTTGCACTGGAAACAGATGATGGTAGCTTAATATGAACAGAGGAAGGGATCAGGGATGAAATGAAGAAGTACTTCAACATGCTGTTAAATGGAGATGGGGTCAACACCACCACCAATGACTGTAGTATAGGTGAGGCCAAAAGCAATAAATACCCATTAAAATGGCTTGAGGTAGAAATAGCACTAAAGAGCATGCGAAATGGGAAGTCCCCATGCTTTGAAGATCTCAGCTCAGACATGATAAAGGCAGCTGGAATACCAGGCTTATATTGGCTATCCCACTGTTCAAAAAGGGCCACCGACGGAAATGTGGAAATTACAGAGGCATCACCCTGTTGTCACACACACTGAAGCTGCAGGAAAAGATCACAGAAATGCGACTTAGGAAGATAGTGGAACATTTCCTTGAGGAAGAACAACACAGGCTCAGGAAAGGTCGAAGTACTGTGGATCTTATCTTTGGAGTAAAAATGCAGACAGAAGTACTGGGAATACAGAAGAAATCTTGTGATTGCATTTGTGGACATTGAAAAAGCATATGATAGTGTTCCTCGAAACAAGATGTGGGAATGCCTGGAAGACCTAAAGGTGCCAAAGTACTTAACTACAAAGTCAAGATGCTATACCAGAAGTGCTACAGCTGTGTCCAGATAGGCAACAGACGATCAAAAAATGGTTTGAAACAAAGAGAGGTGTCCAACAAGAAAGTGCTCTGTCACCACTCCTGTTTGAAATAATAATGGACAAGGTCATAAAATCTATGAAGAAAATGGACAGTGAACCAAACACCCTGGTATTTGCTGATGATGTGCTTTTATGGGAAGAGACAAAAGCTGAAGTTCAGAATGAACTTAACGAATGGAACAATACATTCAAAAATTTTGGAATGAAGATGAGCAAAACAAAGACAATGGAAATGACCATCAATAGGGGAGAAACAAGCTCAAATATATTTCTGGAAAGAGTAAAAATCGAATCAGCTTCCCACTTCAAATACCTCGGAAGCATAATCTCGAATGACAACACTATTAGGCAGGAAATACTCAGCAGGACACAGAAAGCATCAAACTTCTACAGTCAACTCAGAAATCTTCTCTGGGACTGCAAAACACTACAAAATGCAAAAACAATCATGTACCACACATACTTTGTACCAATTCTCACGTATGGTTGAGACATGTACCCTACTAAACAAAGACTTCAGTAGAATCCAAGCAACTGAAATGAGATTCATTAGAACCATGAACCAAACTACCAGAAAGGACAAGATCAGAAATGAAGTGAAGAGGAAAGTAGCTGGTATCGAGGTTCCTATTATCAGCGTCATAAAGGAACACAGGCTTCAATGGTATGGGCACATGATGAGAATGACCAGGGAGAGACCTGCCAGAAAATATTTTGGCCTTAATCTCATAGGAAGAAGACAAAGAGACATGTGGAGAAGAGAGGAGGATGTAAGAGATGGCGAGCGCTTGTACACCACGCCCGGGAAATGATGATGATGATGTCTACAACAAACAGTTGTACGCAATTTACTGTCGATTCTCACTGTAACTCCTGTCATATGTACGTCATCCTACACATCTTGTAAAACCTTCAATTATTATTGTTGACATATTTTAATCATCTTTCATTAAATACTAAGTACGACTATACCCTGTAAATATGTACTGTACAATTGTATAACCTCAAATACGTATCGTGAACATGTCTAACCTCAAAATCTGTGTAGTTGAAAACTGTAGAAAACTCTGTAATATTCATACATATATATTCGACTATACAGATTTTGATATTGTACCGGCTACGACCTGTACATGCGTATTTTTTGATAGTTAATTGCATTTAATCATCACGCGTAATATTCTGAGCAAGCCTGGTTTGTTTACATTCGGTGGAACGAGCGAGCGAGTCGAGGAGAGCTGTGTGTGTGACCATCGCCCTCTACTATGGCTGCGCTAATACGCCTTCCCAATACAGCAATATGAGCGATATGGGTCTAGTTCCAATTTTTACCGCTGAGCGCTGCTTCGCTGGCATTGAAATACGATTGTTCATTACAGCACACGTTAAGTGTTTTGTAAATTTCTGTTTAAATATACAGCCAATCACTCGATAAATACATTTGAATCACACCTTATACCTTAATAAAGAAATTCAGTGAAGAACGTATCCCTCCGCAGCGGAAAAACCGTACAAAATAATGTTAACCGTAGGTAGTAAATAGGGGCTGCCTGGTCGAGGCGGTAAAGGCGTGCTTGGTTCGTCCGGAAGGATGTGGGTTCGAATCCCCGTCAGAAAGTCGTAAAAATTTAAGAAACGAGATTTCCACTTCTGGAGGTGCATATGGCCCTGAGGTTCACTCGGCCTACACCCCTACACCAAAAATGAGTGCCAGGTTAATTCCTGGGGGCAAAGGCGGCCGGGCGTAGAGCTAACCATTCTACCCCATCATGTGCCGAGGTTAACAATGGTAGAAGCCTTTACCTTCCACTCCCCCAAGGGCCTTCATGGCCTGTACGGAGGTGACTTTGCTTTGCTTGTAGGTAGTAAATACTGTAGAAATAAATAATTTCACACACTTTTCTGTTTACGTGTTTCGCGTTCTCTTTGTTATGTATGTGGTTATTTAAGAATAACTTCACTCAATAACTGTGAATGTCCGATTTTAGGACAACTGAAGGGAGGAAAATCACGCAACAAGGACATTAAAGTCTTCATAGACGCAACAAATGGTTGTGCTTTCAATACAAAATCATGAATAACTTTCAAAATCCACATTGGCAAATCAGATGGATACTGCAGCCTGCTGTTTTAATCTCTTTTATAAATCAAGTCCATTAGCACCGTTGCACACCTTGGTCTTGTTAAAAGAATCAAGCATTTTGTCCAGATGGAATGTTGCTACATTTGTGCTACTGACATGTATGTCGAATCATTTTCTTATGATAACATGTATTTGACAGTGGTACCTCCGTTAAAAAGTCGTGTACCGGGCGAGTTGGCCGTGCGCGTAGAGGCGCGCGGCTGTGAGCTTGCATCCGGGAGATAGTAGGTTCGAATCCCACTATCGGCAGCCCTGAAAAATGGTTTTCCGTGGTTTCCCATTTTCACACCAGTCAAATGCTGGGGCTGTACCTTAATTGAGGCCACGGCCGCTTCCTTCCAATTCCTAGGCCTTTCTATCCCATCGTCGCCATAAGACCTATCTGTGTCGGTGCGACGTAAAGCAAATAGCAAAAAAAGTCGTGTATATCTGTATACGAATGGTCTTTTAAATATTCTAGGCCTGTTATTACTTCAGTCGCAAAAATATATTTCGCGCACCGCACGTTCATTTTCTTAAACTTAGATGGCTCGATATTTTTGCGTGTAAGAAAAATGAACCGGTTTCACAGTTTCATTTGATTGCATCTGATACAGTTTCTTGATAAATCACCATTTATATCCTGGGAACCATCAAACACAGATTTTTTAGTATATAATTTCTTACTTCTTCAGAATGTGCGATAGGTCGAAAGCAAGATGAGGATGACATATCTTCGGTTTAATGTGCTTTGAAGAAGACATTCTTCTTATCATGCTAACATTAGTCTTACGATTGTCACTCACAATGCGCAACACGAAAAAACCGCAAGCTTCGACGTCCTTTATTGTTGTGAGTGTTAAAGTATGTAGCTCTATCCCTAAAAGCCTCTTAAAAATGCTGCTGGTAACCTTTATTTTGTAGTCACAGTGGAAATTATAAAACGGAGATGGTCATTGACCAGGGTAATTCGATTTCTACTTTCGCTTGCATGACAGTCATCTTTGAGTAGTTTTTATTTGCTCAACATGGAACGAAGCGTCTTTCTCTTCAAAGAAGGTGTCCAGTTTCTTGTCATATAACATCTGCTATTCGATGGACTACCAACAAACACAATCTCTCTGCTTCAGTTAGGCGCTGACTTTCTGCTAAAAGGCGCTCCTTTACTAAGAGGGTTATTCCAGTCTCGCAGTTTATATCTCCTACGTAGTGTGAAAGTGTGGATTTATTCAGTGTGGCAAACATATGACCTCGAATTGAAATTAAGAGAGAAATTCTTTCTTGAGATACCATTCAGCCATTTATGACGTTACTCGTTGAAAGGAAATTCATGAAACGAATCCCACTTCCCGATCTGCTTTTCATCTTACATCAAGGCACACAGCAGTAAACAATATTATGTACATAAACATTAAAACGATCCACGACCAAAGAAACAAGCCAAATAAGGCAAACAGAGGCTCAAATTACGGCAGCAGTCTTAGCAATGATCACTGAGCGTGTCTCTTCCAGCAGCTCCAAGCGCCGGAACTGGTAACTATGACGTGTTCGCACGTTTACATGTGTGGCCGGGCGAATGAGAAAGCGTATTAGCGCAGTCATAGTAGAGGGCGATGGTGTGACCAACACCACCTAGATATAAGGCCTGTGCATGGTGTCGAGATTAAAAGGAAAATGGCGGACTGTTGAGGCAATGCCTTGTGAAAGTGATCCATAATTTTGTCATACAAAATACAATAATGGTCTACAAATGTTGTGTGCCTAATTGTAGGAGAAACTACAGTGCCAATAGCAAAGTACAGATTTTTAGATTTCCGAAAGATGAAGATCTAAAAAAGAAATGGATATGTGCAATAAAGCGCGAGAATTTCGTTCCAACGAAGTATTCAGTGGTAAGTAACTAGATAGCCTACTAGGTTATGCATTTTTTATTCGCAAATGTTTTATTTCATAGTGTGTTAATATATTCATATAATCAAGAGATGGTAGTATAAGATATCTGAAAAAATGGCTATTAGGTTAGACGGGATCTAACCTCTAACATGCATGGTGAAATTCGTTCAGGTTAGGTTAACTGATTGTCTGTAATTGCAGGTTTGTGAATTACATTTTAATCCATCCGAAATAAGGAAACATACTGAATTCCACTGTGAGGATGGACAGCTTATAACTCTACCACTGAAGGTTCCACGACTTATCCCCAGTGCTGTTCCTTCACTTTTGCCAAATTGCCCAGCGTATTTGAGTAGTTCAAAAACATATCGAGAAGGTCCTGAAGAGAAGAGAAGAGAAGAGAAGAAGAAGAGAAAATGAAAATATCCAGCAGCAATCGAGGAGAGTGAAGTAGAATATAATTTACACAAGAATAGAATAACGTTTTCTAATTTCACTGACCTGAAAGACAAGTTAAATAATCTGAATGTAGGTGAATCATGGGACATACTTCACAAAGGTGTAAATATAGTAATAGTTAAAATTGTATTGAACCCTGAACCTGAAATAATAAGTTATATAGTTATCAATGAAACTTTGGAGTTAAGTGTATACTATAAGAACATAAAATTAGACAGTATTGGTTACTTTCATTTCCCACAGTCTGTAAAGGACTTGGATGAAATTTCAGTGCTTCTTGAAAAAGTTGACACGTTAAGTTCTGAGGTTCACAGTGCAAACAGCACTAATGACATTTTAGGTTTAGCAGCATACCTTTTGAAA
The DNA here is from genome assembly GCF_040414725.1 of Anabrus simplex. Classification (NCBI taxonomy): domain Eukaryota; kingdom Metazoa; phylum Arthropoda; class Insecta; order Orthoptera; family Tettigoniidae; genus Anabrus; species Anabrus simplex. The sequence goes on from NC_090273.1 coordinate 165,569,789, forward strand.
CAAGTTAGCATGTTACAACCGAGACTAAAAGGACCACTTGAATTCATGATTGAACAGATTGCACTTTGGTCACACGAGGAGGAGGAGTTATAGTCCTTCCTTTCTGATTTTATCTTCAATATTGCAGTCCATTTCACCCCATTGCTATGCATACCTCAGACATCTCAGTTTATTGTATCTGCCTCATCCATGTACCACCAGGAGGCTTTCTTCTTCTTTAAAAGTAGATCCTAGAATAGAACAGCACGATAACAATTTCCTGAAGTATACAAGGGATAAATTTTCTGGCAATTATAGTGATAAGTTCATTGTGCTTATCATGGATGAAATTCATGTTAAACCATTAATGGACTATAAAGGTGGTAATGTTGTTGGCAAAGCATTCAATGATGAGCAGTTAGCAACAGGTGCTTATTGTTTTATGGTTTCAAGTTTGTTATCTGATTTTAAGGAAGTAGCTCACATATTACCTGTAAAATCAATTACTGGAGAATATTTGCATGGTGTACTAAGAAAAGTTATTGTAGGATTAGAGGAAACAGGGTTTAAAGTTGTTTGTGTTGTTAGTGATAATAGTTCTGTAAACAGAAAATGCATGCAAATATTTTCACCTGAAAATGAATTGAAATGTGTTTATCCGCATCCTGCTGATGAAAGCAGACCACTTTTCTTTGTGTTTGATAGTGTTCACTTGCTCAAATGTGTTCGCAATAACTGGTTAAATCGAAAGGATGAGAATATGTGCATGAAATTCCCTGATTTTGAAGATAACAGTGCAGTACAGTGTGCTTCTTTTCTTACAATTAAGAAATTATATGATCTTGAGCATGAAAAGTTCATAAAATATGGTTATGGTCTGTCTCTCAAAGCATTAAGTCCTTCATCATTTGAAAGGCAGAATGTAAAATTAGCTCTGCAAGTGTTCAATGACAATGTTATAGAAGGGCTGAAAGTGTTAGGTGAAAAGTGTAAGCTACCATATTATAAAGAAACAGCCTCATAAATATCAAAATAATAATAGATTGGTGGGCTGTTTTCAATGTCAAAACACCAGGTAAAGGGGTAAGGCTCAACAACACCTTAATGTGTCCAGTCTCTTCGAATTCAGGGGAAGGGCTTCAACATTTGAAGAAATTCCTACAATGGCTAGTAAAGTAGAGAGATCTAGGTGGAAAAGGTTCATTATCATCTGAAACAATGGCTGCTTTGATATTGACAACTGAAGGATTGTTGATGTTGATAGAATATTGTTTGTCAAAACTTAATTTTGCATATGTCCTATTAGAAAAATTTCAAACAGACATATTAGAGGACAGGTTTGGGAAATATACGCAGCTTGCAGGAGGGCAGTACAATATTTCTGTGAGGCAGTTGTTTGAAGTTGAAAAGAAGTTAAGGTTACTGTCATCACTGACTCTAAAGATAAGATCAAACGCATTTGGGGAGATTGAAGTAGATGAGTTCTCTGATCCGCCTCCTGAATCCTCTGCCTTTTTGGATTTTGATAATTCATTGTGTAAGAGCATAGCTGTACATATAAGTTTACACGATATTGAAAACTGTAACAATGACATGCCAATTTTAGTCTATTTAGCAGGTTATTGTTACTATAGTGTCTCAAAATATTTGAAATGTGAACACTGTAAAGGAATTCTTGTTACTGAGGACTTCATTGATGCTGATGATGAGGGATATAATCTAATTAGAAATAAGAGTAGGGGTAGGCTTTTGTTCCCTGAAATGTTTGTTATCAATGTAATAATACATAATTATCTGGTAGTAACAAAATTATGTACAGATTTTGAAACAGAGTTTCCTCATAGGGAGGTTGCATGACTGTGAGAGTACAATGAAAGTTATTCATGATAAAGAACTTTTGTGGGAGCCAGATATATGCAATAACAGACATACATCAGAATGTGTTTGTAGAAAACTAGTATGGACTTCAACAAACATTCTTTTGAATAATTATTGTAAGAAAAAAAGTTCCATGTCAAAGAATGTATTGACGAGGAAGAAACGTGTTACTTGTCAACAGGACTGAATTTCATGCAAATCTGCATTTATGTAAATAAGTGTGTTGTTGCTTTCAATTTTTTTGTGGGTGGGGGGACAAAATAAAACATTTATTATGAATTTCGGTATTCTGCCATTCCCTTAATTCTTGAACCTCACTTGAGTTTCAGCATTATTTAGAAACCTTGTGTATCAACTATCCCTAATTTTTTCAGAAATAGTTTCTTGAAGGTGTAAGTGACTTTTATAGGAAAGAATGAGGGTTTGGGGTAATTATTTTGAGATTCAAGTAGCCAGATCAATTAAAACATATGGTAAGATGCCATAGTGACATTATGGTGATTGCCTCTATTGTCAGCCATCTTGGTTTTGTGCTCAGGCCTTATATCTAGGTGGTGTTGGTGTGACGTGGCGGCAGGGGCAAGACAGATCACCCGCCTGACACACCAAGTGTAGCTGGCCTGACCTGGTATGTTCTGGATTCAAGCGTCACACCTTCACGAACATTCGATTAAGAAAATTTTAAAACTCCTCTAATAATTATGGTAGCGACTTGAGCGACATGTCATTTTGAAGGGAATCGCATAAACGTTGCAAAGCGTGAATCTCAAGTAAATCTGTTGAGGGATTCATGGGATAACCAGCTTCAAGGGATCACGCTATATGATGACGTAGAAGCCCCCAAACCGAATATAAGGAGGGCTCACTTTAGCCTGATCAGTCACTCACAGCTGAGTATTCAGCCTGACTCTACACACTGCCGTAGTTGTCAGAGGCTATCTTCGAGTAGTTACAGACTTCATGCGGAACTTAAACCATCACGGCCATATGGGACTTATCAATTGTGCGTGCGTGAACTCTAAAATTATTCCAAGTCTTTCTGAACATGGACTTGTAATATCTGCAAGTGTTAAGGAACAAATTATTCTAAGTCTTTGTGAACAGTGACTTGTAATTTTCGCCAGTGATGAACTCTAAAATTATTCAAAGTCTTTATGAACATGTACTTGTCATTTTCGCGAGTGTTAAGGAACAAATTCTTTTAAGTCTTTATGGACAGTGACTTGTAATTTCGCCAGTGGTGAGAAACCAATTATTCAAGGTCTTTATGAACTTTGACTTGTAAATTCTGCGAGTGACAAAGAACACATTTTCAAAGTCTTTGTGGACATTGAGCCCATCAGCCACATTGGACTTAGGTAATGAGTGATTACCTGCAACATCGTCAGAGACCATCGGAGATCATCCAGAACATTGGAAGTTCGAGACTTACTCACACACGACAAACCTGGGTGTTTCAGCCTCATCTTAACGGAGTATTTGGCATCTTCCGGAACGTGTTCCAGCCTGTTCGGCCCAGTGAGCTGGAGACCCGGACCATTAAAAGCACGATGTTGAAGACAACCCCTACCTACAATGAGGTGATGTGCAATTTGATATGCATTTCATGAATAAACTCTTATTCAATCTGATTAAAATTTTTCTTGTAGATAGGACCCTGCCTCCTGTACCAAGCCCTAGCTAGTGTCATCCAGTTTCGCCCTGAGAACTATTTCATGCTTACGTTAAAATTAAAATCTTAAAGTCGGGCTCTTTTACTGGTACAATATTAGAGATATTCACAATACGTATTTGAGGTTATACAAATGTACAATACACATTTACAGTGTATAGCCGTACTTAGTAATTAATAAAAGATAATTAAAATACATTAAACATAGTAACTGAAGGTTTTACAAGAGTTAAATTCTGAGTACATCTGAGAAGGTGGATCCATCCATCAAGACACTGGAATTGATTCACTTTTTCAATCTTTCCATAGATTATTGTCAAAGGGTACTTTCCCAGGGTGCTTACTCTTGAAGCACTTGGTCTTTTTGTATGATATTTACAGTAGTAGTAGTAGTAGTATTTATTCACTCATTATGTTGTTTACATATTTACAGGACTCTGTTTCTTATATACATAACTCTTCTAATAACATTATTTCTTGAGAAAAAAGGAATCTTGTAACTAAACCACATATATTACAGAAGTATTATTATTATTATTATTATTATTATTATTATTATTATTATTATTATTATTATTATTATTAACATATTAATACTTAAAATAAATTGAACTTTTAACTATCTCTTGAACACATTAAATAAATTATTATTATGATTATGATGACGATTATTATTATTATTATTATTATTATTATTATTATTATTATTATTATTATTATTATTATTATTATTATTATACATAACAAAATCACACCAACCTTAACAGAGTCGAGTAGATATCAGTAAAATACCACGTAAGGTGAAACCTTGTGTGGTAATTTAGAATATTAATTACATAGAGAGAAATATATTTTTAAATGATGCCTGACGTACGAGTATGGGTATGAGTGAATGAGAGGATGATTACCTCGTTGTACTTCCTATTAAAACAAAAATCACCACCACCACCACCACTATGAGTGAATGATGGATATGATCAACAGCACATGGTGGAGCAACGAATAGAACTTGAATATGGTGACATGATATTCTCATTTAGTTATTTCTTCAATAACAGTTTTATTATCCCTAACAAAGGATTTAAGACTCTTCAGACTCATTTTCTGACTTAATGAAGTAGTTTGTAAAGAACCGGAAAGGACATTAAAGAATTTTGGAATGAAGTACAAGAAATTGCGCTTTGTTATGCTAAGTTTGGGTTTGTATAACATACAACGGTGGTGCATCTTACTGCGTGTTGAATATTCATGTTTAATGTTCTCAATTATATTTTTGTTTTTGTTAATATATTTGTCTATCCCAAGGGCATAGAGCTGTTTTACATTAAATATATTAGCTTCAGCATATAATTGAATACTTGGGTATAATCTTCCTTTCTGGTACATTATTCGTAATATAATATAAGGTTTTGAAAAACCGGGATTTTAATGATTCCATTTTTGTAGGCTCCTACCTATGCTAATATTCCGTAGCTAAGAATAGACTGAACTAAAGCGTAATAAACCTCTCTAAACAATTTCATACTGGATATGTATTTTAAATTGTGAAATATATAAACAGTTCTTCTGATTTACTTTCTTACATCGGTAATGTGACTTTTCCATTTCATGTTCGAATCAATTAATAATCCCAAATACTTAACATTATTTATTTTATAAATTGTGTAGCAGTTACAATTAAATTTACAGTTGGTGTTGTGTACAGTTAATTCATTAAAATCGTTCTGTGTATCTGTTACTGAAAAATTCATAAATTTTGTCTTTTTAATATTTAAAAATAATTAATTATTATCTAACCATGCTTTAACTTTAAGCAGTGCTCGAGTTGCTCTCTGTCTGACGAGATTCCAGCTATCACCCTCTACATAAATGTCTGTATCATCTGCATATGTTACGATGTGCGTATGTTCGGCATTTGCTATTGTTTTCTCTAGATCATTAATAAACAGAATAAACAATAGTGGACCTAATACCGTGCCTTGTGGGACACCGTTTATTATCTTCATCGGTGTGCTTAGATGTTGATTAATTTTCACATACTGTATTCGATCTATCAAGTAACTCTCAAGCAAATCCAGCACATTACCCCTAAAGCCGTATTTTTCCAATTTCTGGAGAAGCAAGCGGTGTGACACACTATCGAATGCCTTTTCAAGGTCGAGAAATATCCCTGTGGAGAGCATAGAAGAATTAAGATTTTCATATATTCTTTTTGTTAAGGTGGATATAGCATCAGTCGTTCCGAGATTTTTAATGAATCCAAACTGTCTGGGCGAAAGTATTTGGTGTTTTTCTAAAAATTGATAAATATTGTTCTTTAAGCATTTAAAGATAAAAAATTTAATTGTTCCGTATTGAAAGTATTAACGTTAAAAATTAAATAATTGAAAAAGAGGTTCAACCTATTCAATACATAAAAGAAAGAAATGTAGTGATTACATTCTTATTTAATAGTAACTATAAATGGGACCGGTTTCGACCCTAGTCCAGGTCATCGTCAGCCGTAAAAACATGTAAAACAATGCATATGAAAAAGAAAAAGATTAAGTGAACTCTGGATCGGTATAAGATGAAACATAAATTAACGATAGAGGTAGAAATTGTGAGTCACTTAAAAGAAAACAGTATGTAATATTAAGAATGGTAGTATGGCACACGCAATGATAGGCGAAGTCTATCATTCACACGCATTGCGTTCACTTAATCTTTTTCTTTTTCATATGCATTGTTTTACATGTTTTTACGGCTGACGATGACCTGGACCAGGGTCGAAACCGGTCCCATTTATAGTTACTATTAAATAAGAATGTAATCACTACATTTCTTTCTTTTATGTATTGAATAGGTTGAACCTCTTTTTCAATTATTTAATTTTTAACTTTAAGCATTTCTCGAATATTTTTTATACTGTTGTAGTTATCGAAATGGGTCTGTAATTTCTAATGTCATAAATATTTCCAGACTTGTGAAGAGATTTTACTATTGTTTTAAGCTGTTTTGGAAAGTAACCTAAGGTGAAGGAATCATTGATAATATTCAGCAACGGTTCCTTTAATGACTCTATATTTTCTTTAATAATTCGAGCCGAAATACTGTCTATTCCTACAGCTTTGTTTTCATGTACTTCACTCAAACATCTCTTCAGATCGTATTCTGTTACCGGTACAAGGAAACAGGTATGAGGGTTGCGAGTGATATTTAATGTGGAGTCGGAAATCTATCTGTGATGCTTTGATTTCTCAGTGGTTTCGTTAATGAAATAATTGTTAAATATATTAGAAATATTTATGTCATCTTTACAGATTTCACCTTTATATCTGATTTCCTTGATTTCTTCTTTTCTAACTGACCTTTGTGTTATTTCATTTACTATGCCCCAGACCTTAGCCAGGTTATTTGAATTGCGATTGATCAAATTCCTATAGTACTCAGTTTTCGTTTTCATAATTAGATCATTTAGTATGTTCCTATATTTCCTGTACTGTTCTTTAATTTTCAAGTTATCCTTATTTTTTAAATATT